>NC_089837.1:43739888-44099888 GCF_035609145.1 Eleutherodactylus coqui
AAATGAACATGCCCTGGGGGCGCAAACCGTCCGGTTAAATACACCGACGCACGCAAAAATGCATCGTTCGTTCCGCAAAGACGCTAAGCTTAGCAGCGCATAAATACGCATACACACAAGTGGCGCCAGCCTTGGACAGCATTCCCAAAGCCCCATCTGCCAATACTTTTGATTGACTACCCTAAATGTTGGCGTCAGGGTCCCTTTAAGCGCCATCCCGTGTAAGGGAGCGTTACGTCATCGCTCTGCCAGGACTTGTAGGAGCTTCCGCCGCCGCCGGCTGGGTTATTCCAGGCAGATGTTCATCCTTTGATCTCTCAGATGATTAAATTGTTAGTTTAATTGGGGAAATTACAGACTTTTAATCCCATGAAATTGCGATGAGAAACAATTTGCTGAAACACAATAAGTCATCGACGCTCCAGACGAGCGCAGGCCTGACGTAGGGACGCCCCGGAGGAGGCCTGTCAGTCACTTCCACCGGGATGTGGGATCGGTTTACGCAGGGTTTTAGGCGGCATGTCGCTTTAAGATCCAAGGATCCCCGGTAAGGAAAAGTTTTTTGAGTTAACCCTTTAAGGGCACGGCCTATTTTGGCCATAAGGACGCGACAATGTTTTTTGGCTTTTTTAAGGCTTCTGCACACTTGCGTTTTTCTAACGTGTTTTTTTCTCGCGATATCGCTGCGTTTTTTTTTAAACGCGATTATCAATGGAACTTTCTGATGTTAAAAACGCATCGCAAGTTGGTGCTTGGCGATGTTTGCATGATGCATTTTTAACATTAGAAAGTCCCATTGACAATCGTGTGAAAAAAACGCGCAAGAAAAACGCAAGTGTGCAGGAGCCCTTTTTCAGACGTACGTATATCGGCCGGGTTTTCACGCCATTGCAAATAGTGGCGAGGGGCAGAGGGGGGGGGAGGGAGCTCAGAGCACTGCTCCCGACTCTTCCAGCCTCCTCCCCCTGCAGAGGGGGACGCCGTATATCGGCCGGCGTGAATACCCAGCCAATATATGGTCGTCTGAATTAGCTGTAATCAAACAACATAAATGCCATTTTTCCTGCTGGTCGGGTCGATTACAACGATACAATTTTTTTTTTACGCTTTCCCCCTACTAAAATTTTTTTTTTTGCATTGTTGCTTTCAACGCCGCATTACTCGTTTGTCTTTCCGTGGAGAGAGCTCTGTGAGGTCTTTTTTTTTGCGTGATGACCTGTAGTTTTTATTGGTACCATGATGACTTTAATTTCGTTTTAAATAGTGCTTTCAGGTCATTACAGATACGACGATTCCAAATATGTGGCTTTTTAATTTTTTTTGGTATACAAAAAGGGCAGCAACAAGGTTTTTTGCTTTTTTTCACATTTTTTTTTCAGTATTTTAATTTTCTAAATATTTTTCTTTGTTCAGATGAACATTACAAATATCAGAAAAAGAAAAAAATATCATAATTTCGTGCGATTTTCCGATTAAAAAAAGAAATGGACGGCACTCACATGATGCGTGTTCGTAATGGGGGTCCCCTATAGTGGGCAGAGTAGTAATAGTAACCCCCTATATTTCTCCTAGTTTTAAGGGTGACACCCAAAGTGGCCACAGTAGTAATAGTATCCAACATAGTGGCCGCAATAGTAATAGTGTCCCCCATAGTGGTCCTACTTATAATAGTGACGCCCATAGTGGCCACACCAGTTATAGTGACCCCCATATTTGTCCCATTTGTAACAGTGAGCTCCATAGTGGCTGCAGTAGTAATAGTATCCAACCTAATCGCTTCAGTAGTAATAGTGACTCTCATAGTGGCCCCACTAGTAATAGTGACCCCCATAGTGTCCCCACTAGTAATAGTGACCCCCATAGTGGCCTTACTAGTAATAGTGACCCCCACAGTGGCCCCATTTGTAACAGTGAGCCCTATAGTGGCTGCAGTAGTAATAGTATCCAACATAGTGACTCCATTAGTAATAGTGACCCCCATAGTGGCTCCATTAGTAATAGTGACCCCCATAGTGGCTGCAGTAGTAATAGTGTCCCCCCATAGTGGCCCCAGTAGTAATAGTGTCCCCCCATAGTGGCCCCAGTAGTAATAAGTGATCCCCTAATGACTACTGACCTGCCAGCATTCCTGCAGGTACTCCACTTACCCACCTTGCAGCTCTGGTCTGGTGATGGCAGTAAAGAGTCTAAGATGCAGATGCCAGGGGGAGAAGTCAGCGGTCACAGACTCTTCACTGCCGCTGCTGGACCAAAGCTGCAAGCTGGGCGGGTGGAACGCTTGTTAGGTTGCTGCACAGCCGGCAGGCCACATAAAATGAGGTGGTGGGCAGGATTTGGCCCGCAGGCCCAATGTTTGCCATGTGTGGTCTAAACGGTTAGCGTTCCCGTTTTTATCCTCGGCTTCCCACTGCGGTGCCTTTTAGAAGATGCAATAAAAGCTCTGTTTTATGAGGTTGTTAGACGTCCGGCTTTTTCTGTGATCCATTAGACAGGCCGGGTCAGCGTGTTCCCGGCTGTTACACAGCGAGCCGGGTGTCCGTCATAGCTGCTGCACCAGAGCGCACCGCTATGTCCTATTGTGACCAGACGGACATCCATGTGCAGGAAGGAGTTAATGTTACTAGTTGTACGACTTGTACTAATAGTCAAGTAAAATAATAAATAACTTAACAAAAGTAATCCCTATACAGAAAAGACAAGGTGAACTGGTGACAACTCTTCTTACAAAGTATGTGCGCCACTTTAAAACCTATATGCGCAACTTCCATAAATGTATGCATGCGCATTCCAAAAAAATGTGTAATTTCCCCTAAAAAGTGTGTGCAACATCACGGAAAATATGTGCACTCCACAGAAACAATTATGTGCATTCCCTCTTAAAAAGTATGTGCGTCCCATCCTAAGGCCCCCCCCCCCCCAAAAGTATATGTGCCTCCCAAAAGTACATGTTCTACCTTGACAAGCATGCTTGCCTATATGAGGCTATCCGCAAAAAAAAGTATGTGCTCCCCCTGAAAAGTAGGTTTCAGGGGGACCACAAAAAAGTATGTGCATCCCTCAAATGTATGTGTGACCCTCCTGAAAAGCATGTGCACTCTTCCCCTGAAAAGGACACTTTGGTGATATAAAAGTCCAAATTGCTCATAGAGCAAAACTAATTTACTTAACGATTCTGAAAAAAAAATCTTATTCAGTTCTGTGCAAACGTTTTAGGCAGGTGTGGAAAAATGATGCAAAGTAAGCATGCTTTCAGAAATAGTAGCCGTCTGATTGACCTCAAATCTGCAGCAGGACGTAAACCCCAAACATCCACCAATGTCATTAAGAACGACCTTCCGCATAAAGAAGAACAGGGAGTCCTGGAAGTGATGATTTGGCTCCACAGAGCCCTGATCTCATCATCTAGTCTGTCTTGGATCACATGAAGAGACAGAAGGAGCGAACCGACATCCACAGAAGATCTGTGCTTAGTTCTCCAAGATGTCTGGAACAACCTCCCTGCCGAGTTCCTTCAAAAACTGTGTGAAAGTGTCCCTAGAAGAACTGTTATATTGCAGATGACTGCAGCGGCTTGCCGTCGGTCATGCGGAGTACAGCTTTTTTTCAATGTTAGTATTTTCTGTGCTGTCGCTTAGTGATGACGTGGGTACCCATGGCTCATATGCAATATTTATTGCGAATGGGCTGCGGGTCAGACTGACTTCAATGGAGGCCATTCACAGCAAAATAGAGCATGCTTCAATTTTTCTTCCGCAGAATACACAATTCGTATCCATGAGTGTGAGTGAAAATGAGAATTTACATGCTTTGCAATGGCCCCGCTTTTGCTGCAGACCCTCCGCGCAGATTCCGCAACTGGAATCTGCCCATGTGAACCCGGCCTGAGGCCACTCTCACACACGAGCTATGTATCGTGATCACCGCGGTAATCGTGGTACAACACTCCTATTGTTTTCAATGCGCCTTGCAGTCCTGCTCTTGAACCAATTGATTTTCGAGTGCTGTCTGCTCTATTTTGATAAAGAAGTCTATTTTATGAAATCTTTCAGCATTGACGACTGCTTTGTAAATAACTTCATAGAACTTTCAGCTAAAAAACAAAAAAAAAAACCCTCCAAAAAAATGAAAGAAAAAAAAGCATAAAAAGCAAAAACATAAATCCATAATAAAAAACAAAGAAAGCTAATAAAAAAGTGCAGCAACACCCAGAAGGAGGTCCGTGTCTCATTCCCTGGGAGGATTATCATCCTGCATCTTATTATATGTATTAAGGTTTCATGAGAAATGAAAGGAATGATCAGCAACCGTCTTCGAGAGTCGGGGGGATTTCTTTCTTACAACGGACTTTATTGTTCGTTACTAATAATTAGTCATAGAAAATAATAATATTATGTAATAAAGAGGAAGAAGAAAAAGGAGAAGCAGCTTAGAGATGTTCTTCTCCTCTATGTGGTGGTAGGTAGTACAAGTAATAATGATGGTGTCCGGCGCGGGACAGAGGATGCGTTGTCCCCATTACTTCCCCGTACCGCTCCTATATGTTCCTCGGATAGTCTGGGAAAAATCACAGCACAGTAGGGTTCTCCAGCAGCTCAAACCCTTCACACAAAGAGGCCGGGAGCGGAGAGAAATCCTCTATGTATTCATAAACCTCTCAGCCCTGGGGACGTGGAATGTGAATATGAGCAGCTTTATTATTGTCCCCGCAGGGCAGCGCTCCGAATCCTGCACTTCATGACTATACAGTGCTATAGGGTATCCGCTATTAGCATGTAAATGTGCTGGGAGCTCGGCTGCAAAACCAGCTATTATACTGAAGTCTGCTAATGGAGGTCCGGCCTCACTGACAGTGCGAAGAAATCCTGGATTCCTATGTGAAATACACTGTGTTGATAGAAGTTTTGGGACGCACATAAAAAGGTGATGAAATTGGCTTTTATTCACATTTTTTAATACGGTGTTGGGCCGCCTTTGGCCTCCATGACTGCAGTGACCATCCTAAGTATTCTATCCTCTAAATTCCGATAATTCAGATAGTGATGCGGGGGATGACAGGCGTGTTGGGTGTGCACAGATATGGCGTTCTAGTTAGACCCAAAGAAGCTCAATGCGAATGAGATCCAGGACTTTGAGATGGCCAATGAAGTTTGCGGATTTTCTGCTCCTCAAACCAAACCTCAACACTGCGTGCCATATGACATGGTGCTCAGTCATGTTGGTAGACACAGAGCTATACTTGCCATAGGATAGGTAATGCCACATTGATTGAAATGTCTCTGTACCCATTGGTGTTGAAGGTGGACTTCACTATAACCAAAAGTCCTTCCAAGCAGAAACACCCCCACACCATAACAGAACCTCTTTCAAACTTCACTGCTGAGACAAAGCAGTCTACAGGCAACCGCCACACCCAAGGGCAGCCATTTGATCGGAAGATGGTCTCCTGTGATTCATCTGTCCACAACACTCGCTTCCATTCATTTACAGCTCAAGAACGGCGCTGCAGGCCCCATCGTAGGCGCTGCTGTGCATTCACTGCTCTGATGTTGAGCTTGTGTTCAGCCACTCATCCATGGTAGCCCTCTGAATGGAGTTCCCTGTGGATGATTCTGCCATTAATGGATGTTCCAATGGCCTGTGAGACCTCCTGAGTGAGTGTTTGGGCAAACCATGTGCATGATGCCTTCACATCACACACACCATATGTTTTTCACTTCCGAATAACATTGCCAATAGTGGACTTTGGAAGGTCCAAAAGTGCTGTGATGTCCCGTATTGATTGGCTGCAGACATCCCACCACCACACCTCGGAAGTCTGTCAACTCTACAACCGTAAAGCTGCTTTGGGGTTTCTACATTAGATGCCCACATGGCAGGTTTACACAAGGTCACCAGGCCTGGGTGACATCACCGGTCAGATGCTGCAGTGCTGGGAACGTGGAATCAGTGGTCCAACACATCAGTGAATATATTTCTTTTATATAGTTTTGGGCATGGCGAGCCGAGAACTATATAAAAGGAATAACTCAGAAAACCCTTTTAAAGGGGAGGATTCCCCTTTACACATCTTCCGACACTGCTATAAGTGGAGGACCGATCACATGTGCCCTTCCCCTCCAACCCCCCCCCCCCCCCCCCCCTCCTGTTCCAGCAGACCTGGGTTTGGACATTTGATGAATATGACAGAGATACACAAGACTGAACCTGGAGCTGATGGACTGTATACCAACAAACCTCTACAACACAATATACACCGCCGAGGCCAAGATAAACACAGGAGCTGCTCCCCGGATCCAACGACTCAGGGATTACATGTAAAGAAGTGATCAAACAACACGTGGGAGAGAGAGGTTACACAGAACAGATATAGTGATATATACAAAACAACAAGCTGAACTCTCATCAGCAATGAAAAACAACATCACATGAGATACAACATGTCCATTGTATGCACTACAGTGCGGAGGTTGTACTGTCATCTATAATCTCTCTCTCATATCTATCTCTGTCTCATATATAGATATGAGATAAATAGGAGATTGATTGATAGCCATTTCACATCTATCCATCTATTGATAGATATGAGACAGACAGAGATGGATAGATTATGGACAGAAATAGATATGAGATAGATTGATATTATAGAGAATGAGAGATGGACAGATATAAGACATACTCATATCAATCTATCCATCCCTCTAATATCTATCTATGATAGATATGAGAGAGGGATAGATAATCTCTCATATCTGTCCATCTCTCTAATATCAATCAATCTGTCTCATATCTATCTCTCTCTCTCTCATATCTATCTCATATCTGTGCATCTCTCCAATATCAATCAGATAATCTGTCTCATATCCATCTATCTGATTAATATTAGAGAGCTGCACAGATATGAGATAATCTGTCTCATATCTATCTATCTGATTGATATTAGAGAGCTGGGCAGATATGAGATAATCTGTCTCATATCTGTCTCATATCTGTCTATCTATCTGATTGATATTAGAGAGATGCACAGATATGGGATGGATAGATAGATAGATAGATAGATAGATAGATAGATAGATAGATAGATAGATAGATAGATAGATAGATAGATAGATAGATAGATAGATAGATAGATAGATAGATAGATAGATAGATAGATAGGAGACAAATTGATTGCTATTAGAGAGATGGAGAGATAGATAGATATGAGACAGATTATCACCTATCTTTCTGTCTATCTGTTCCATATCTGTCCATCTCTCTAATATCAAATCAATCTGTCTCATATCTGTCCATATCTCTAATATTAGTCAATCTGTCTAATATCCATCTGTCTCGTACGGTATCAGTCCATCTCTCTAATATCAATCAATCTATCTCATATCTATCCATCTCTCTATCAATCAATCTCTTATATCGATCTGTCTCATATCTGTCCATCTCTCTAATAGGTGTTAAACAATCTGTCTAATATCTATCCATCTCTCTATCAATCAATCTCTCATATCGATCCGTCTCATATCTGTCTATCTCTCTAATATCAATCAATCTCTCATATCGATCCGTCTCATATCTGTCCATCTCTAATATCAATCAATCTGTCTAGTATCCATCTCTCTATCTGTCCGATATAAATTAATCTATCTAATATCTATTTATCTATCTTTGCATTTCTCTCTCTAATAACATATACAAAGTATTACAACTCCGGGTACTTTAACATCAATCAGTCTAATATCTATTTGTCTCGTACGGTATCAGTCCATCTCTCTAATATCAATCAATCTATCTCATATCCATCCATCTCTCTATCAATCAATCTCATATCGATCTGTCTCATATCTGTCCATCTCTCTAATATCAATCAATCTGTCTAGTATCTATCCATCTCTCTATCAATCAATCTCTCATATCGATCCGTCTCATATCTGTCCATCTCTAATATCAATCAGTCTAGTATCCATCTCTCTATCTGTCCGATATAAATTAATCTATCTAATATCTATTTATCTATCTTTGCATTTCTCTCTCTAATAATATATACAAAGTATTACAACTCCGGGTACTTTAACATCAATCAGTCTAATATCCTTTTGTCTCGTACGGTATCAGTCGATCTCTCTAATATCAATCAATCTATCTCATATCCATCCATCTCTCTATCAATCAATCTCATATCGATCTGTCTCATATCTGTCCATCTCTCTAATATCAATCAATCTGTCTAGTATCTATCCATCTCTCTATCAATCAATCTCTCATATCGATCCGTCTCATATCTGTCCATCTCTAATATCAATCAGTCTAGTATCCATCTCTCTATCTGTCCGATATAAATTAATCTATCTCATATCTATCTCATCTATCTTTGCATTTGTCTCTCTAATAACATATACAAAGTATAACAACTCCAGGTACTTTTACATGA
Source organism: Eleutherodactylus coqui (assembly GCF_035609145.1). Taxonomy (NCBI): domain Eukaryota; kingdom Metazoa; phylum Chordata; class Amphibia; order Anura; family Eleutherodactylidae; genus Eleutherodactylus; species Eleutherodactylus coqui. The sequence continues at coordinate 43,748,311 of NC_089837.1, forward strand.
ACGTGAAATTGTTTGTCCGGGCGGTCTGTTCAAATGCAGAGATAACTAGTTCATCTTTTTAGCAGGATGGTTCAGTTTACTCTCCCAGTGTCTGAGAACGACCGAACCATCTGTGTATAAACCGAACGATTAGCGAAAGAGCCGACAATGATTTTTAGGCTTGTGTGAAATGAACGATAAGCAAACTAATGCTCGTCCAATCGTTGGCCGCGATCGCTGTAAATGATTGTCATTCAAGTTCGAACGATCCAGCGATATTTTTTTGAACGATAATTGTTTTGGGTAAAAGCACCTAAAATCAGTATTTACAAACAAATACCAACAATCTGCTGACTGCGAGGAAATGTAGCAATCACTAAGACCCAGATGTACAATGTATCAGATGGAAGATCCTCGGCTCTTCTTAGGCTTTACATTGTATAACTAGAACAAAGTAACAATTTTCTAGACTATGGGAGCACCTGGACACCACATATAACAGGACGCATCAGAGAGGGATTCTAAATGTAGCAGAGCTGAGTTTGCCATAAGTCGTGGTGATATCATGATACGTTCTCCTTAGAGTAAAGCTTTGACATAGTCATGCACAATATAAAGTGACAGTGTCAGCTCTGCTACATCTCTCAGTCCTGGTATTACAGAGCAGGGAGGGGATCTTCTTACCTTCTGTGTCTCCAGCCTCTCATTACTGAGACCTAAGAGCCTGTGATCCTATAAGTATCTGACACTCCTCCTGTCTGCAGTCACTCCCTTCCTACCGACAGCGCAGACACTTAGGTGACATTTGGAATGACCGCACCTCATGACACCCAACATCTCGAGAACTAATTTGGCAACGTCTCTGAGATGTACAATGTGGGAAAGAGCCTGAAGGCGTCTTAGTAATGATGACCGGACTGGAAAATCACTTTGGAGATACAGTATACGGGATCTTTAACCCTTTCCAATCCAATTTGCATCCTGGTTTTCCTAGGGGGGCTTACTCTTTCTGCAGTTATACAACGGCGCCATCTGCTGGCTAAAGCCAGTACTGCATGAGGTGACACATTGGATAGACTCCAACAGCAGAGAGGCTGGCAATATACAGTAAGAGAACCTCGACGGAGGTTTTTCCTTTTCGGTGTTTGCTGCTCACTTACAAAAAAAATCGGTATAAAAATTGTGTTTAAAAAAAATAAATAAATAAAATAAAATTGGTACCATTTTGGACTTCGCGTCACTTTTTGATCACTTTTCATTCAATTGTTTATTGGAGACGGGGCGACCAAAAATGAGCAATTCTGGCATTGTGTATTTTTTTCCCTGATGACATTCACAATGCAGAATAAATAATGTTACTTTGCTAGATCAGACAGACTTTTATGGATGCTGTGATATTAAATATTCTTTCATCTATTTCTTAAAATTATTAATATTGCTAATATTATATTCTTTTCTTTTTTTAAATAATGAAAATAACCTTTTTTCTTTTAATTTTATTCCCCATAGGAGGCTTGAACTTGCTCCTGGCTGCCTCAGCAATCTACGATCGTATTAGTGGGGGGGGGGGGGGGCAGGGGGGGAGGGCGTCTGGGACCCGCAAACAGTTGCCGAGGCATTTAAATATGGTTGACCTGTGGTATTAAGGGGTTAATAGAAGGGATATGTCAGACTTAATAGAAGGGATATGTACATACTTCAAACTATCTTATAGGGAACTTGACAATTTTCTCAACTAGACATCCCCTTTAACAGAAACAGTCCCTGTTCAACCAAAAGCTGTCAGCCCCGTCACCGCCACTTTTCTGATCATACATTATCTCAATGGAGGAAGGAGAATATTCAAGGGACCCTCCGCTCCCGGTATGAAATTCTGTCCTGAGTCTGGAGGGAGGAGTTATAGTACTTGTCGTTCATCCTTTGAGCCACTTTCCACATGGCTATTGCAATCTTCAGACTACCTGATGCACATTGGTGTGTGTCACACTACCAATGTACTTCATCTGCTCTCTGATTGGCCAGCACTGGCCAATCATTGAGCAGTATGAAGTGCCTCAGACCACTAATGTCCAGGATGTGTTGGAAGATTGAGGCGGCCATCTTGGAAAATATAAACGCGTCTAGACAGTAGAACAGAGGGCCGACAGCAGTTAGGGTAACTCCTAGCTCTAGTCCCAGGACAGAATTTTGTCCCATGACCAGAGGGCCACTTTATAGGGTTTTTTCAGGACTATACTATAGATAGCCGGTCCTCGGGGTAGATCATAATGAATACTTGATTGGTAGAGTCCACCATTCAGGATCCCCATCAACCAATTCAGGAGGCCACCACACTTGTGTGAGCACTGCGGCCTCTTCTCACGCCTGTGATATCAAGTCCATCAGTCACATGGCCGAAGAGCAGCTCAGTTCCATTCAAGTGAATGGGACTGAACTGCAATACCAGGCACAGCCACTATACAATGTACAGCGCTGTGCCTCCTATGCAGTGAAATGGCAACAGCGCTCAGCCCACTGCTGTTGTCACTTCAGTGAGCTGATCGGTGGGGATTCTGAGCGGAGGATCCCTAATGATCAACTACTGACCTATCCTGAGCATAAGTCATCAATAGTCTAATGTTAGAAGCCGCCTTTAAAGGACCCGTTTTAGGATGTCATATACACGGACACATTCCGTATTCTATCAGACTGTAGAAAATTCAATATTATCTCTGTCCTTCCACAATTCCATGCACAAACTTATAGTATCAAACACTGTATACCTGTGCGATCTTTCTGATGCATGAATAGAATGCCAGAACTACAGTGAAGACTGACATATATTCAGACTTACTTATGAATATTGTGCCAATCCTTTGTTGTACACAACAGTCATAAATTGTGCCAAATTTACAAAAGTGGTGGCACAATTTACGCCGCATCGAAAATATAAAAGATGTGCCAAAAATGCGCCAATTTTCTATTCCGAAATATATCACCACAAATTAAATTCTGCTTTATGTACCAATACACGTTAAATGGGTGAAAAAAACAACCTATCCGCGTAGTTTACTTTGCGTCGGGGCAAAATGAAGAAAAGCAGCGTGCGCCAAACGCCTCTTCATTTACACCAACTTTCATCATTAGTGACACTCTTTACTGACGCTTCATAAGGGGCCGGTCACACAGGGTACAATATTCCGTAACAGCGCAATATTCAGCCCAATAGCTGCACTGCCAGTGCGCCAATATCGGTGCAGAATTAAACGGCAGAATCCGGCTGGCAATTCTGCGTCAAAATCCGCAGGTATCAGCGCAAATTCTGGTGCGGAATTCAGGAGCGGCATACTCAACACAACTGTTGGGGGATAATACGTTCCGTGGAAGAGGTGCCTCAACGTGTCGGGGACATAGACAGAAGCTGGCCACGCCCAGTTTCAGGGGTTAAAAAAATGGCGAGCTTGTCTAAAACTCCGTGCGGCTTTAATTCTGGCGCAGTTTTAGATCCGAATCATGAATAAGACCGATGTATTTTACATCTAAGGTTTATATCAAAGCCTGAATCTTGCTCAATTCGGGGCGCGGCGCCCCTTATCTATACTGCGCAGCTTGCCATGCATGGGCCATATCAGGGAAGGGGCGGAGCTCATTGCTGGGCTCCATCATATTCCATCTAACTGGACACAATGTAACATCATAAAGCGGAGCCGCAGCGACCTTTATACTCAGAGTGCTCAGAAGCCTCATATGCCAGCGTGATTAATAGTCAAGGCCAAAACGCCGATCTTCGCACTTTCTTCATCGCTTCATGGCAATGCGGTCGAAACATTGTCGTACCACTACTAGGGGTGACCGACTGTAGGATGCGTTGGCCCCCAAGACCGTCACTCCTAGGGTTGCCACCTATGTCACAAAACAATATCGGCCATGGTTTGAAAAGGGGCGTGTCGGGGCGTGGCTTATCGCAGCATTTTTTTCCTCCTTTATCTCGTGGATCCCGACTAGCGGCTGTCCTCATGTGCAGGATCCAGGCCTGCGTGTTACTCCGAGTACATGACGTTTAGTGTGATTCACACGTCATCTCCTCGCGAGTACACGCTGCAGACACTCGCATCGCATACAATCTACACATACATAATTATATACATGAGATACCCAGGTTAACTCAGCATGATCTATATCACTATATACGGGAGGTATACCTTCCCTGTATATAGTGATGCTGATGTAACCTGGATATGTCCTGTATGTAATTATATGTACAGCTGGTATAACGTATACCACCTAAACATACAAGGTAACACACATGTACTGCTCCTCCGCTCTCCTCCTCGGGTCCCGTCACTGCAGCGCCGGCCGGACATCCATCCTGACCCCCACACATCACACACACAGCTCTACTACATCATCCTGGTCCCCAGACATCACACACACAGCTTTGCTACATCCATCCTGACCCCTACACACAGCACACAGCTCTACTCCATCCATCCTGATCCCTAGACATCACGCACACACAGCTCTGCTACATCCATCCTGACCCCCACATATCACACACACAGCTCTACTCCATCCATCCTGGCCCCTACACACAACACACAGCTCTACTCCATCCATCCTGACCCCTACACACAACACACAGCTCTACTCCATCCATCCTGACCCCTACACACAACACACAGCTCTACTCCATCCATCCTGATCCCCAGACACACACACACACACACACAGCTCCGCTACATCCATCCTGATCCCCAGACATCACATACACAGCTCTGCTACATCCATTCTGACCCCTACACACAACACAGCTCTACTCCATCAATCCTGATCCCCAGACATCACACACACAGCTCCACTACAACCATCCTGACCCGTACACACACACACAGCTCCGCTACATCCATCCTGATCCACAGACATCACAAACACCGCTCTACTACATCCATCCTGACCCCAGACATCACACACACACAGCTCCGCTACATCCATCCTGATCCACAGACATCACAAACACCGCTCTACTACATCCATCCTGACCCCAGACATCACACACACACAGCTCCGCTACATCCATCCTGACCCCCAGACATCACACACACAGCTCTGATACATCCATCCTGAGCCCCCCCCCCCCCACACACACACACAGCTCCACTCACTCCATCCATCCAGACCACCACAGCTCCAGCGCTCCAGCACACGCACACTCCTACATTTACTTAGTCATGTGATCCCTGACTCTTCCCACACAGTGTATCACATGACATGACATCATCGGAGGTCCTGGAAGCTGTCGGCTCTGCAGGTCTGTGTTTCCCCTGATGTCAGGACTGCTGGAGGAGAGTTACCCGGCGCTAGGGGGCAGTGCAGGCTCTGAAAATACCGGGCCTGTAATAGCGTCGGTAGATAAAATGTACCGACACTGGCCTGGCAGAAAAAATACCGGCCAGGCTGGTGGATCACCGGCCAGGTGGCAACCCTAGTCACACCAGCAGGGGGCAGAATGTGGCTCCACAGCAAAGCCAGGATTGAGGTGCTCACCCCGAGGTCTCCAGACATGAACATGGCCGCCATCAGTGTCCAGACTAAACCTGGATTCATTGCTGAAGACAACCTGGTTCCACTTTGTAGCGTCTAGTTTCATCGTTCACAATGCAACGAGCAGGGCGAGGGGGAATGATGCAGATGGATATATGGCATATATATGAATGGGACAGCAGAAGTTATAATACTTTCATGAGGAAATGAACCACCGAACTTGGGTATGGCTGGAGGCCTAGGCCTTGTTACGGTGCAGCCGAGCAGTAAACCGAGGAGGAATGTTTGTAGAAGTATATATAATCTCACGTCGTGACGCCATCGTTCCCAGACCGTTATTCTATGCAGTGGAGTAATAAACAGAGACTTATGTATCGTACATTGGGACCTCAGGAACGGTTGAGACCCGGTAAACTTTACTTAGATGAACTTGAATAAACAGACATATACAGGTACATTCACGACAGTAGTTACAGGCAGAAGCTCAGAGGTTTGGAGGAAAAATACACAGGACCAATACGGCCCTATAGTCCACATTATCTATAGGTCACCGGTCCTGGACATGTAATATACTCTGGAAGAGGCAAAAGTAGAGATCTCTCCACATACTCTCTGGCAGGAAGTTAGTGAAGGAAGGCTGAGCCTAGCTGCACCCTGAACATTCTCCACGTGGGTGTCACCTTTATGGAGGGGACATGGATGTTATTATGGGACACTACAACACCACCACTGCAAACAGAGGCGCTGGTGGGTATCAGAGACTGTACATGTAATGGGGGCCGAGAGACGAAATGTTCTTCAGCCAAGGCCTGGAAATGGTTCCAACAGACACAGGGGTGCAACGATGGTGCCACCTGTCTCTGGATGCTAGACAACGGAACAGTTGGAGCTGCTGGTGCTTGTCGGACGATCATTCGCTCCTCCCTACTGATGGTCTGTAGGGGGCGTCCTGAGCCCAGTCACCTTGTGTGCCCCCATCCACTGTTCCCAACACCTCCTAACAGTCTGGTCAGAACGGCCTAGTTGGGGACAATTCATTCCAATAAAGCGCCCCTCTCAGACTCTGGTAACGGGGTGAAATCTCTTCTCTGCGTTGTAGGTTACTACACACTAGGAGCCTCTGAGAGCCTCTTATAGGCCAAGGGGGGAACCACTTTTAGCGCCTCGGGGGGCAAGACTGTCCATCTAATCACACCACAACTCTCATCATGTAACTTCCTGCAGCCGGTTGTCAGTGTTGGGTTAAAACTTTTCTACATCTATAGGTATTGGCCAAAAACTCCACCAATGAACGGACAGCTCCATTAGATCCTATTAGAACCCATGGACATCAAAGATGGATCTCTTCCCCTGGCAGCCTCCATTAGTCAGATCCTATACTGCCCCCTATTTTTTGCAGCAGCTTTTCACATACAGATGGTCCCCGACTTGCGAACAGGTTCCGTTCCAGGAGCCTGTTCGCAAGTCGATTTGTTCGCAAGTCGAGCAAATGGTTGTATGGAGCGGGATCGCGGGTGGATCCCGCTCCATACAATGTCGGGTGCCGGCTGTTCTTACAGCGGGCACCCGGCGGCAGCAGTACCGACGAGCAGCGCCGCTTGTCAGAACTGTTAACACTTTAAATACCGCTGTCAGAGAGGTATTTAAAGTGTTAACAGTTCTGACAAGCGGCGCGGTTCGTCGGTACTGCTGCCGCCGGGTGCCCGCTATAAGAAACAGCCAGCACCCGACGTTCAGGGGGCCCGTACAGCGTCCCACGATGAGATCGCGGTACGCTGTGCGGTTGCTAGGCAGCCGGGGACCTCCTGAAAGGCCTCAGGCCTGCCTATGCAGAGTGCCCATCAAGCGCACGGCTTGATAGGCGCTCTGCATAGACAGCCCTAGGGCCTTTCAGTAGGTCCCCGGTTGCCTAGCAACCGCGATCTGACCGGACAGGCTTCTATCAGGCTTGATAGAAGCCTGCCCGGTCCCTGCACAGTATGATGTAATGCCATAGCATGACATCATACTGTGCAGGACAGATAGTTCGTATCTAGCGAAATTCGTAACTCGAATGTTCGCAAGTCGGGGACTATCTGTACTGTATATGAATCAGGCCTTATATCGCCCCCTATTGTAAAGAATAGGAGACAGCTCATATGTGCTTGGAGTTGCGCAGACACATCTTGCCAGATAATCTGACTGTAGTCTGGAGGAAGATTCAGACAAGCTGCTCGTCATGATAAGTCTGCGCCAGATATTCCTTCCATGCCACCCCTATATACGGGAAATACGATGGGGAAGGCGGAGGTTGCACTCTGCTCGGGACCCCTTCTGTGGCCCACATCGGAGAGATGCTCAGTAGGAGCGGCTCCTGTCCGGGTGGACCTTATGCTGTCCTGGATGACCATTCATGTGACTGGCTGTCCTTGAACGCTATGAATACTAGATATCCCCAGCAGCTGCCAAATATCCAGCTGTTTTCCCTTGGCTGCTTGCTGGGCGTGTGGCAGCAAGATTCAGGGCGATGAGCTGTTTGTCACTCACCCCACATGCACAACCCCTTCCCGCTACAGGGTGTAAGTTTACGTCCTGGCTGGGAAGGGGTTACCAAATTGGACGTAAAAATACGTCCTATGGATGGTATGGGTTTAGAAGCTGAGCCTGCGCTATAAGCAAAGAGAGTCAGCCTCTTACCGATCCCCGCTGTTAACCCGTTACATTGCGATGTGTAAAGGGTTCACCGAGAGAAGGTGCTCCCTCTGTACCGCAATGTAATCTGGCAACCGGACGTCAGATAGTGGTGTCTGGCATATGATCGCTGTTACTAGTACAGAAATACATAGCGATCATAGGTTCACTGGTTTACGTTCCATACAGGGACATAAGAAAAAAGTAAAAGAATGCATAAAAACGGTTTAAAAAAAAACTAACTTTTTTGTGTATGCAGCAAACGCTATAAAAAATGCCAAAATGTCTTTTGATCAGTTAACACCCCCCCCCCCCAAAAAAAAAAAAAAACGCAATTAAGGCTTATTCAGATGACTGTATTTACGCGGGTATTTCTGCATGTTTAAAAGTTGCACATAAATCACAAGCATGTGAAAGAATCCCCCCAGTCTCTGCCTCTCCTGCTGTTACAGCATGTGGGTGCATGTCTGGCTGTGTGCACACATTACACGCACATTATATTGGGTTTACTAACCATTTGTCCAGGATGTCTCTGAATGCCTAATTGTCCTGGGAAAGCAGAGGAGTGTGCATTCAGATAGTGCCGCCCTGCTGATTGGACCAGAGACAATACAATGCAGAATGGAACGTAAGGGCAAGGAAGTCAGGACAGTGAACTACTGGCAGAATACTAGGCCTGCTGCATGTCCCTCCCTGATAGTGAATTGCAAAGACCACCAGAACGTACATACATGAAATTTGTGCAAACTGCAGCAAATGGGGGTGAAGAGAACCTGAGTGTTACGATCGGGTGGGCAGACAAAGCAAACAAACGCAGCAGACCAAACTGACACAAAATAAACGTGCAAACAGACATGAACCGCAAGGCACAGATCACACAGCAAGCTGCAACAGAACACAGATAGCAGGTCACACAGCAAGCTTCAACAGACAAGGATTCATGACTGCTCACCCTGAACACCATACAGAGACTGACCAGGAGCTGGGTTTATATGCGAGCACAGACCCAGGAGATTGGCTGGCTAGCAGGAAGTCACACCCAGCCAGCTCAATCAATTAACCCTGTGAGGGCTGTGCTGCTAGGAAGCTTAGTACTACAGGTCCCAGCAGCACACGTAACACTGAGGCATTCTAGAAAGCATGTTGAAAACTCAGGTAGACTTTAAGCAGTGCTCGGTGACTAATCAGCAGAGAGACTCGGAGACATGCTGGGCAGTATAGTTGCCAAGGCAATCAATTGATTTCAATCGGCTATTAGAGTGAATAACCCGCAAGACAGGAGACACCATGCTTGAAAAATATATAGCTGCGAATGAACACATTAAAATCAATGGGCGCTATTCACTGCGTATCACACGTAAAAAACACATGCACTCTTAGAGCTTGTTCACACGAGCGTATCTGCACACGTAACGCGCAGTGAATAGAACCTATTAAACTCGATGGGCTTGATCACAGAGTATTTTTTCACACCATGTGCGATCGCGTGACATAATACACGGCGTGACCTATCTTGTTGCGCACCGCTAGAGCCCATTGAAATCAATACACGCCAAAATGGCCGAAATATGCGGGTGTAAGTGCATTTTGATTGCATTTACAAGCGGCGTATTTGCCCGGACGAAATTTAGTTATGACCTTGTGGACAAGTCCTTGGGAACGGCTATTCATCAAGTCTCTGGACTTAGTTTAACCGCCGCCAAGCCGACACTTTCAAAACGTTACCAATCAATATTTAAATAAAGCTTATTCACGGTATAATGACCGCCTCCGTAACCTTATAATCTACTCGGGGCTTCGGTTCCTCACCTTTTTTCAAGATCTCTGCTTGCTGACAGCGAATAGACATTTATTTTTTCTTTATAAATTCGAAGGCTAATTCTCACATTCTCTTTCGGGGGTTCTGTAGGAGTTTCAGGCTTTCCTGCTAGGGACCCCTCTATCATCCAGAACTGCTATCAAAAATGGTGCATTCGCACGAGCGAGTGACCAATATCACAACGTTTGTGAATTTGGCGCTATTGCATGCCTTTTCACGCTTATGCCCGTATGAAACTGCCCTCACCCTGCGCAAATATGCAGGAAAATAGAACATGCTGCTTATTTTCTTGCAGGACAGAATTGCGCACGCAAAATTCACGCTTGTGAACAAACTCATTGAAATCAATGGGTTCTATTCACAGCGTATTCTACGTTCAGGAGAGAGATTTGTGCTGCTCCTATGTGCCTAGAATTATACATTGTAACAAACCATCAGCTGCATGAGCTTTGTTGGTTCAAAATACAATCTCAACCTCTGATGGTAAATATTGTATGTTCCCATTCATTGACAGCAAGCAGGGATCTAACAAAAAATGATGAAGAATTGAAGTGCAAGGTAAAATAGAAAACTGCAGAACTTTTCATTATCCGATGAATAGGCTTTCTTTATCTAGAAGCAGAAGACAAAGACGTTCGGCATCCTTAAGAAAGGATCATGTGACACACGAGATAAAGAAGAAATCTTATGAATGAGCTGATGGTATAGACATAACAACTGGGGGCTGGCAGTGGGTGGATGGCTGGCGATGCCATTGACGGGTATCAGGACACACAGGTGGAATATATATTGGGCTGTTATATCAGGGATGTTTTTTTTTGTCTTTCTCTGGATCAACAAAGGTTGAAGTCATTGGAGACGTGTTATATGTGGCTACACATACCTGGGGGATCCGGGGTAATACAACCGCTTCCTTGGGATATGCCGCTCAGGAGATGCTCCAGTCTGGATTCCCTCCCAGCCTCCAGATCATTGTGGCTGCTGGGTCTTCTCCCAATCTGCATTCATTTGGAGTTGTACCTCCCCATTTTCTATGTATCCCTTCTTTTTTTTCCAAATGACTTTTTGTTGCGTCAGGATAGTTGCCAGGAGACTGAGGAGCTATTCCAATTCTGCTTCTCTGTCCTTTTCATTCACAGAGGCTGAGGACACATCTACATTGTACCTCCCTGCAGAGGCAGAGCCGGACAGGGTCCTATGTTCTGCCATGTTCTCTCAGTAACAACTGGAGCTTTTAGGAGGGGGGGTACTCAAATACAAAAATACTTAATTTGTGCAATAACTAATTCCAAACATGGACGGAGAATTACCAGCTTGTACACTGGAAAAAAAAAATCAATAAATGCTTGTAGTTGCACAACACCAGGAGAACAGCACTATGCATACACCTAACATGAAGCAATTTAGTCATGTGAGTAATCATGACACAAGAACACAACTGCAGAACAAAGTGCAACAACTATAATAGTGCCCCCTATGTACAAGAATATAGCTACTATAATACTGCTCCTATGTACAAGAATATAACTACTATAATAGTGCCCCCTATGTACAAGAATATAACTACTATAATACTGCCCCCTATGTACAAGAATATAACTACTATAATATTGCTCCTATGTGCAAGAATATAAATACTATAATACTGCTCCTATGTACAAGAATATAACTACTATAATACTGCTCCTATGTACAAGAATATAACTACTATAATACTGCTCCTATGTACAAGAATATAGCTACTATAATACTGCCCCCTATGTACAATATTATAACTACTATAATAATACCCCCTATGTACAAGAATATAACTACTATAATACTTCCTCCTATGTACAAGAATATAACTACTATAATACTGACTCCTATGTACAAGAATATAACTACTATAATACTGCCCCCTATGTACAAGAATATAACTACTATAATACTGCTCCTATGTACAAGAATCTAACTACTATAATACTGCCCCCTATGTACAAGAATCTAACTAGTATAATACTGCCCCCTATGTACAAGAATCTAACTAGTATAATACTGCCCCCTATGTACAAGAATCTAACTACTATAATACTGCCCCCTATGTACAAGAATCTAACTACTATAATACTGCCCCCTATGTACAAGAATCTAACTACTATAATACTGCCCCTATGTACAAGAATCTAACTACTATAATACTGCCCCTATGTACAAGAATATAACTACTATAATACTGCCTCCTATGTACAAGAATATAGCTAGTATAATACTGCTCCCTGTGTACAACAGTATTTGTGAGGACATCGATGTTTTCCACTTTCAGTACAGTAGCGGTTGTGTTGACATTCCCCGATATTTATTATGTTATACATCATGCAGGTAATGTTGTGCCGTTACTCGGGTCGGTTATTTGCATTGTTCCCGGTGAGGGTTATAACTCGCCTGTCGTGGTGATCCGTTGCTTGTGTATATTCATCATTAGAGAATGCCGACCACACAATAGCAATGTGTTGACTAGAATGGGTAACGTTCTTCGTTGGAGGCTGGAGACATCCTGGAGAACACGGGATGTAATGCTGATCACTCAGCGTACTGTAGGACTTGTCTGCACTTGTAAGAAGTCAACGGACCAGCACAGTAAGTCACTGTAGGTCAGCTCAAGACAAGACAATGCTACATGCCACAGGACGCTGTTACGTACAACCCATCCTACGCTTGCACGCCCCGTCACCCAGAACCATCACCTGCCTCTTCTTTCAGCTTTTCCCTCTTTTACTGCTAACTCCTTTTTTCTGCTGTTCACCAACCTTTTTACTCATTCCACCTTTTATGGCTTGCACCCTCTTACCTCTATCCCTCATGTCATACATTATGCTGCCCTGCACCCACCTACCTGTACAGGGTATACCTAGGGTAGAAATTCATGGCATATGTGCCACAGTTGACCACTAAGAGGGACTTGAAGGATTGTCGTTTTACATTAGATGGGGAGGTCAAAAGGTTTTCTGTTTTTAGAAAGTTATTAGTATATTCTAAGGAGTGCCCTGAACCCTCCTTGGGGGTAGCAGTGGCGCTGCCACTGAACTGAGCAGCGGAGAGCACTGCATATTAAGCCCCATCCCCTCTGGTCTGGGAGGGGAAAAAAAAAAAAAAAAAAGAGACTGGCGCTTTGCAGGTCCAAGTAGCGCTGATAAGCAATGTGCACCTACGGTCCACTCTGCTAGTCGGAGCTGGGGAGGTAGAGTGCAGTGGGTACCGATTTTGTTAGAGCATGGCATGAGGCTACAGAAAGGTGTTCTGCCCCTATGATGTTGCAGGTGGTGAGGTGGCTAGCACATCACTACCCAGAAGATCAGCCTCCTCCTTATAGGGCATTAAGCATGGCTAAGCCCCCCCGTCCACCAGTGCCTGCCGGGTCCTGCTAGGTCATTAGCAGGCCTGCAGGACAGTACAAAAGCTTTTGTAGCTGTGTCATAAGGAGAGAAAGAGCTGCAGAGAGGACAGAAAGCCGTGTGTGTGCTGCTCTCTAGGAATAGATGGTTGCAGCAGAGAGACTTTGAGCAGCAGTTACAAATGGTGAGAGAAGCTGCAGAAAGAGTACATGCTGACACCAGACTGGGGGAACAGAGCAAGAAGAGACCGGTGAGCAGCCATGGCATGGAACCGATCCACTGGATGTAAAAGAGGGCCTGATGACTGGGGCTAACAGATACAGACCATGTGGAAGGAGAGGAAGACTCATTTTCTACATGGGACTTAAAGGGGTTGTCCCGCGAAAGCAAGTGGGTCTATACACTTCTGTATGGCCATATTAATGCACTTTGTAATGTACATCGTGCATTAATTATGAGCCATACAGAAGTTATCAGAAGTTATTCACTTACCTGTTCCGTTGCTAGCGTCCTCGTCTCCATGGTGCCGTCTAATTTTCAGCGTCTAATCGCCAGATTAGACGCGCTTGTGCAGTCCGGGTCTTCTTTTCTGAATGGGGCCGCTGGTGGGGCCGACGGAGCGGCTCCTGGTAGCTCCGCCCCGTCACGTGCCGATTCCAGCCAATCAGGAGGCTGGAATCGGCAATGGACCGCACAGAAGAGCTGCGGTCCACCGAGGGAGAAGATCCCGGCGGCCATCTTCAACCGGTAAGTAAGAAGTCACTGGAGCGCGGGGATTCAGGTAAGCACTGTGCGGTTTGCTTTTTTAACCCCTGCATCGGGGTTGTCTCGCGCCGAACGGGGGGGCTGTTGAAAAAAAAAAAAAAAAACCCCGTTTCGGCGCGGGACAACCCCTTTAATCCTGGAAGAATCATAGAATGGTAGAGTTGGAAGGGACCTCCAGGGTCATCGGGTCCAACCCCCTGCTCAGTGCAGGATCACTAAATCATCCCAAACAGATATTTGCCCAGCCTTTGTTTGAACACTTCCATTGAACAAGAATTCACCACCTCCCGTGGTAACCTGTTCCACTCATTGATCACCCTCACTGTCAGAAAGAGAACAACGTTAGTTGGGATGAAGATGCCAGATACGGGAGACCAGTCTCGTTTGACTAAGTGTGCTCACTTTATGGGCTTTGTGGACTATGAAGGATAGATGTGACCGGTTGTTATGGGTGGAGGTGTATACTGGTTATGTGGAGGCCATGAACGGAGATAGCAATGCACTTTACAGAGGCGTTATGTGCAAAGAGAAGTTATGTGATGGAAGCGATGCAACGCATTTAGTGCGACTTTATTTGATGTGGCTTTACGCACCCACGGTGCATCGAGTCCAAAAGTAGGCGGAGCTATGAGATTATGTATAGATGAGAATTATGGTCTGTAGGATGTGCAGACGGCACCTATGGCGCGCGTGTAGTACTACGAATGAAAACGCACAGATATAAAAGAGGGATTTGCTTGTCTTTTGCATACCCGATACATACATGACCTATGGCCATAAGCCCCGAGCTGAAATGCCCTGTAGGAGCAAAATCCTCTATGCAGAATGCTTAACACATCATAGACGTCACTTCTATATATCCAGAGGTCGTCACACATTAAAAGAGGTTCATTTGCCGGGTTACGTTACCCTTTTCGAATCAAGATCACTACCGCCTAATGTCATGTGACCCCCTGTGCCATTAGACATACTTAGTCATATACATCACAACATTACATAACTACGTCACCCATCAGTATAACATGCATAATAAACAGACCTGTGAGTTCATCACTTCCACCCTGGCCACAGATTTTATGCTATGCAGTCCCGGGAATAGTAACGCACTCACCTGTTCTCTTTTCAGATCGCAGTCCTTCTAAAGAGTATGGTGCATGGCTTCTGCACGGTATCCAGTATTGTGGGTAGGGAGACTTCCTCTCTTCTCATGTGCTGCAGGGAGCTTCACCCCAGCTTATCTCCCATCCTTGAGCCCCCAGGGATGTCAGGGCCCTTTGGTCTCTCTTACTCTCGGAGCAGCTCCCCAGCATGTGGAAATTGCCCACATTGGCATTCCTTTGTAACGGACACCCTCACAATGCTGCAATGTTCTGTGGCCTGCTCCAACTGTGTCTGCCTCTCTGTGCTGCGCCACAGATCTGACCTGTGACGCAGCTCTAATTCCCTTTATAGTGCGAGCTGCAGGATCCGGGAGGTACGTGGGCTTAGTCCTGTTCATTTCCCTATAATGGGGTTTGTTCTTTACAGAGCAGATACACCAGCACTGAGTCATCAGGGAAGGTGGGTGGGCTTGGCCCCATTCGTTTCTCTATGCTGGGGGCGTTCTTCACAGCGTTGATGCGCTAGCCGTGTCAGAGCTGAATAATCAGGGAAGGTCGGAGCCTTCCCAAGAAAAAGGGGGCCCATGTGCTTTCGCCTCCCCGCCGTGACTTTGGCCAGCCGTACACATCTGGCACAGCGCTACAATGTAAGGCAACAAGTAATTCTAAGTAAAAAGCTTTAATTCAGTAACCATTACTGCAGCAGGGCCCACTGATTTTCTGCACAAATATGCATGTTTCCCGCATATCCACTGCATATTTGCACCGGACCACTCATTCATTTCAAAGGCATATTAACATGCACTAAAACAGGACACCCTACATATCTTTTCACACAAAGTTAAAATATCTGCTCATACCAAGAAACTCATTGAAATCAATAGGTCCGATTCACTGCTTGTTACGCGCACAAAAATTGCGCTCATAATACATGGCGCATGCACCCCATGTGAACGAGTCCTCATTGGTGGTTTCTAGCTCTGTGTTTATCAATAAATACCATAAGCTTTGGTTACTCCATCTGCTGCATCGGATCCTGAATCCTGCGTTGCCCCACCACCCATGACAGCTACAGTGTATAATGAAGGGGGTACAACTCCCAGGGGGTTATCCAACGCCCCAAAATAAATCAAAGACTGGTGGAAGAGGCAGCACTTGAGGAGAATCAAAGGGTGATTGTCTTTATTCACAAGGTCTGATACTTCTTGATCATATTGACCTTTACAAAGCAATGGCTATTAGCACTGGCGTAACTATAGGGGATGCAGGGGATGCGGTTGCATCCGGGCCCAGGAGCCTTCTTCTTCATAAAGGAAGCCCAGTACTATGAATAAAGCATTATAGTTGGGGGTCCTGTTACTGGTTTTGCATCAGGGCTTAGGAACTTCAAGTTATGCCTCTGGCTATTAGGGTACATGGATGGCATAGAGGGGTGCCGCCCTTAGGTTCCCCTCTGTAGAGCAGCTTCTATGCTCAGGTAGATAGTGCAGCTATTGACTTGCCAGATGGATGCGTATGAGGTCTTCCACTACTCCCACCTTTCCCTTCCCCCATGCACCTGTTTCGGTAAATTATGGACTCGTCTGATCTATTATCTGCTTTTCATCTCTTTCTTTGCATAGTGCAGAGGTCACATAGTGTTCCGGGGAACAAGTGAGAGCTGAAGCTACTTATGTCTCTTGCTGTTTAATCCTTTTATTGCCAGTAGGAAATATGTATTTACTTTAGGATTTAGAAGAAAAGCCCAATTATCCCCAGAGTATCACTAAAGCTTAAGCAGTACTTGATTGAGGACTCTAGGTACATGCACCTGGCAGAGGTTGTAGAAGTCATACTTTATGGTCTCTGAACTTTTCAACTACTCCTCTATGTGTCATCCGCATACGGCAGCGGATGTGGACCTGCTGTGCCACACAATCGATTTGGCTTAGGGCTACATCTGGGGGCTACACCTGGTATTCACTGGTTTTCACTCTTTAACCCCACCAGTCAGGATCTGGTCTTTACCATAGGGAATCCCAGACCATTACCCCAGAAATGTAGTTTTTGTTATGTGGCTGCTGACACGACTAGGGCAGAACTACAGTGATGGAGTAGCTGAGGGTGTAGACACGAACATAGTAGTAGTACAGAGCTAGAGGACAGGATGAATACTTTCATAACCTAGATCAGGCCAAGGGTCAGAGCAGGCAGCAAACAAGGAAAGCGTAGTCAAATAATGATCTAAGGTCAGGAATGGAGAAGTCAGAAAAGCTGGGTGGTTCAGGCATAGAATACTAGGAGGTCAGACAGAAGCAGACTTGCACCTTTCACACAGTATGGAGACTGATTGCTCAGGCATGTGTCAGAATTGGTTGAGGAGTGGAAAGCTGGGTGCATGTGCTGGCCTTTTAAGAGGTAGGCTGGGTGCATGCATGCACCCTATGTGTAGTGGCCCAGTGGGTCCTACAGAACACTCACGATATACTTGTCCTGTCTCACCTGTCTGTATGCCATCCATGGATACAAAAGGCGCTGTCTGTGGGAGAGACCCTGTGTCTCCCCTTCTGCTCTAAGCATAGAGCTCAACCCTGATGTCAGCAGGTCTCTCATTGGCTGACAGTCAGGTTTAATCTTACTGGTGCAGAGCCCAAGGATGAGGAAGCAGCTTTACAAGTCCCTATGCATGAGGAGGAGTTCAGAAAGTGCGGGAAGGAAAGAGAGATTAGGAGTGACAGAACGGTTAGTCACTCAGCCAGGTGTGAGTCAAGAGAGGTTGCAGTTCCGTTGCCGGAGAGGAGGAGTTCATTACAGCATGTTTGCTACCCGAGGTAGAGTGAGGTGAAAAACCCGCTCCCTTGGCATCTTGTAGGAGCAGAGAAAGAAAAAGGAGATCCTTTCTGAAGTCCATCTTCATCTAACAGTGAGCTATAGCTACCCGGAGCCCGGATTAGCATACAGCCACTTGTTTCTCTGCTTCATAATAATCTTCAATCTAATTCCAATCATTCATCCATCTAAATCCACTAGTGGGAAAAATTGTCTATTTAAGTCAATCTACAGTAAAGCAAGTGTGAAAGAGAGCTTTAAAGTCAGCGTATCATCAATTCAATACTGCTACATCTTCTTGTTACTCAAATTGCCTGTGTAATTGCTGCGAATGTTAGTAAATCTGCACTCTAAGATTACTGAAATACCACTGGACTCATCTCCGTTATTTCTGCGGCATATCATCCTGAGTGTCCAGTTAGAGAGTTGGCATCACGTGACAAGGACTAGGCCCAGAGGCGTAACTTGAAGCTCCTGGGCCCCAATGCAAAACTTGGAATGGGGCCCCCCCAACTATAATGCTTTATTCATAGTACTGGGCTTCCTATATGGAGAAGAGAGGCCTTATCGGCCCCCCAAGGCTCCTGGGCCTGGGTGCAACCGCATCTCCTGCATCCTCTATAGTTACGCCCCTGACTAGGCCTCCGGCCATATGGACAGGAAGTACATTGGGGTGTAACGTATGCGAATCAGGAAACTGACCGGAAATGCAGTGTATACCCCAGAAATAGTGTTGCTTATGTGGCTACTGAGACAGAACTACCGTGATGGAGTACTAGAGTGTGTAGACAGCGTAGCACAGGGCCAGAGGGCAGGATGAACACCTTCACAACCAAGATCATGCCAAGGGTCAAGGTAGGCAGCAGACAAGGAAAGCATAGTCAAATAATGATCCAAGGTCAGGATTGGAGAGATCAGGAAAGCAGGGTGGTTCAGGCATGGATCAAATACCAGGAAGTCAGACAGAAGAAGGCTTGCACCTTCACAAAGTATGGAAACTGATTGCAAAGACACCTGTCAGGATTGGTTAGGGAATGGGAAGCTGGGTGCATGTGCTCGCCTTTTAAGAGGTGGGCTGGGTGCATGCATGGAACTAGGAAACTGACAGGAGATGTGGTGTATGCCACAGACAACATGGGGAAGAAAGTGCTGGCCACACCAGATGACAGGAGAAGTTAGGAAATGCCATTGGTCATGACCAGCAGATATAACAATATTCTATGTAAGGGGTACACAATCCACACCCCAGGGGCTTCATGAGACATGCAGTGCAGGTTTGTTTGCCTTCCCCCAGCCATAAGGATGACATGCTTGCCTATGTCCCAACAGTGTAGAAAGAAGTGTCTGTCTATAATGCAGTCATTATACAGTAGCTCCATTCTCTCTTCTCAGCGCTGATCCTAGAGATCATTGTAGGTTATTAAAGAAGCATGTGAGCGCCCTCTGGTGGTAGCTGTCATACATTTTTCATGTCTGGGAAAAGTGAAAGGCATGCGAGTAGTAACAGGTAAACACTAATGATGCCGTGTGTCTTGCACTGTGTGTTCCACTCCTGAAAGCCCCATATTTGGGAAATCGTAGGTCTAGTATTTCAGAGAAGAGCAGATGAGGTGGGTAGGTGACTTCAGTTAATGGGAATGGACAACTGAAACTATTGTATGTTGGACATCAGGTAAAAGTTAACGGCAAACGTTTGTTTAAGCCGACTAATTGCAGGCTGTCATCGTCTGGAAAGAAGTTGGCCGGCCGTGTTTGAACGTTTCATCCCATAGTTTGATGAAAGAGGTCTTTCGTCCATCGGCCAGCGTCAATGAATACGTTTGGCCAGTCTGAACACCTATGATGGCCAATAGGGACCAGATAAGATTAGGGCGGGGGGTGTGAGCTGAAACACAGCGACTAGCCAATAATGGGCGATTTCTCATCCTGTTGGGTCTGCATCTGTGTCTACATGGGACAACTATCACTCAAAAATCGGCTAGCGCGTCAGCGATGTGGAGAACGCCCCCAACATAACAATGGCACAGACATAGAACATCCCATGATACCTTCTATCTCGGATTATCGCTCATGTGAATTAAAACAATGAAATGAATGCGTCCTATTCACACATGACTTCTGTTAATATCACAATCGGTAACAGAGCCAGGCATGCTACATATATCCAGAACCAGAACTGAGCTTAATATATAGATACGGTACCAGAACACAGCTTACTGCATATATATGGTTTGAGAAGCAACTTTACTACATCAATACAGTTTCAGAACAAAGCTTACTGCATAGATGAAATAACAGAGCCAAGCTTACTACATAGATACAGTTACTACATAGATACGGTACCAGAATGTATACATACATACCACTCATGTGTGAGCTCCTACATATACATGAAAGCACGGTCATACTTTTACACACACAGATTTCACATATCATACATACACAGGCATATATACAGTATAGACCAGTGTTCCCCAACTCCAGTCCTCAGGGACCTCCAACAGGCCATGTTTTCAGGATTTCCTCAGTGTTGCACAGGTGATGTCATTATTGTCGGTCCTCATACATTGCCACAGGGGTTCTTACCATAGGATATCCTGAAAACATGACCTGTTGGTGGTCCCTGAGGACTGGAGTTGGGGACGCCTGGTATAGACCAACCGTACACCACTGGAATGTTCGGCCCTAGGGCCTGTTCACACAGGCATATTTGCAGCACATATTACGCAGTGAATAGAACCCATTGATTCCAATATGTTCAGTAGTCCATTGAAGGAAATGGGCCAGCACAAATACACAGGGAATACGCAGGAAACCTGCATATTCAAGCAGGAAACCCATTGGCCCTTCTGGGTACTTTTCTGCGATTGTCTATTTATGCGCACAAGAACCTGGCGAAATACGTACGCATGTAATTTTTGGTTATGCAGCATATTTACGTGCCCAAAACCCGCATTTGTCCGAGTGAACGAGCCTTAGTAAAGGACTGTTGCAGCTAGAGCCCAGAGAAGAAGTAAGTCGATACTGGTTCTTGGTTGCCATCCTTAAAACACTACTGCCACAGGGAACCATTTCAGCCGCCGCTGGAAACGGCGCTGCTGCTGGTTGTAATACTTTTGCTGCTGCTGCTTAAACTACCTGTATTATGTTCCGCCATTGATTATTGCCTCCAATGAAGCCTGGCACAAAGTTTTCTTCATTTCAGTATGGTCCCATAGACTACCACCTCCATACAACTCCGGATTGTTTGGAGTTTCAGTGTATTATAGCTGTGCATATCTGATGTATATTACATAGGTTTACACAGCGCAGTTGCCTCATTGGAGAGTGACGGGTCCCCTGTAATCCAGCGCCCTGCTGTACGGCTCACAATTACGTTGATTTGCTCCTGGCTGGTAATTACGCAGCTGCTGAGTGATGTGATTGTTTCTAAACACGGCCGTTAATTATAAGAACAAGCTCCAACACTCCACATGTGGCCTAATGGAAGAGCTTCCCATTGTGACGAGTTCATTACTGTAGCCGCCTCGGTTCACCGATGGGACTGGGCAACGCAGTACAACTCATTGACTTTCCATCATCTCCGCGGGCGCAGATACTTATTGCACTCGTAGGGCGTTACTGTAACACCTTCGTTTATGTGTCAGCAGCTATTAACACTAAATCATCGTTTTGTCACAATTGGGAATCAAAACTGACTGATGGAATTACAGCAGCAGCGAGCAGCTCCAAACTGAAGCTCACGTTGTACCAAACCATCAGGACAGGAGGGAGACTTGTCCTGGTGCGACTATTGGCTCACCGCCAGCTTCACATCGTCCCCATAAAGCGGACCCTCCGCCACGTGTGAACAGATGTGATGTTTTATTGAGGGGTTCAAAAGCAAGGAAACTTTGTAAAAGGTCATCTGTAGACAACAATCCGGCCTTCGCTATGTGCAGCCCATGCAGATTGCGCAGGGTCCCCGCCACCGGCTTGTAGGGTGGAGAAGGGCGGTGGGGCACCGGGTGGATATAGGCTGGGAGCGAGTTCAAAGGTCCTGCTGTCAGCCCATCAGCACACCCACAACACAATTGCTTAATACTGCTACTGTATTTATGTTAATTACTTGGCTCAAGGGCTGTATCCATGTACTGAGCTTGGCTGAAGCGCTGTCTCTATATACTGAGCCTGATTCAACAACTGTATTTATGTACTGAGCTTGGTTCGAGTGCTGTCTCTATATACTGTGCCTGGTTCAAGTGCTGTATCTATGTACTGAGCTTGGTTCGAGCGCTGTATCTATGTACTGAGCTTGGTTCGAGCGCTGTATCTATGTACTGAGCTTGGTTCGAGCGCTGTATCTATGTACTGAGCTTGGTTCGAGCGCTGTATCCATGTACTGAGCTTGGTTCGAGCGCTGTATCTATGTACTGAGCTTGGTTCGAGCTCTATATCCATGTACTGAGCTTGGTTGGGGCGCTGTATCTATGTACTGAGCTTGGTTCGAGCGCTGTATCTATGTACTGAGCTTGGTTCGAGCGCTGTATCTATGTACTGAGCTTGGTTCGAGCGCTGTATCTATGTACTGAGCTTGGTTCGAGCGCTGTATCTATGTACTGAGCTTGGTTCGAGCGCTGTATCTATGTACTGAGCTTGGTTCGAGCGCTATATCTATGTACTGAGCTTGGTTCGAGCGCTGTATCTATGTACTGAGCTTGGTTCGAGCGCTGTATCTATGTACTGAGCTTGGTTCGAGCGCTGTATCTATGTACTGAGCTTGGTTCGAGCGCTGTATCCATGTACTGAGCTTGGTTCGAGCGCTGTATCTATGTACTGAGCTTGGTTCGAGCTCTATATCCATGTACTGAGCTTGGTTGGGGCGCTGTATCTATGTACTGAGCTTGGTTCGAGCGCTGTATCTATGTACTGAGCTTGGTTCGAGCGCTGTATCTATGTACTGAGCTTGGTTCGAGCGCTGTATCTATGTACTGAGCTTGGTTCGAGCGCTGTATCTATGTACTGAGCTTGGTTCGAGCGCTGTATCTATGTACTGAGCTTGGTTCGAGCACTGTATCCATGTACTGAGCTTGGTTGGGGCGCTATATCCATATACTGAGCTTGGTTGGGGCGCTGTATTTATGTACTGAGCTTGGTTGGGGCGCTGTGTTCAAACAGTATCCAACCTTAATTTTTTGTGCAGAAACAAATGAAGCCAGGGAGTTGTGGTTTGGTGTATTTAGGCGACCCTATTGCGAAATGCTTGGATTTTTTTCCTGCCAGCAGTAGCTGTCAGACAGCCGATGAGTGAGGAAGTGCAAGTGAGCACCATCTGATTTTCTTTTTTGACCAAATGACAGAAAAACTTGAACAACTCTACTGCATTCAATTTTGTTTAAAGCTCAGCGATTCCCAATTGAAAACGATCTGCAAGACTCAAAAAAACCTTTGGGGATGACGCAATGGTCATCCCCGAAGGTTTTTTTGAGATAAAGCAGTGGTGCAACCGCTTCACATCAGAGGAGAGTCAGGCTCCCCACTCCTCCCCAGCCCAGCCCCCCCCCCCCCCCCCAGCCCAGCCCCCCCCCCCCAGCCCAGCCCCCCCCCCCCCCCGATGGACCAGCTACTCGCCATCTCAGAAGAGGCGTTTCAGCACTGCTTACGACAGTGGCAGAAGCATTGGGAGAAGTGTGCGGCTGCCCAAGGGAACGACTTGAAGGAGATTAGTGCAAGATTGTTGTATCTGAATACAAATATTTTTTATGAATAAAAGTTAAATACTTTTTTAACACACCTCGCATCCATGTGCCGAGCGTGGCTCGAGGGCTGCATCCATGTGCCGAGCGTGGCTCGAGGGCTGCATCCATGTGCCGAGCGTGGCTCGAGGGCTGCATCCATGTGCCGAGCGTGGCTCGAGGGCTGCATCCATGTGCCGAGCGTGGCTCGAGGGCTGCATCCATGTGCCGAGCGTGGCTCGAGGGCTGCATCCATGTGCCGAGCGTGGCTCGAGGGCTGCATCCATGTGCCGAGCGTGGCTCGAGGGCTGCATCCATGTGCCGAGCGTGGCTCGAGGGCTGCATCCATGTGCCGAGCGTGGCTCGAGGGCTGCATCCATGTGCCGAGCGTGGCTCGAGGGCTGCATCCATGTGCCGAGCGTGGCTCGAGGGCTGCATCCATGTGCCGAGCGTGGCTCGAGGGCTGCATCCATGTGCCGAGCGTGGCTCGAGGGCTGCATCCATGTGCCGAGCGTGGGTCGAGGGCTGCATCCATGTGCCGAGCGTGGTTCGAGGGCTGCATCCATGTGCCGAGCGTGGTTCGAGGGCTGCATCCATGTGCCGAGCGTGGTTCGAGGGCTGCATCCATGTGCCGAGCGTCGTTCGAGGGCTGCATCCATGTACCGAGCGTCGTTCGAGGGCTGCATCCATGTACCGAGCGTCGTTCGAGGGCTGCATCCATGTACCGAGCGTCGTTCGAGGGCTGCATCCATGTACCGAGCGTCGTTCGAGGGCTGCATCCATGTACCGAGCGTCGTTCGAGGGCTGCATCCATGTACCGAGCGTCGTTCGAGGGCTGCATCCATGTACCGAGCGTCGTTCGAGGGCTGCATCCATGTACCGAGCGTCGTTCGAGGGCTGCATCCATGTACCGAGCGTCGTTCGAGGGCTGCATCCATGTACCGAGCGTCGTTCGAGGGCTGCATCCATGTACCGAGCGTCGTTCGAGGGCTGCATCCATGTACCGAGCGTCGTTCGAGGGCTGCATCCATGTACCGAGCGTCGTTCGAGGGCTGCATCCATGTACCGAGCGTCGTTCGAGGGCTGCATCCATGTACCGAGCGTCATTCGAGGGCTGCATCCATGTACCGAGCGTCGTTCGAGGGCTGCATCCATGTACCGAGCGTGGTTCGAGGGCTGCATCCATGTACCGAGCGTCGTTCGAGGGCTGCATCCATATACCGAGCGTGGTTTGAGGGCTGCATCCATGTACTGAGCTTGGTTAAAGCGCTGTATCTATGTACTGAGCTTGGTTCTGGCACAGTTTCTTCACTGAGCGGTTCTGATAAATGTATATGGCTATCTGGCAGCATTCAGCACAAGCAGGCAGCCTGCCTATCAGTGCCATATATGTAGTTTATTTCTTCTGATCGATGCGGGGGGGGGGGGAGGATCTGCACAGGGTGTCATCCAACCTAAGGCCGGCATTGGGTTCAGTTGTCAGCAGAAATCTCGCTTCTTTACACTACATCCTCAGATTAGAGCAATGACACTTGACTGATCTCAGAGGAAGGTTGTTTTTCAAGTAGGACAAGTTATAAGTTCCTGAAATACAATTAGAAGAGAAATTATTTTTATGTGAAGCCTTAATACTTCTTCAATTAGACATCTGCACACTAAGTAATAACCAGATGCAATGCGAATGTGAACCACAAGAGGTCCCTCTAAATAACTGTACGTGTGTGCTGCACTAAAAGTTACAAAGTGGCAACAAATGGTAAATAACAACAAGTGTACAGTAAACAAAGTAACAAATGTATCTACAAGTTGTTTGCAGGATTTATGTATGGTTATTGGAGTGCATGCAGGACCATTATTCTTTTTTGTAAGTTTAAGGGTTAATACCCACAGACGGATTATCGCTGCAGAATTCACTGCCAGACACCCGCTACGAATTCTGTAGCAATGTCCGTCCATAGGCATGCTGTGTAAAACGATTCTCCCCTGCCCACGAGCAGAAATCAACTGCAATTTTCTGCTTGCGGGGAGAATCGGGGGGGGGGGGGGGGGGGGGAAGCGCACGGACGGCTTCTATTGCAGTCAATGAAAGCTGTTCGCCCCGCGATATTCATGCCCAGTGGGCACAGCAAAAGTATCGCGGCAATCTGCGTCATAGCCCAGCATTATGTCCCGCACTACGCACGTGCGCCGGCTCACCGGGCGAGACTCTCACCGCAGATACGGACAGGCAAATATGGGGTCTCGCAGTCAGAACCCGACCCGGTCGTGGGCATGAGACTTAATATACAAACTCTTCATAATACAACTTAAAATATTGGGGCGTTTCAACAGTTTGTTGCTCACAGCACAACTTTCATTTCATTGGAGTAGGTTAGGAAGATTGATTACACAGTCTCAATAAATGAGGCCGATTGTATAATTTATGGTAAAATAAGATGTTTTATGATTCAGCGTGGTGAATAATTTAGATGTGCGGTGGAGTCGGAATGTCTCCAAAAATTCTGAAACCCATCGAAGAAGTCCAGCTGAAAGCAAAGAAAGTAAAATTACTGCGAGCGAGTCAGACAAGCGAACAACCTGACCAATGACTTATAGGTAGTGATGAGCGAGCATACTCGCTAAGGGCAATTGCTCGAACGAGCATTGCCCTTAGCGAGTACCTGCCCGCTCAAGAGAAAAGTTCGGGTGCCGGCGGCGGGCGGGGAGCTGAGAGGGGGAGAGCGGGGAGGAACGGAGGGGAGATCTCTCTCTCTCTCACCCCCGCTACCTCCAGCTAACTGCTGCTACTCACCGCTCCCCCGTGCTGGCACCCGAACCTTTCCTCTCGAGCGGGCAGGTACTCGCTAAGGGCAATGCTCGCTCAAGCAATTGCCCTTAGCGAGTATGCTTGCTCAGTCTCTACTTATAGGCTATCATGAGGGTCAAGCGATCTCATTTCTGACCAGCTTAGATCTGCTTGGGGTTATGATGTCTGTAACTAGTCAATTTCTCAGTTTGTGTGATGCTGCTACATGATCCCCACTGCAAAAACGTCCTAGAGGTCAATATAAACACTCCTATCAAATTAGTGATGATGATCACACAGCTCCTGTCACACACTTATAATAGAGGATATCACAGCTCATCCTCCTGACTGGATACTTATGGGCTGTGATTTATTTAAACAACTATAGAAGGTAATGATATTAAAATGCCCATCCCCAGCAGGCAGAATGGTATAATCTTAGCTAAGGCTGTCAGGATGCATCATGGGATTGATGTGAAATTGAAAGTAAAAAATCTCAGCCTTAAGATGGTGACTGATAAACACCAGACATGGAACTGCACTGTAGGGAAGTGGCTGCAATACACCAGCCAGGCCTGCAGAGTATGAAAGGCATGGAAAAATGTGTATTCGCTGGAGTGGCCCTTTAAGAATGAATGGGAAAGTTAGAACATGAAGGGCTGGGAAGAGCATGAGGCACAAATTCAAAAAGAGAGGGGAAGAGCCAGGACATCAAGGGCTGTAGAGATGTTAAAACACCATTAGGCCCAAATTTAAGTGATATGGTAAAGAGCCAGTGTTACGGTATACTACCCTTGATACGCCAGCCCGGGTGCCCTAGATCTCACTCGCAACCCCTGTCCCTGCCTGCTTGCCTCCACTCCTGGCTAACCCCAGGCGGGCAACTGGGCGGCGGTCCCTACTCTCACTAGGGACCGAAAAAGGGACGCTGGCGTACCTGGATGGAAAGAGTAGAACACTGACAAAAAAGGCAGATGTAAATAACCAACACAAACAATACTAAGCTGAACTGAGGCAGATGGAAAAAACTGGCGGATAATAGCAAGTCTAGCACACAAGTTGACAAAAGCAGGAGACCAATAGAGGCAGACTAGCTAGCACACTGAGGGAAACCAATAACTGGCACTGACTGCAAGTCCCTGCCTGACCTTTAAACAAAAGCCTCTGCCCAGGGGCAGAGAGAGGGAGACAGCCAACTCCCAACATAATAAAAGGGAATTCGTGCACGGCAGTTGCACTCACAGGTGCGCGCGCACGACGCCACGCGCCACCAGCACCATGCCGCCCACGCCAGCCAGGCACCTGCGCCCCAGCAGCCGGACAACAAGTCGGGGGGATGCGCCCCGACCACAGGACGCCGCACACCATCGCACCGAGAGGACCAGCAACCACCACATGGTAACAGCCAGTTCATCAAGGGCTTCAGGGACCCTGTAACAGCATGGAGGACATAATTCAAAAAGGGAGAGAGAAAGCCAGGGCAAAGTCTGCAGAGAGCTCAGAACAGCATGAGGCATGATTTGAAAAAGAGAGGTGAAGAGTCAATGCATTAAATGCAGCAGAGACTTCAGAATAGCATGAGGACAGAAATCAAAGAGAGGTAAAGAGCCAAGACATCAAGGGCTGCAGAGACCTCAGAACAGCACAAGGCCCAAATTCAAGTATAGTGGTAATGACTCAGTGCATCAAGGGCTGCAAAGATGCCGGAACAGCATCTTGCCTAAATGCTAAAAGAGAAAGACACAGCCAGTGTATCAAGTGCAGCACGGACTTCTAATTATTACTGAAAGGTTTTCAATATGATCCTCACAAGGACTACAAGCAATATCCAAAATGTTATAATTGGATGAATGGACCAAATATGTTGCTACTGTCACAAAACTGCAAACTTAGGGCCCATTTACGTAGCCTGACAGCAGTAGTTCAGACAAGTGCCGAACAATGAGATCAGCTCTTTAAATGGCAGTGACACAGCTGTCATTGTCCCTTGTACCACTACTAGCTGGGACCGTCTGTGGGATGTGTTCACCGTGTGTGTCATCACTGCAAACAGAGGCCACGGTGGGTGTCAAAGTCCGTACATATAATAGGGACCGTGAGACCAAATGACCTCCAGCCAAGTATCTGGATATGGTTCCGACAGACACAGGGGTGTAACGATGGCGCCACCTGTCTCTGGATGGAAGACAATGAAACAGTTGGTGCTTGTCGGACAATCCTCTCTACTTGTGGTCTGTAGGGGCGTCCTGAGCCCAGTCACCTTGTGTGCCCTCACACATCCACTGGTCCCAACACCTTCTAATAGTCTGGCCGATGCTAGCTGTATTGTAGACCAAAGATCGTCGGCAGCTCATCCCTCATTCACAGATATTCTGTCAATGACAATAATGGTTTCTGCAGCGTAAAAGAAACAATCAGCCGACTAACCAGCAGTTCCTCATTCATCAGCTGATTGCTGGTGCATTCACACATTCATATGGGACTTGCAAGCAGACATCCAACAACGACTGACAAACACCAAAGCACTTACCTAGAATACCAACACACATAAGCAGATGGAATAGCTAAAGTACGTATAAGGTATTGGTTCATATTATGGCCAAGATACTTAAGCTCAGGAGCCCGCAACAAGGGTCCTCGTGGTCTTGTAAGTCCCTACTATAACACACAACTTAACCCTAGAAGGCCTGCCTACAAGCAGGCCATAGTCCCAATAGAGACGGCCCCACACTGGAACCTAGAGGCCTGGCTCACCTTATATGGTAAGAGACAGGACACTGTTCATATGCACCAACAGACAAGGGACATGTTCACACCTGATGGCAACTGTTCATACCTGATGTCTGGTCGCCTACACAGACACTGAACACATTGCTGTTCACATCAACAGACAGAAACCCCACTCAGAATTCTCATGCATGCAGATACTATACAATTGCTAGAGCAAGCATCTTTACACTGAGGGGAAAGAGTCAGATACCGAACTGACTTATAGGGAATCGTGTCTGGCATCACCCATCTTTCTGTGATATCGTCAATTGTTTTCAATAGGGCCAGTGGCAGCAGCGCCGGCCCCCTTGAAAGCAATGGGAGAACTCTGCAATCCTCTGCCATGGCTCTGACAGCTGCGCTGGGGGATTCCCTTCAGCCCCGAAGTGATGTGAGGCTGTTTTTACAAGAAAACACCTTGCATCCATGGGGCTTTTATATGGTGGCAAGTGCGATATTGGGCCGTCAATCATAGCCCAATATTGCCCTCGACCAGTGTGAAGGAGCAAAAAAAGGTCTGGTATTTATATGCAGCAGACTGGTGGTGGTTGGAGAACTCCACACCATTAGCCAGCCAAATCAACCACACCTGCAGCAGTGTACCATAAAATGGTAGAGTTGGAAGGGACATCCAGGGTTATCCGGTCCAACCCCCTGCTCAGTGCAGGATTCTGATACCAATACTAGGGGTGACCAACTGTAGGATGTGTTCACCACTGCAAACGGAGACGACGGTGGGTGTCAAAGCCCGTACATATAATGGGGGCCATGAGACCAAGTGACCTTCAGCCAAGTATCTGGATATGGTTATGGAAGACTATGAAACAGTTGGTGCTTGTTGGACGATCGGACGCTCCTCTCTACTGCTGGTTTGTCGGGGGTCCTGAGCCCTGTCTCTTTGTGTGCCCTCACACATCCACTGGTCCCAACAGTTACGATACGACCATCCAGCTTCTCACATCCCAATAATGCGCCCCTCTCAGACTCTCTTCTCTGCGTCGTGGAGGCGTCTAGTGCTCAACAAGCTCTACACAAGCGGAAGAAGAGGTCACTACACACAAGGAGCCTCCAAGAGCCTCTTATAGGCCAAGGGGGAACCACTTGTAGGGCCTCAGGTGACAAGACCGTTCATCTAATCACCCCACAACTCTCATCATTTGTATAT
The DNA here is from genome assembly GCF_035609145.1 of Eleutherodactylus coqui. NCBI lineage: Eukaryota > Metazoa > Chordata > Amphibia > Anura > Eleutherodactylidae > Eleutherodactylus > Eleutherodactylus coqui. The sequence goes on from NC_089837.1 coordinate 43,778,779, forward strand.
CTGCCTTAGATGGAACTGTAGGACAAGTTTTGCAGCAAAAAGACAACTTCTTGAGGCGAGATTGTGGAAAAAAAAAAAAGAACCAAAAAGAGTGTAGACCCTAAGGATGGTTTCCTACGGATAATAAAATTGCACAATTTTCACACAATGCGAGATGGACTAAAAAGGCAGAATATCGGGAAGCTGGGGAGTGGTGGATTATAGATAGTTGGTGGCTAGTAGTCCGCTCCTCTGTCGGGTCACGCAGGGTTATGGTGCCCTTTCTACCTTATGAGCGCCCGCTGTCATCTGAACGTTCCTATCTTACAGAGATGTACAAAGAAACGGAATTATTCATTGTCTGACCTGATATATTATTAACCGCACTAGTAGCTCTGTGAAGAAACCGACACTAATAAGACCAGAGCGCCCTCTGCTGGTCACTTCTCAGAAAGCACTGTGAACTATAAAACCATAGACAATGATGACAGACACATTGAGGCAGCTTGCAGTCTGTACGGGAATGCCCGGAGGTTACCCGGCTCTCATACGGGGGCCGCCTGACTCTCCACCTTGTACATTATAGGATTCCCATCTTATACTACGCGTAAGGCTGTCTGCACACGGGCGTGTCGGACCCTGCATGTGGGATTCCCGCAGCGGAGTTCGACCCTGTGCTCGGCCGGTGACCTCTGCATACCTGTCCGGCAGCGTCCTTTGCGCTGTGGATGTGCCGGACAGCACTGTCACGTAGGCGCTCACGCTCAGCGATGGCACGGATCCCACGGTACATCCGCAGTGCTCACTGCGGTAGGGCCACGGGACAGATGGCTTCCATTGACTTCAATGGAAGCCATCTGTGCGTAGAACGCACAAAATCGCAACATGCTGCGATTTCTCCCCCGCGAGTGGAAAATCGCAATCAGTTTCTACTTGTGGGCAGGAAATCGTATTTTCTCATAGCATGCTGTGGGCTGGATTTGCTGCGGAGTCTGGAGGCCTAAGGCAGGATGCGTGAATGAGGACTAAAAAGAGTCTAGAACAGTATAGAGCTCCGTGTCTACAGCTGTGTTGTATGGATCCATTATACATCATCCATAACATACTATGGACCCATGCAATGCCAACCTTGGGCTAGATGGCACCCTGTGCAGAATTTTCTTGGCACCCCCACCCCATCATAAGACAATAACCATATACATTGCACTAATAGGCAGTCAGTCCGCCTGTATTCTGTTTCTGCAGAAAGCAGCAAGATAGCAACATACCCACACATCTAATACAGCCCCAGAACCAAGCTCATAACACAAATACAGGACCAGAACCTTGTTGCACTACAAAAAAAAACTGTATCAGAACCAAGGTCAGAAAATACATGCAGTACATACAGCTCAAGAACCAAGCTCATTAATACAGTACATACAGCAGAAGAACCAAGCCAATACATACATACAGTAACAGAACCAAGCTTGTAACCCAAATGCAGTACCAGAAACAAGCTCAGTACATAAAAGGGGAGACGGCAGAGTCAGGACGAGGATGATTCATGTAGCTGTACAAAGCGCTGCCACACAGAGGAAGATCATCTGCCTGGATGGACATAAGGGATATGTTCGCCACCCAGTTTACATTCACATGGTTCCCACCCCACAAGCTCATGCCTGGCACCCTGTTCACATAGCCAAGTCCGGCCATGGGCCCATTTGCCTCCGATTTACAGTATAGTTTTCACATGCATTTGTGAATCCAGGCTAAAGGCGTCCGCACACGGGCAAGAGCATGTATATGCTTGCTATTGTGTGGCACACTGGCATGACTATAGGGGATGCAATAGATGTGGTTGCAGCCGGGCCCGAGAGCCTTAGGGGTCCCATAAGGCCTCTCTTCTACATATAGGGGGCCCAGTATTATGAATAAAGCATTATAGTTGGGGGCCCTGTTTTTGCATCGGGGTCCAAGCGCTTCAAGTTACGGCTCTGGTTTGGCGTATATGCCTTATGCAAGGCGCGTGATCGAGGGCTATAGCGCTCCTTTCGGCACTTTTTACTGTCCTTTTTTGTGCTGCGGGGACCACTCACATCAGCGCGGTCCTGGCAGCGCCATGTTTGAGTAGGTGGGGAAGCTGACTTGATAGGACCAGGTGTTATCATTTAACCCTGCAAAATCGCGCAGTTCTGTGCGCAATCTTGGACAGATGGGGGCTTTCGGTGCGCACCAAAATAAATAAAGCATGTCACGTTTTTTTCACCACGCTCGGAGAAAAGACACATGTGAAGGAACCCAATGAATGCACAGGAAAACGGAGTAAGTCCAACGTCGGGTGAAAAACTTTTTCTGTTCATTGAACAATCCAGACAGACGTAGAGGAACATGAAGCACGAGCCGTCTATGGCAGGAGTCCCCAACTCCAGTCCCCATGGACCCCCAACAGGTCATGTTTTTAGGATATCCTATGGTAAGAACACCTGTGGCAATGTGTGAGGCACTGACAATAATTACATCACCTGTGCAACACTGAGAAATCCTGAAAACATGACCTGTTGGGGGTCCCTGAGGACTGGAGTTGGGGGAGCACTGGTCTATGGCACACACTGCCCGTTCCTCCATGTCTGTCTGGATTGTTGAGTTTTTATCCGATGCTGGACTTACTCCGTTCTCCTGTGCATCAGCTGTGGTTGCCAGTTAGTCCTTGCATGGGAGCCGCTGCAGGGGAGCTGGTTTTTGGTTTGCATTTCTCTCATTGAAATCAATGGGTTCTATTTGCAGCGCATTCAGCGCACAGATTTTGCAGCCACAAAGCGCCGATGTGAGGCCACCCTTAGGGTTCGCTCAGTCAGGCGTATGCTGCCCCCGTATTACACCTGAGCTTTTTTCACGTGCATATTACTCTCGTAAAAAAAGCGCAGCAAGTCCCATTTTGGCTCATAATACGCACCACTATAGGGTATGGGGATTTAACATATGCAGTAAATATGCCTGACATGTGCATTTGCTGTGTACTGCGTATTCTATGCACGGAAAAAATACCCTGGCGACGTACATCTGTTTGAGTGAGCCCTTATGGAGTTTTTCTCTCCTAGCAGCATGGCATCTTGCAGAGTCTACAGTACCTCACAGGGGCACCATATGGCGGCACATATAATTCAGACTCCTTCTAGCACTTGCAACAACTTGGGAGTTCGTAGCTCATCTCCATCAATGGATGGTCGCACACCAGTAAACCACATCCAGGCTGGATGTTTAGTACAAACATAGTAAATCCGTCCTTTAATGTGGTAAATCACCAGCTATCATCACACAGTCTTTACATGGTTACTCATCAGCGTACTCGAACATATGCAAATCCCTGGCCGTCTGCCCGCTACATAACATAGACTTTAACCCTATTTACTATACAGGCCTAGTGACTCCAACACATAGCATAAAGTCAATTACTTCATACCCCTCTGGGGTGTCAACCTAGGGGACGTCCACCCCTGTCAGGTTCCTGGCCTTGTCAGCCCGCATTCAGCAGGGGCCCTCTCCTAGAATGGACACTGAGCTCAGAAACTCAGGAGCTTTTCCATATTGCAGCCACATCCACCCCGGTGTTGGCTGATTAATTAGGCAAAAAAACAAAACCTTCTGTGCTGGAGATTTCCCTCTCAAAAGCTGTTCTAAAGCCACCTAGAGGCCACTTCTGGTACTGCATTCCTAAATATATTCCCTCCCCCCTATGATAGGGGCCGTAGGTTTTATATCCCGATGTCAAAGGTCCTACCTTGGGGAATTATCAGCTCAACTAGCCGAGTTATAATAAGGGGCCTATTTTCCGGTTTTCTTACTTCACATGCAATGTCTGGAAGACTTAAGCACTCTTCTTGTCTACCAGCTACTCTTTCCCTTGACTATAACTCGAACATCTTCTGTGTTCTTCTCCCTTTTTTTTTTCTTCTTGAAGCTTCAGGACTTTGGAAGCTATCTCAGGCTCTTCTGCCAGCTCCTCTCTGGAACCTTGTCAATTGACAAACACTTAGGCCGGCTGCACACGATTGGGCTGGATTCCGCATATGGGAGCCCACAGCACAATCCGGGCCCTGACTGCAGCCGGCGTCTGCGCCTACTTGTCACTTTTCTTCTGTATCTGTACCACGGATGGCTGCGGTGAGCCGCTGTCTGTCGTGTGCAGTACAGATTTTGCTAGACGATGACCTTCTACAGTCTTCATGTAAGGTGACCAGATTTCCCCAGGGTCAAAGCGTGACAAAGGGGTGTGGTCAGGGGGCAGGGCTTATCACAACGTATGATTTTACCTCCGTCATTATAAAATGTACAGGGCTGTTTCAAAAAACACAGGGAGCAAATTACGCAGCATTTCTGTATCCAAAAAAAAGGCAAAATCCGTATCATTGGTGCAGATTTTGACTGGAAATCAGCTGTGGATCTGTAGCTGATTTCATTCTATGCGGCGCTCCCCTTCACCTTCTCTGAAGGTTTCCTGCTGTCAGCGCTCCCCGGCTTCCAGTTTTCAGCGGCCTGTAGAGACCTCACCTGACCAGGAAGCAGGGAACCGGAAGCCAGGGAGTGCTGACAGTGTGAAGTCTACGGAGAAGGTGAGAGCGAGCGCCGCATAGTATGCTGCCACATGGGGCCTTAGTAGTAATAGTGTCCCCCACAGTGGCCCCAGTAGTAGTAGTGGCACCAGTAGTAATAGTGACTCCCACAGTGGCCTTAGTGATAGTACTAGTACTACTGTAGCTGATATAGGGGACACTATTACTAATAGTGTCCCCTATATCGACCCCAGTAGTAACAGTGACCCACCCCCACAATAGCTGCAGTACTAATAGAGCCCCCCTGAAACCCATATACTTACACTCCTCCTGATCTTCAGAGCGCCGCTGCTCCTCTTCTCAGCACTGCTGCAGGCAGAAGTGTGTGCACCCGTAGAAGCTCCTCCTCCCTTCTTTTCTCCTTTTGCAGTACCAAGGAGATGAGGTCAGGGGAGGATGATCCCAGGTGCACACACTGCCATCACTGTGTGCATCCAGCCGCAACCCTGCAGAGTGATTACCGCCTGGGAAGCTGCGGCACCCTGGCTTGTAATCACTTTAATGGTGACCCCGCAACCCAAAAGCGGGACAAAAGCAGGACAGACATCCCTAAAGCAGGGCAAATGGCTGTCCTGCTTTCCCCAGGATCCCAGGCAGGACACAGAGTCCCAAAGCGGTACTGTCCCACCTACATTGGGACATCTGGTCACCTTACTTAATGGCAACCTCCTGTTGCACCATCAACACCAATTCACGCTTGCTAGCATTTTTGCTGAATACATCATCTTTAAAGACCTGTTTCATCGCAGTCTTCACTTTCCAATAGTGTCTGTCGTCTCAGGAAAGCTTCCAGTCTCTGATTTTGGCATTCCCTCTCATCTTCAGAAGCTTGTTTTCACCACCAAATTCTTTCTTCATAATCTTGCTTGCGCTGAGCCACTTGCTCCTTTAGTGCCCGCCTCAGGTCAGCTTCACCTTTAGCCAATGAGGTACTAATTCTCATCTACCTTCTGCTTTAGGTAAAGTTCAGCCCTCAACTTCCCTTCCAGAACCTTCCTGTTTCAGCCTTCGGTCTGGTGGCTTCTTAGGTTCCTCAGCGAGATCACACAACCTGGCAGCTTCCTTTTCTGCCAACAAACTTTGCCTCAATGGTTCTCCTGCGTGAGGACTCATCCTGTGAACCTCTCCTGCGTGAGGACTCATCCTGAGAACCTCTCCTGCAAGTTCTCTTACCTTACCTTCTGCTTCCAGTATCCTCCAATTAGACTCTTTTACAGAGCGACACTTCTCTTCTGCTCCAGCATGTACCTTCACAACTTTACATTTGAGGTGGGCACACTCCTCTTCCAGAACCATGCGCTGCTGCTCAACATTACTTGCCTTTGTCTTCAGAAACATCATTTCTTGGTCAGTTCATAAGTTGTGGGAAACCATTACTTCAACTATCTCTTTCTGTATCTCTAAGGCCGCCTGCACACGAGCGGAAATCCCGCCGCGGGATTTCCCGCGGGATTTCCGCCGCTGAAAGTTTGCATAGGAGTGCATTAAAATACGCACTCCTATGCAGACGGCCGCGGTTTGGCCGCGCGAAATCTCGCGCGGCAAACAAGCCGCGGCATGTCCTAATTTTCTGCGGGGCACGCACTCACCCGGCCGCCGGCTCCGGTCTGCGCATGCGCCGGCTGCGCGGCAGCCGGCACATGAAAGAGCCGGGGGCCGCCAGGCGCGGGTGAGTACGCGCTCGTCCCTGCAGGCGCTCGGGTCGGATCGCGCAGCGAGAATTCTCGCTGCCGGATCCGACCTGCTCGTCTGCAGGCGGCCTAATTCTTTACCTAGGCTGAAACTAACCTTAAACTGCTGGTCTAACTCTGCCCTACCACTAGTTAGTTCCTCCTAAAGCTTAGCAGCCGCTGTCTCACTCTTGACATGAATAGCTTCTTTCCCATCCCACAGAATCTATTTTCCCATCTGCGCCCTGTACTTAAAAAAAACGCAGCGATATCACGTGAAAATAATGCGCAAAAATAACGCAAGTGTGCAGGAGCCCTTAGCCTTGCTGCATACGAATGGGTTGGATTCCGCATGCTGGAGCCCACAGTGGAATTCGGCCCTGTGCCCAGCCAGCATCCTTGCATACTTGTAATTAATCTGTATGCGGGTGGTCCGGATGCAATCTGCGACCGTTCCACAATGCCAATTGCGGAAGGGCTGCGGGTCGGATGGTTTCTATTGACTTCAATGAAAGCAGTCTATGCGTAATCCATGCAAAAATAGAACATGCTGCGATTTTTTTTTCCGCAAGTGGAAATCGCAATTGCTGTCTGCTTGTGTGAATGTTCTATTCTTGACAGTGGATGCAGAATCCTGTGGATCGTCCACATGGGTGGAGGGTGAGTTTAGAGACATCTAGTAAAATTGTGATTTTGTTCCCATTGATGGGTATCGTGTCCAGTTCCCACGCTCTGCGAAGAACGCCCTCTTTTTGTTTGTAGAAGTGTACTCTACGGATCACATAACGTGGGTGGTTAGGATTGCTGTTTCTTGGACCCATTAGGCGATGCATACTATCTAGCTTGATGTACCTGTCCTCTTGTCTACTTAATACTTTGTTGACGATGGTGACGATGCAGTTATTTAAAGCATGTCTCATTCTTGAGACGTGGTAGGATATCTTCAGGTAGCCCCCGAAGCTACAGGTTGTTGCAATGGCCTCTGTTTTGTACATCATCAAAATGTAGAGCGAGGTGACTCACCTGGGCATCTTGGGTGTCCACTGTCAGAGAAAGTTGCTGTAGTTCAGATGCGGACATGAAGGATTTTTTTTATAGTCTCAGGATACGTTCAGACAATGATTGAACATTATTGGAAACTGCTTGCATGGCTAAAACTGCTTGAGCTGGAATTCCAGGTCAACCTTTGTAGGTAAAGCACTCATCATCCTCCATAGCTTCTGTAATGTGAATGAAATGTCCGCAGAGTGTGGGAGGGATGTCTCCGCAAAATGTTTGGATATATTCTGAAACTGGATATTTGAGCCATAGAGGATAACATGAGAGACTAGATAGCAGCAAAACGTTTAGTGAAGATGCTGAGGACTGGGGGGCGAGGGGGAGGGAGCATGAAGAAAGGAAGCGACCTAATAGAAGGGGAGGGGCTAAGCAGGGCGAGGGGAAGAGGAGGATCATTCCGGATCGTGAAGAGGAAGGAAGAAGACGGATACCGACGAGCAGAAGAATGGAACGGCTAGTGCAACAGATCAAGGAGGTCGTGGCCAGCCAGGGCACCCTTTGGCTCGTGAAGATGGCCGAAGAACTCGCGGGGACGGCGGCGTCGGAAGCCGAGGCAGGGAGAAGCCAGCCGGAGTTGCCCAGCAGCGAGGAGCCCCGCGGAAGACCGACCAGAAGACGGCACCCCCCCGATACGTTTGAGCCCCAGCCCGGTTGTTAAGAGGGGCGGCCGCACCTGCAGTCCTAGGATGGAGAGAACAGCGAGGAGGGGAGTGGTGCGGTCGCAGCGTGGGAGCGAGGCAGCGGTGCGGAGAGAAGATAGGAGCGGCGGTGACGCGGAGGCAGCGGTGAGAGCGGCACTAACCTTCGGAGGTCCGGAGGAGTCCAGCGTGGGCGGAGGGATCCCTGCGGCTGCCAGGAGTTCCAGGAGCGGAGATATATGATGCGCGCCCCACATGACTCAGCAGGCGCGCTGATGGATTCACAGACCGGATGTAGTTCCAACCGCATGTCGGATAAGGCGGCAGCACAGGAGAAAGGACAGAGAAGTGTGTCTCCCTCCTCGTGGGAGGACAACAGCGGGGGGGAGGGAGGGCGAAGTGGGGGGGAGTCAGAAGGGTCCCATATAGAAGGGGGTAGGGGGGGCCGGAGCCAACAATATGCTGGGGCGGGAAGGGGGGTAAGCAGCATGGTGGGACGAAGGGGTAGCGCAGCAGAGACAGCGAGCGCTTTCCCAATAGTGCAAGGGGGTTAACGCCCCCAGCCAGCGTGGCCTTTGCGAGGCCAGATAGGGCCCGCCCCGCAAGAGGCAATTCAGACAGGGCGATAGCCAGGAAGGGAATAGAGAGAGGCTTGCCGATAGATCGCGCAGACTATGCGAGCTCAGGACGCGAGGCCAGCAGAGGACATAGGGCTTATGCGCAGAGTAAGCAAAGGCGAGTTTCTGAAGTTCTTGGGAGGTGGCCAGCTAGGGGTGCAGGGGTATTGAGTTAGTTCGTCTTCGCCATTGTCAGGAAAAGAAAGTAGTAGGAATAGGAGCCCACTTTTCGTCGGCGCTGGCGGTCGGTCAGAAGCGGTGTCAGGCAGCGCACGACAGGACAGCCGAGAGAGGGAAGCTCGGGCTTCGCGGTCCTTTTTATCCTTGTCACCGGCTTCTTCTGCAGACATAAGAGAAGCTTTCCGTGGAAGCAGACATAACCCTATGTTTTCAGCCTTCAGGGCTTCAAGGCCAAGGAGCCCGAGACGCCGGGGTGTCACCCACGACAGGGTTATGGGACGACACGCAGCCAGACTAGAGCACCGTCAATCATCAATACCCGCCCCTAGTTTTCCCTTGGCAGTGCCGGAGGTCAACGAGGCGGGTGAGTTTTTTCCGTATCGTAAAGTTTGGGAAGAAGTGCCCGGCGTCAGCCGGAATGAAGATTTTATGGTGGCGCTAAAAGCGCTGGTGAATAAATTTAATATGGATAAAGGACTACCAGTGTCCTATACTCATCCGGGGAGCTCGGGCTCGCCCGAGGTTGGCGGTCTGCCGCAAGTACGGGGAAGCCTGCCCACGGGGCGAGGTTAAAACAATGACGGTTTGAAATTGGCAGACTTGCTTTTTTGCGGTGTAGCCCCCTTGGGTGCGGGCTTGGATGCTGACGTGGTTGAAAAAATTGTAAGCGGATGCTATGTGGATATATGGTCACTATTATCTGTAGAGCACATTGCAGTGGACACAGAACGCTTTTCTGAGTGTGGGGCTGATAAAAAACCGAAAGTAGCGAAAACATTCGGAAACTGGCTGCAGGCATTTCTGATTTTGGCGCATGTGGTATGTAAGCAGCATCCGCACAAGGGTCTGGAGCTTCTCGTGTATAACAACATGATTCACAGCGCCTACAAATTGCACGGCGGTTCGGCTTGGTGGCGATACGACGAAGATTTTCGTCGCAGGATTTCTGGATCCAAACATATAAGCTGGGCGTCTAAAGCGACGGATGTATGGATCCAGCTAATCCTGGCACAGAAGCCAGCGAAACCATTTTTTCAGGGGGCGGCCACAGGTGCCAGTGGACAACAGGCCCCTGTGGCACCAAAGCCCTCCAGTTCATGTTGGGCCTTCAACGAAGGTCACTGCCGCTTTTACGCCTCGTGCAAATTTCGGCATGAGTGCTCAGTTTGCGGAGGATCGCATGCAGCGCTGCATTGTTTCCGACGTCAACGAGCGCGGGCAGCACCTGAGGTATCCGGTGCAGGAGCGAACCCCAGTGAACGCCAGGTACCTGGAGGGGTGGCTCGACAGGTACCCCAGGAAACAGGAGGCAAGCCTGCTTAAGGCAGGCTTTACGGAGGGTTTCTTTATCCCATATACCCCGGGCGCCTCGCTTATGCTCAGCCGCAATTTAAAATCCGCTCGGGACAACACAAATTTGGTGATGGAGAAGTTGCTGAAGGAAGTAGAATTAGGTTGAATGGCTGGACCTTTTCAGGAGCCGCCGTTTGGGAACTTGCAGGTTTCTCCTTTGGGATTGGTACCAAAGAAAGAAACAGGCAAATTCCGGCTTATCCATCATCTGTCTTTTCCGTCGGGCGAGTCGGTCAACGACGGGATATCAAAAGAACAGGCGGCTATTTCATGCGCATCTTTCGACCGGGCCGTTTCGCTGGTCAAACAAGCGGGCGTAGGCGCCCGGCTGGCAAAAGCGGACATTGAGGCAGCTTTCCGGCTATTGTCAGTGCACCCAGAGTGTTTCCACTTCTTGGGATGCAGCATTGAAGGTCTATATTTCGTGGACATGTGCCTCCCCATGGGTTGCTCCATCTCGTGTTATTACTTCAAAGTTTTTAGCTCCTTCTTGGAATGGATGTTAAGATACGAGATGGGTATCCCATCGGTGTTGCATCTTGACGATTTTTTGTTTGTTGGCCCTCCAGAATCAGAAGTGTGCGTTTTTTTACTTTCGTCGTTCCGAGCATTGATGTGGAAAGCTTTCCGATGACAAAACGGTTGGTCCTGCGTCGTGCTTAGTCTTTTTAGGTATAGAAATTGACGCATCAAGTGCAAGTCCTGCTAGGTTTACTTAATTTCGCGTGTAGGGTCATTCCGATGGGTCGGGCATTTTCATGACGGTTGTCGCTAGCGACAAAAGGGGCAAAGGAGCCGCATCACTTTGTCAGAGTGACAAAAGGAATGAGGTTGGACCTGCACATATGGAGGGTTTTTCTCAGATCCTTCAACGGGCAGGTCATCTGTCAAGACAGAGAAATGGATAACGAAGAAATTGGTCTTGTTTCGGACGCGTCCGGTTCCTGGGGTTTCGACGTGATCCTAGGAAATAGCTGGTGTTGTGCCTCATGGCCTGGATCTTGGGTGGAAAAACAATGTACCAAGAATATTGCGTTGTTGGAGATTTTTCCTTTAATGGTGGCTATGGAAATCTGGGGTCCTATTTTGGGTAATAAAAACATTTGTTTTTGGTCGGACAATCAAACGGTGGTGAGAGCGGTTAACAAACAATCGTCTTCCTCGGTATTGGTGCTGGCAGCATTACGCCACTTGATTTTAAGATGTTTACAGCACAATGTCAAGTTTAGAGCAAGATATGTCCCGGGATACCTGAATACAACTGCTGACGCTCTTTCTCGGTTCCAGATGGCGAATTTCAGGGAGCTGCACCCAACGGCGGACGTCGACCGGGTATGTTGCCCTGCTTTCTTGTGGGAGACGATAGAAGAGAGCTCTTAGCTCTGGTCAGAACGTCAGTAGCGGATTCCACGTGGAAGCGCTATAACAGGAGAGGATGGTTGGCAGCAGCAGGGGGTATTTTTCCGGTAGAAGAGCGGGCGAGGGCGGTAACTTTAGATACGTCATCAGCGGATGTGGCAAAAAAGCATTTATCGGCTATTGGCTTTTTGCTGCGCCTGCACGGAAGCTGGGACGTGACAAAGGAATTCGTTTTGGTCAGATCATTAAAGGATGGAAAAAGGATAAGACGACTAGAGACGGCAGGCGCCCAATTACATTAGAGCTACTATGCGCTATGCTCGACGTTATAGAACAAAATCTGCACGGAGGGGTCTTTTCCGGGTGGCCTTTTCCCTTGCCTTTTTGCGGCATTGCGACTATGTGAGTTAGTATCGGCAAGCAAATACAGACCCGGCGTCCTCCTTTTTTCGGACGTTGTGGCAGATAGCGATAGGGTCAAGATTTGCATCAGAAAATCAAAAACGGACGTGTACGGGATGGGGGAATGGATTAGGATTGGTGCTTTAGGGCCAAAGTGGTGCCCGGTTGCTCTCATAAAAGAATTTTTAGCACGGCACAGCGGTACGGGACCTTTGTTAAAACATGCGTCGGGCCTCCCGCCGACGAAATTTCAGTTCGCGGCAGTCATGCGCGCTAGTCTGAGCAAACTGGGTCTCAATCCGGGGGAATTTGGAACACACTCGTTCAGGATTGGCGCGGCTACTTCAGCTTCACGTGTGGTTTGGGAAGTGAGGAGGTAAAAAAGGTGGGTCGTTGGAGGTCGGAGGCGTACCGCTCGTACGTGAGACCGGATTTGAGAGTACTATGAGTAGTGTCATATATAGTTCGATATGTTTTGGGTTTTTGTTTCTTTTGTTTCATTTTCTTCAACAGTTTCGGATTGGACAGTTTGGGTGGGGGGCCACTCATATGTCTATTGGGCAGAGAAAAGAGCCGGAGCTAGGCCAATTGGAGTGAATTTGGGTCTGAGAGGAATGCAAGTAAGATGGCATGGATTTGGAGGCTTGCAATGGCCCAGGCTGCTTCAAGAGGTTTTAAAAATCAGCAGCTGGACACAGGATAAAGTTATTCTGGTCATCCATGCAGGAGGAAATGACCTTGGAAAAATTAAGGTGGACGAACTCATAGCTTTAACCCTTCCCAATTCACTGTCTGACCTCTGAAGACATTATGATTTAAGGCTGTACAGCTCCGATGTTGGAAGACATCTGTCGGGGTTCTCTTACTGTATATTGCCAGCCTCTCTGCTGTCGGAGCCTATCCAACGTGCCACCTTATGCAGTACTGGCTTTAGCCAGCAGATAGCGCCGTTGTATAACAGCAGAAAAAGAGTAAGCCCCCTAGGAAAACCAGGATACAAATTGGATTGGAAAGGGTTAATGAAAGAAGATTTGTATAGTTTCAAGCAATTTTTTAGAAGAGTAGTCCTCGTATGGTCCGATATCGTGGCCAGAAGATGCTGGAGGGAGGCGAGGGACAACGAGGCGATCGAGCGAGTCAGAAGGAATGTAAACTTTAGAATGTCTAAACATATGCTAACCTTAGGGGGAATAGCTATACGTCATTGGGAGCTTGGAAGAAGAGAACGCAGGATGCTAAGAAGTGACGGAGTGCATCTTAACGACATAGGGTTAGACACGTTTTTGTCCAGGTTGCAGGATGGGGTGGAGGTGGCTCTTTTGCTGGCAGGTGGGGGGCGGAGTGCAGCATAGGATTATGCTGCATCCTTCGTGGCGGAATTGAGGACTTCCATGCCAGCAAATGGAATGGAAGGACTTGTCAGGCCGTTAGGGGCCTTCTTACGCCTTTTACAGTTATTAATAGGTTTTAAATTTAGACAGTTATTAACGGCATGGAAGGAGAAAAGAGAAGTCTTAGATACTTGTTAAAATTATTCTTTTAAATAAAGGCTGTGGCCTACCCTCAACAAGCCAGCATTGGTTTTATTGGTTCATTGAATAGTGAGAGCATGGTTTAGTGGGTAAGTCCCCCCCAGTCCATTGACCCAGGGAAAGTAGCTACAGGGAAAATATGCACAAAGACATGGGCACCCGCCGTTTAACCAGAGACCACTGTATTACAGCCTGGAAGAGGCGAGGCTCTGCCCTGTACCTGCAGCACTGATACAATTGTAGAGAGATGGGGGGTCCTCAGTATGTCCAGGAACCATAGCACTACAATCTGGAGGAGAAGGAACCATGTCCTGTGCTTGCAGTACTGATGAATAGGTAGAGAAGTGAGGATCTTCAGCATGTCCTGGGACTGCTACACCATTGTCTAGGGGAGCATGGACCATGCCCTGTGCTTGCCCCTTTCATGAATAGGTATGTTCACCCTGTGCTGAGAATCTTATAGAAGCTAAGGCCTGTGGTGCTCAGTGGGAGCCATGCTGCCTTCAGACCCGCCGCTGTGGAGTCATCCCTGTCAGAAGAGATGACGGCAGAGGTAGTGTGCATGTTAGCAGAGCTTCCCACTGTTGTTTCTTGTCATAGTGTACATGAATACATACAAGTCTCTGGCTGTCTGGCCTCTAAATAACATAGACTTAAACCCTGTCTACGATATAGGCCCAGTGCTTCAAACAGAATAAAGTCCATCACATCATACCTATCCAGGTTGTTAAGCTAGTGTAGTAGACATGATGATTAGTTAGCGTAAAATGTCTATTGATTTGTATAAACTAGATGTATTACGCAGCTGTAGTGATTTAACTCTGTAGAGGTCAATGGCCACACAATTTCATTATGGTAATTGCTGGACAATGGCATGGTGTAAGATGTGTGTTCTATAAAGTTAGCCTAATCTAAAGCTCCTCTGCAGCCTCTAAGAGTTAGTCACATTCCTATACTGTATTACTTGTATCCACGTTGGGCGTCTTCCCAGCCCTCCCCCACTCTCAACTTCTGAGACAAAGGAACTACTTTTGCCTGACCGCATGTTGATGGGACAAAGACTGGCTCATCCTTTGGACTTGAGAGAGATGGGGGGAGGGGGGCGGGGAGAATTCTATATGTTACTGATGTAATCTGTTATACGCCCATAAAGGGCAGGTATTATGTGTGTCAATAAACCCAAGGCTCTGAGCATTGTACGCCCAGATCCAGCTTAGACTTGAGGCTTACCTCTTGTGTCTGGCCTGGTTGATGGGCATGCCATACTACACAATTAGGAAGCTAGGGAATACCCTGAAACCTGCTGGAGAAAAATATAATCCAGTACACTAGGTGCCATTCACCCATCAGATTCCTGGCTTTCCCAGTCAGCATCAAGCATTCAGCAGTTGACCTCTCAGGGCCATCTCCCAGGGACCAAGTGTCCCAGAGTGGACAGTAAGCTCAGAAACCCATGAGGTTTTCTGTACTGCAACCGCCCACCCAGGTGTTGGCTGGTTAATTAGGAAAAAAATTGCCTTCTGTGCTGAAGATTTCCTTTCACAACCTGTTCTCCCTAGAGGCCACATCTGGTATTGCATTCCTCCACTGTATAGTCTCCAAGCAGACTCAGCCCAAAGGACCTCATACAAATTAGTAAATAGTTGTCAGGCCTCACTGATCTCATTAGGGCCAAATGAGTCTTTAATGTGTATGGGGGGGCTCAACTATCTCTGACAGAGAAAAGAAGGATCATGGATGTTGAATTTCAGTGCCCAACCCTTTTGTTCCCTGGGATATAAGTCCCCACCAGCGATGTCCGGCTGGGGCTTACTTCTCTAAACACAGAAATGCTTAGCTGAGCTGAATGTTTATGGAAGATCACGAGAAACAACTGTCGGATGAACAATCATTCGACTGCAGGCTGTTGAAGGTGTGTGGGCAGCTTTACTGATGTTGTGCACTTGATGCATCGGAGGCTTGTGACTACCCACTTTCAAAATATCATAACTCTTTTATTTATCCAGCTATATAGGAGGGCTTGTTTTTTGGGGTATGAGTTGTAGTTTTCTTTGGCACTATGTAATGTAGCATATAATGTACTGAAAAACCTTTAAAAAATTAAAAGGGGAGTGAAAATAGAAAAAAAACCACAATTCTGCCAACTTGTTTCTACGGCTTACACACTGCAGCAAAAATGACATGATAGCTTTATTCTATGGGTACAATTCCCACGATACATAAGTTATATACTTCTGCTGTACTACTTTTAAGAAATAAAATATCTTTGGAAAGAAATAACATTATTTTCTACCGCCATCAGGTCAACATAGTGGTGTGAGGGCGCCGTTTTTTACAGGACATCCTGTAGTTTCTATTGGTACCATTTTTTAGTATCCACGACCTTTTCATTAATTTTCATTACATTTTTTGGGAATGAGGTCGCAAAAATGTTTTTGATTTTTCTATAATAAATATGGGAAAATAAGTTTTTTTTTAAAACTTTTGTTACCTTTTATTTTTTTAAGTAATTAATAAAACTTTTTTTTAACTCATTTTTGCATATTTTTTTAGTCCCCACATAGAACTTGAAGTTGTCTTTCTTTGACTGCTCACAGAGTATATTGCACTACCACAGTATTACATTATACCGCAATCTGACAGGCAGCCTATCAAGCCACACCACAGGGATGGTTTCATAGATAATTCTGCAATTGCAGCCATGGGAGCCTTAGGCCTCCTGTCCATGGGCAATATTTCACTGCGTTACCCACGCCGATAATCTGCGTGCGAGTAACGCAATGAACGCTTTCCATAGGATAACTATGGAAAGCGCAGCCCGATGTACACGAGTGGAAAATGTTGCGATTTTCCACGATGAACCTATCATAATGATAAGTTAATTGCGGAAAATCGCAGTGACATAATGCTCCCCTGCGGCGGCTCCTGCAGTGGAAATCCTCGGCAGTATATCGCAACGCTTGTGGACAGCTGACCTTAAGAAGTCCCTCAACTGCATGGCAACCAAACCGCACCCCACTTTCTTATCTCAGGGGGAGCAATTCAGGACCCCTGAATTTCAATCGGGGAATTGAAATTCCGCTGTTCAAATGGATGATGGCATTTAAAGCGTTAGCAAACACATGTTTAATGTCAAAGACAGCCAACACCCGCAGTGTATGGAGTGGAATCACCCGATCCTGCTCTGTACAAACCCTGAACCTCTATGATGTAACTGTACATCATGGAGCATTAAGGGGTTAAACACTGTAGGGTGATATTTTAGCATTGTGTGGCATGGCTACTTCTGGACAGAACAGTTTGCCAAGTAAGCTGGTGATGGCAATGTGATAAAAGATTAGACGCTTTATGGTTATTTATATTCCATGTGTGGGCAGGAGCAGCTACAGAGGGTACCGTGATGGGCACGCACCAAAGCCCAGCCCTGGATCTGTTCATGAAGTTTTGTCCTGTCCATGAGCTGTCATCCTTTATTATTATACTTATCAACACACATAAGAACCAACCACAGAGTTTGCACTGCAGGGCGGTACATCCCAGAGAGATACTGACTTCCTGTTGGAGAAGGAAATTTTATATCTTGCCCGTACCTGAGAATCTTACAGGAAAGCAGAAGAGGTGACCACAGAATTTCTGTTCCTTATTATACATAGGGAGAATGGAAACAGCAGAAAAGTACAGCGTAAAGTTATTTTCAGACTAATTCTATACACTGAATGACCCCTTTATTAGAGTCCCCATCCCTCTCATGATTGAGGTTCCCTGTATCAGAATTAGATCCGTGACTCCAGAGTGCAGCATAAAATCATGTGACAACATTTCTGTGGATCATTTTCACTGTGAATCCACATTGGATGGGAAAATCCAGCGATCCGAGCGACTTCCAGGGAGGCCTGGTCATCGGTGCTTGACTAGCCGGGGCTGGGGTTTCACTGCCAGCCTTGTGGGGTTTTCATGTCTAATAGTGTGGAGAGTATACCGAAAATGATCGAGGAAAAACGTCCAGCAACAGCGGACCCTGTGGATGGAAATAACTTTTGTCAAAAGTGGTCAGAGGAGGATGTCAAGAATCATTCTGATGAACAGGCGCTGCAAAGTTAAGCTAATTGCAGCTAAATACAATGCTGGTGCGCTACATAATGTGTCTAAATGCACAGCTTGCCATTCTGTACCATGGATGGGCTATAACAGCAGACGACTAATTTTAGCGCCATTGTGTCTTAAAGCAACAGAAAGGCGAGACTCCAGTGGACAAAAGAGCACAGACAAATATCGCCTCGTCAAAGGAATCCAGATTTCTGTTGCCCCATGCTGATGGGAGGTCAAAATTTGGCACAAGCAGCATAAATCAATGACCCCTTCCTGTCAGCTGGTCAGAACATGTCAGCACCTCCATCTAATCTGTAGCATATACAAGAAGCTTCCTGTCCACAGGGGCCGATATTCCTGCATTTCACCTAGTACATCCTAGATCACAATGAATTGTTGTGGCTCTGAAGGCCACAGGAGGTCCAACTTGCTACTAGATGGGGGTCTTTAATAAAGTGGTCATATATTGAGCAGAGAGGCATTATAGATCCTGCAGGGTGGTCACTCAGCTTTCCTGTATTCCTGAATGACTGCTTGTAGCTCCTAGACCCAATGCAAACTCTAAAACAGGGTCTCACCTATCATGTGCCATTTATAATACTGCAGTCTTCTTATGTGGCAGAAAGGCTTTCAGGTTCCTTCTGGTACCCAGTAACGCCCCCAGCAGTATAGTGAGTGCAGCTCTGGAGGATAATACAGGATGTAGCTCAGGATCAGTACAGGATAAGTAATGCATGCATGCAGTCACTCCACCAGCAAAATAATGAGTGCAGCTCTGAAGTATAATACAGGGTAAGTAATGTATGTACATAGTGACTCCAACAGCAGAATAGTGAGTGCATCTCTGGAGAATGGTGTGTGCTGGTGAGCTCTGCTGAGATCCAATGGGTGTGGTCATCTAAGGCACAGGAGCAGAGTTTGGCCCAGCAAGGCGTGCTGTTTCTGGGGCTTCCAGGAGCAATGGAGCCCCTGACCTCCTCCCTCCGGCTTCGGTCGGGGGGAGGGAGGGCTGAATCCCAGGAGGGGAAGAAAGCTAGTCGGGGCAGCAGCAATGTCACCCCGACTCCCCGGCTGGATACAGAGTCCAGGAGGACAAGAAGCGAGGCTAAAGAAAAGCAGGTCAGTGCCAAAAGGGAGCCTGTAAGTTGGGGCGAACTCCAAAAGGGAGAGTCTGTGGAGGAGCTGGCATCCCGCATCGCCACCCACATGCGGGACTATGAAGAGGCCGGGAGGGAGCTTGTAAAGCAGCGTAGAGAGCTACAAGCAGCCCGCTGTGACATGGAGCGAGCCTCCCGTGGCAATAAGCCAGAAAATTAAAGCTTGTGAAGAAGCAATAGAAATGTACGAGGAGGAAAGGGAGAGGATCCTGAAGACCAGCGGTCCCTTTTGGGAAAAATTGCTTAATGACAGGCGGTTTTCCCAGATGGCAGCCAGGAGCCCTGGCAGCAGAAAAACTGGGGGAAAATACCAGCACAGCAGCTCGGAGGAATCTGAAGCTTTGGGGGGGCAGGCGGCATGCTCTGCTGAGCAGCAGTCCTCGCTGCAACCGGGCACGGGCACCAGCATCCCGGCGGAGCAGGTTTGCCTGCCCTCATCTTCAGATGGCAGTGATCCAGATGGCAGTGACTACGAGAGCAGCAGCAGTGGAGAGGGGGCGCTGTTGATGCAGCAGATCATGCTGCAGGAGTTCCCTGCAAGAATGCAGTCAATGTACTTTGGTGATGAATTGACACCAGAAACAGCAGCGGGAAGAAAAAAGACCAAGAAAAAGAAGAATCAAGCTTACATCCAGGAGAGGTTCGTTTACGTAACCAAGCACCCTGGCCTAGCTGCAAAGTCAGGCCAGGGAGCTAGCCCTGGGATCCTAGACCCGGCCTCTGTTGTGAGTCCAGTGCAGGGGACCAGGGAAGAGAGGGTTAATGCGACCTAAAACTCCAAGCCCACTTGTGCCAGTAGTGGGACTGGAGGAGTTAAGGAGGCAGAAAAGGTCGGTGAAAAGGTTAAAATGAAGGGTCGTGGCCAGACCGGAGGCACTGGCGCTGTTGGTCACAACCTAGTGGGAGGGGGAGGCGATTCGGCGCCAGGTACCATCAAAAAAGATGGCGGCTTGGCTGTCCCCCCTGTGTCCCTGAAGTGCCTGTCGGGCGCTGAGGGGAAGCAGTGGGTGGTGGTCAGGTCGGCCAATCCTCCCACCCATCCTGGATGTCCCGCTGCAGATCCCAGAGTCGCTGGTGTGGGCGGAGCTTCAGCAACAAAAACTCCTATGGAATTACGCACGGCGGATACGGTTTTGCAGTCTCAGTTGGCTGCTGAGGTCGGGGACTTGCCCTCTGGGGAAAATTTAAATAAGCAAAAGGCAGGTCCTGGTCAGGAGAAGAGTGTAAAAGCTGTGAAGAGTGTGAATGTGAGTACCCCTGTTACCCCTGCTGCTGTTTCTGTCCCCAAACCCCCAGGTTCATTGCCTGCTGAACAAGCAGGTACGGTTTCAGTAGATGGTCGGGGGGTGGGACAGGATCCAGTTGGCCCTCCAGTGGCGACAACATCTGGCAGAAGTTATGCCAGTGTCGCCGCTGGGGGGCCGGGATAGGCGTCCTCCTTGTTTTCGGGCTCCCGGGACGGTGTCTTACAGCGGCG
This sequence comes from Eleutherodactylus coqui, assembly GCF_035609145.1. Taxonomy (NCBI): domain Eukaryota; kingdom Metazoa; phylum Chordata; class Amphibia; order Anura; family Eleutherodactylidae; genus Eleutherodactylus; species Eleutherodactylus coqui. The sequence continues at coordinate 43,798,883 of NC_089837.1, forward strand.
TCTCCTGGAGGCTTAGAGGAGAGGGGAGAGCTCAATGACTGTAGGAGGTAGAGTTGTGGACTTGTCTCTTTGGGTAGAGAGTAGAGATGAGCGAGCGTACTCGGAAAAGCACTACTCGCTCGAGTAATTTGCTTTATCCGAGTATCGCTGTGCTCGTCCCTGAAGATTCGAGTGCCGGCACGGAGCGGGGAGCTGCAGGGGAGAGCGGGGAGGAATGGAGGGAAGATCTTTCTCTCCCTCTCTCCCGCCCGCTCTCCTCTGCTCCCCGCTGCGACTCACCTGTCAGCCGCAGTGGCACCCGAATCTTCAGGGACGAGCACAGCGATATTCGGATAAAGCAAATTACTCGAGCGAGTAGTGCTTTTCCGAGTACGCTCGCTCATCTCTAGTAGAGATACATGGACTTGGAGCCTTCCGAGAGCAAAGGGGGGAGACCGTATGGTCCCTGCCGACAACCGGGCAGGACATTGGCCGTAGGAACGTGGCTCGTCTTCAGTGGAGAGGCAGTGATGCATGCCCATCGAGGGGCAAAGTGGTTGAGCTTGTGCTGAAGATGGGTTTTAGGGCGCAGGACATCTATGCCCTTATCCACCCCTACGGCTTGTCTGAGTTCGACATCAGCTTTGCTCGCCCAGAGGGCCTTGAGCTCTTCTGGGGGAACTATGAGCTGATGAAGGACGAGCCCGGCTGGCGTGGTTTTACTGCGCAAGTGGTAACCCGCCAAACTGGAATGAAGAGAGTGACTGTTTTGACCCGTAATGAGTCACTCTCTTGTTATGACATCATGACTTGGCTCAGTCGGTACGGTGAGGTAGTGGATATGCCGCAAAAAAACAGAGATGAGCACGGCATCTGGTCCGGAGCCTGGACATTCATGGTAAAACTAAAGCGTTCAGGGAACTCGGTGGCCCACATACCATCTGCGGCTTTCCTCGGTAGGGATCGCATTCTGGCCTTCTACCAGTGGCAACCGAAGCTCTGTCACAAGTGCGGCGACCCCACACATTTGAGTGCCGCCTGTAATGTCATCAAGTGCGCTCTGTGTGGCGAGGTAGGTCATCTTGCGGCATCTTGTGCGGAGATTAGGTGTCACCTGTCTGGTGACCTCGGTCACCCATTCAGCCGCTGTCCACACTCTTTCGCCAATGCGGTCATGGCCCCAATGGAGGAGAGTCATGAGGTTGCCTCTGCAGGGGAAGGGACCAGCAGAGGCGGAGGAGTCCAGGAGCCTGTGAAGAACAAACATGTTGGGGCTGCTGCACTAAGGCGCCAAGAGAAACGCAGAAAGAGCAGAGAACTGGTGGAGACCCAGGTGGCAGGTGGGTCAATGCTGGCACCTGTTCTGGATGCGACTCGTGTGGCTGAGGCTCCAGGGGAGGGCGAGTTGGATGAGGAGGTCAGAAGGATCCAGAGGGAGGAGTCTGCCACTTCTTCAGATTCCTCCCGCTATGAAAGTGTGGATGAGGATGGCAAGGAGTGGCGACAGAAAAAGCGAAAGCAGGGCATCGGGGGGGAAAAGAAAAAAATGCGGGAAAGAAGAACTTCCCCTATACTGGACCAGGTGCAGGAAGGTAAACCAAACTCGCCTCTTGTTGAGCTCTCCAACAGGTTCCAAGCTCTCTCTTCTTCAGAGGAGGAGGTGGAGGGTGAGGATCCTGGGGCAAGTGTGCGGCCTACAGGGGGCGCCGAGTCTTCCTCTTGTGAGCGTACAGTAACCTCCAAGGGGAGGGCTGGCCCGGGGCCCGGTGACAAGGACAACGAGTTTGAGGAGCCCCTTGCCATGGACCTTTCGGTGTCAAAAAAACGTGGCAAGGGGTCTTCCTCAGACCCTGAAGTGAAAAGTGGTGGGAAGAAGAAAGCCATTTAACTCAATCATCAAAGATGGCGGCACCCGCTCCGTTGACTCTGGCATCAATTAACGTTGCCAGCATTAAGTTAGATATGGCAAGATTTGCAGCCTTTGATTTTCTCGGCCGTGTTGAAGCCGACATTTTGTTTTTGCAAGAGACCAGGCTGCCAAATTTAGCAGCTATACATAAAGCAAAGAGGGAGTGGAGATCCGGGCCATCCTACTGGTCTCTTGCGGCCGAGCCATATAGCGGAGTGGCGGTTCTTTTTACCGCAGCGGTTGAATGCCGACGGGTTATTGAGTTAGAAATAGGGAGGTGCCTGATCCTGGATGTTCTCATGAAGAGACAAGAGCTTCGGCTAATCAACATCTACGGTCCCCAAACCAAGCGGAACCGCAAAGTTCTCTTTATGAGGATCAAGCCGTACCTTTTTACCAGTCGGCAGGTGATCTTTGGGGGTGACTTTAATGCAGTCACGAGGACCCGTGACAGGGGAGGCTCCCTAGGCAAGCTGACTTATCATAGCGTCGCGCTTAATAGCATAGCTAGCGAAGCTCGCCTGGTGGATGTCCACATCCGGCACACCCCAGGCCACGCGGGTTTCACCTATTATAGAGGCGAGTGCAGGTCTAGAATAGATAGGTTTTATTTGAAGGAGGAAGCCATCTCTTCATCAGTTTCTGTTGTTGAGGTGGAATTCTCCGACCACTGTCTGATTTTGTTTTCCCTGAATGTTGCAGAGACCCCCCGGATGGGTAGAGGCTTATGGAGGCTGAATTCATCACTCCTGGAGGAAGCAGAGATAAGACAGTCCTTTGAGGATTTTCTGCAGAGCCAGGTACCATTACTGGATCATTGTATCAGTAAGTCAGAGTGGTGGGAGATGCTCAAGATCAGGGCAGCGAGGTTCTTCCGCCAGCTCTCTAGCCTCAGGAGCCTGAGTAAGTACCGTCTTTATCAGGGCCTGAGGAGGAAACTCGAACATCTCGTCTCGACTGGAGGTAGCCGAGAGGATATCTCCAGAGTGAAGTCTTTGCTCAAAGGGTGTCAGTATAATAGGCACGCATCTTTGGTTTTTGAGAGGGACTTGGGGAAGTATCACTCACCCGACCTTACAGAAACTGCAAGATGTCAGTGAATCGTAAAGTTGTCACTGGACTGATCGACGGTACAGGATCTCTGAACAGGTCCAGATCAGGGATTCTGGAAGTCATCAGATCCTTCTACTCGCACCTTTTGAGAAAGAGGGATCTAGATCGAGATGTGATGTCGGCTTTCCTGGCTGAAGCTGTTCCTGAGCCAGGGGATGACATCTCCCTTAATGTTTTGACAGAGGAGATCAACATAGAGGAAGTTAAACTGGCGATTGATGGGCTTGCGCTCAAAAAATCGCCAGGAACGGATGGCTTAACATCCGAGTATTATAAAACCTTTAAGGACCTCTTGAGTCCCCTTTTGACTGAGGTTTTCAATGAGTGTCTTTCCTCGGACACTCTCCCAAAGTCAATGAGGAGGTCGGCTTTGATCCTTCTGTCAAAGGGTAAAGACTCGAGCCGTATTGAGAACTGGCGTCCCATAGCGCTTCTCAATACGGACAGCAAGGTTCTGGCAAAAGTGCTCTTTAATCGGCTGGTCAAGTTTGTACCCCGGCTCCTCTCGGGCGCCCAGCATTGCTCTGTTCCAGGCCGTAGTACCTTTAGTGCTGTTCTAGGTGTTCGGGAGGCAGTGGAGCAGGGTAGGGCTGGTCACTGGGAGGGGTACCTGCTGTCCTTGGATCAGGCCAAAGCGTTTGATCGGGTTAATCACGAGTACCTCTGGTCTGTTCTTCTGAGATATGGCCTGCCAGTGGGGTTTGTCAATTGGCTCAGGACATTGTATGCGGGGGCTGAGACTTTCCTGCTAGTGAACGGTTGGGTCGGTCACCCATTTGAGGTTGGGTCTGGCGTCCGTCAGGGTTGTCCTCTGAGCCCCTTGCTGTATGTGTTTGCCATTGATCCCTTCCTTAGGAGGATTGATTGTGGGCCTATGGCGGGGGTCGGGATGGATCGGGCGGTGCCGGAAGCCACCCTCAGGGTGGCAGCATACGCTGATGACGTCACCGTCTTTGTGTCCTCGAGGGGGGAGGCAGAGTACATGATGGCAGAGGTGGATCGCTACTCGGAAGCATCCGGGTCCGGCATCAACTGGGATAAGTGCGAAAGTCTCTGGTTAGGAAGGGGAGATCCTACATTTGGTCTCCCAGACACCCTTCCAGTGCCCCAGGACTCGGCTAAAGTTCTCGGCATCAAATTTGGCCGGGGAGATTACCCCATGCAAAATTGGGTGGTCAGGCTCGATGGTGCCACTCAGAAGGTGGCCCAGTGGAAGGATTGGTCTTTGACCCTTCGGGAAACGGTTAACCTGATCAAAACATACCTGCTCCCTTTATTCATCTACCTGGGCAGCGTATGCATTTTGCCAGAGCCTCTCTGGACCCGGGTCTACAACCTGTTCTTCCTAATGTTGTGGGGGAACAGGTTGAACCTAATTAGGAGAGAAGTCACATATCGCACGAGGAGACTAGGGGGGTTATCTATGGTCAACCCCGTGGTGTTTCTTGTAAACACCTTTGTTAAGATCAATATAGGCAACCTCTGGCAAGAGAGGGCTCCTCCGTGGGTATTCTCCTGTTGGGGATGGCTTTGGCCTTTCTTCCAGGAATGGGAGACTGGAGGGCGAGTGAAGGATCTTCGCACGCCGCACGGGCATCTTCCGGCTTACGCTACCGTGGTTCTGAAGATGATACGTCGGTGGGGTCTGGGGATGTGGGAGATCAGAACTCTGTCGAGGTAACTCCTCGATAAGAGGGTTCTGTTGACCCATTTCCAGAAGCCCCTGGCGCTCAAGGACTGCCCAAGTCGGGACCTGGAGGGAGGGTTACGTTTATTAAATTCTGACAGGATCCCCTTGAAGTTTTGGGACTTGACTTGGCGCTGTTTCCACGGGAGACTGTATGTAAGGGGCAACTTGAAGAGCAGGCCGCTGGTGGATAGGGGTTGTCCCCGCCAGGAGTGCAGCGATGTGCTGGAAAGCATGGAGCATTTCCTGCTTCAGTGTCCCTTTAATACAGAGGTATACAATCGGGTGGGCGCCTCCATTGGTTGGCCCAGGTTGGCACGCCTCTCGTATGCGGAATGGGTCTATGGGGCATTCAGGGACCTTGGTGGCAGGGACCGGTGCACTTCATTCTTAGTCAGCCTAGTGGTCAGGTTTCACATTTGGAATGCACGGTGTTTAGTTTCGACGGAAGAGAAAATCCTCCCCGTGGATGAGGTGAATAGAAACATCCTGAGTGACCTGGTGAAGGTGCATTCTCTGGATTATGAGAGGGGCACGACTAAGACCTCTCACCTATGGAGAGGGTTTGTCTTTCGTTAGGGACAGTTTTCTTATTGTTAGGGTCTTTGTAGGGACAGAATAGGGAGAGGTAGGGACAGTTTCTCTGAGGGTAAGTTTTAGGGAAGGAGTAGGGACATTGTAGGGACAGATTAACTATAGGGATAGTTTTTCTCTATTTGGTCGGTGCCCGGCTTATCATATCCAGTCCTTGTGGAGGGCTGTGTGTGACACTAGTAGAGTTTTTGTTTTCGGTCAAAGATAAAGTATGTACGCCTGCAGGTAACTGAACCTTAGACTTTCGGGTATTAATATGTAGTGTTGGTTTGTAGTTATGTAGTATAAGAGATGTTATATGTTTTGTTTTGTATATAGGGTTAGGAGTTATAGATAGGTTGGGTGGGGGCTTATTGGGGGGAGGGGGGGATTTATGCCTCAGCCGTAGCTTGACACGTCCTGGACAATGAACATCGGGCACGGACTGTTGGTGCGGGCGTGGCCCTCAGGCTGCGGCAGGCAAGGCGTGTAATGCGGTGCAGCTTGGCCCGTCCTGGACAGAAACATTGGGCACGGACTTGGGATGCAGGCGTGGCCCCCAGGCTGCACTGTATGGGTGGAGTGCTGGGTCTGTGGTGGCGGGGAATTAGCTCAGGAATAGTTGGGATAATTGATTTCATTTCAGTTTTGTGTGCATTTATATATTTAAAAAAAAATACAGAATGATGGTTTAAGTTCAGTTATATTGATAAGATTTCTTATGTTTTTTCCCCCTCATTTATGTGCTGTTTATTTTGGTTTGTTCTTAGCTCATTATAATTTGGACCGAAGCAGGTCTGGATTAGGTCAGACTGGATCCCTTGAGTTAGGTTGTTAAATATAGCTTTTATTTTGTCTCCTCCCCTAAACCCTTAGTTTAGTATCCCATTTTCTCATGTTTTCTTCAGTTACACATCATATAGGTTGTGATTAGAGATGAGCGAGCACCAAAATGCTTGGGTGCTCGTTACTCGGGACGAAATTTTCACGATGCTCGAGGGTTCGTTTCGAGTAACGAACCCCATTGAAGTCAATGGGCGACTCGAGCATTTTTGTATATCGCCGATGCTCGCTAAGGTTTCCATTTGTGAAAATCTGGGCAATTCAAGAAAGTGATGGGAACGACACAGAAATGGATAGGGCAGGCAAGGGGCTACATGTTGGGCTGCATCTCAAGTTCCCAGGTCCCACTATTAAGCCACAATAGCGGCAGGAGTGCCCCCCCCCCCAACAATTTTTACTTCTGAAAAGCCCTCATTAGCAATGCATACCTTAGCTAAGCAGCACACTACCTCCAACAAAGCACAATCACTGCCTGCATGACACTCCGCTGCCACTTCTCTTGGGTTACATGCTGCCCAACCCCCACCCCCACCCCCCCTGCATGACCCAGTGTCGACAGCGCACACCAAATTGTCCCTGCGCAGCCTTCAGCTGCCCTCATGCCACACCACCCTCATGTCTATTTATGACGTAAATAGTGCGTCTGCCATGAGGAGGAACCGCAGGCACACACTGCAGAGGGTTGGCATGGCTAGGCAGCGACCCTCTTTAAAAGGGGTGGGGCGATAGCCCACAATGCTGTACAGAAGCAATGAGAAATCCAATCCTGTGCCACCTCTATCTGGAGCTGCACACGTGGGCATAGCAATGGGGAACCTATGTGCCACACACTATTCATTCTGTCAAGGTGTCTGCATGCCACAGTCAGAACTCGTTTTTTTATAAATAGTCACAGGCAGGTAAAACTCCGCAATGGGAATTCCGTGTGCACCCACAGCATGGGTGGCTCCCTGGAACCCACCGGCTGTACATAAATGTATCCCATTGCAGTGCCCTGGACAGCAGAGCTAACGTCAGATTAAATGCAGGTGGGCTTCGGCCCACACTGCATGCCCCAGTCAGACTGGGGTTCTTTATAAGTAGACACATGCAGTTACAACTCCGTGTGGACCGACAGCATGGGTGGCTCCCTGGAACCCACCGGCGGTACATAAATATATCCCATTGCATTGCCCATCACAGCTGAGGTAATGTCATGTTAAATGCAGGTGGGCTTCGGCCCACACTGCATGCTCCAGTCAGACTGGGGTTCTTTAGAAGTGGACATATGCAGTTACAACTCCGTGTACCGACAGCATGGGTGGGTCCCAGGAAGCCACAGGTGTGCTTCGGCCCACAGTGCATGCCCCACTCAGACTGGTAATATGTACCTTAACAGTAACCGTGTTGGTGAGGGCGCGTACAATGTTGTGGGAGACGTGGTCGTGTAGGGCTGGGACGGCACATCAGGAAAAGTAATGGCGACTGGGAACCGAGTAGCGCAGGGCCGCCGCCGCCATCATGTTTTTGAAAGCTTCCGTTTCCAGGAAGCCACCGGCGGTACATAAATATATCCCATTGCAGTGCCCAGCAAAGCTGATGTAACGTCAGCTTTAATGCAGGTGGGCAAAAAATTAATTGGATTATACTGTAGGCGAGGGCCCCAAAAAATTGGTGTACCAACAGTACTAATGTACGTCAGAAAAATTGCCCATGCCCAACCAAGAGGGCAAGTGAAACCCATTAATCGCTTTGGTTAATGTGGCTTAATTTGTAACTAGGCCTGGAGGCAGCCCAGTTAAAAAAAAATTGGTTCAGGTGAAAGTTTCAACGCTTTAATGTGCATTGAAACGTATAAAAATTGTTTACAAAAATTATATGATTGAGCCTTGTGGGCCTAAGAAAAATTGCCCGTTCAGCGTGATTACGTGATGTTTCAGGAGGAGGAGCAGGAGGAGGAGGATGAATATTATACACAGATTGATGAAGCTAAAAGGTCCCCATTTTTGATGGTGATAGAGAACGATGCTTCCATCCGCGGGTGCAGCCTATGTATTGTTTAGGTATCGCTGCTGTCCGCTGGTGGAGAAGAGAAGTCTGGGGAAATCCAGGCTTTGTTCATCTTGATGAGTGTAAGCCTGTCGGCACTGTCGGTTGACAGGCGGGTACGCTTATCCGTGATGATTCCCCCAGCCGCACTAAACACCCTCTCTGACAAGACGCTGGCCGCAGGACAAGCAAGCACCTCCAGGGCATACAGCGCGAGTTCAGGCCACGTGTCCAGCTTCGACACCCAGTAGTTGTAGGGGGCAGAGGCGTCACGGAGGACGGTCGTGCGATCGGCTACGTACTCCCTCACCATCCTTTTACAGTGCTCCCGCCGACTCAGCCTTGACTGGGGAGCGGTGACACAGTCTTGCTGGGGAGCCAGAAAGCTGTCAAAGGCCTTAGAGAGTGTTCCCCTGCCTGTGCTGTACATGCTGCCTGATCTCCGTGCCTCCCCTGCTACCTGGCCCTCGGAACTGCGCCTTCGGCCACTAGCGCTGTCGGATGGGAATTTTACCATCAGCTTGTCCGCCAGGGTCCTGTGGTATAGCATCACTCTCGAACCCCTTTCCTCTTCGGGTATGAGAGTGGAAAGATTATCCTTATACCGTGGGTCGAGCAGTGTGTACACCCAGTAATCCGTAGTGGCCAGAATGCGTGTAACACGAGGGTCACGAGAAAGGCATCCTAACATGAAGTCAGCCATGTGTGCCAGGGTACCTGTACGCAACACATGGCTGTCCTCACTAGGAAGATCACTTTCAGGATCCTCCTCCTCCTCCTCAGGCCATACACGCTGAAAGGATGACAGGCAAGCAGCATGGGTACCCTCAGCAGTGGGCCAAGCTGTCTCTTCCCCCTCCTCCTCCTCAACATGCTGACATATAGACAGGAGGGTGCTCTGACTATCCAGCGACATACTGTCTTCCCCTGCCTCCGTTTCCGAGGGCAAAGCGTCTGCCTTTATGCTTTGCAGGGAACTTCTCAAGAGGCATAGCAGAGGAATGGTGACGCTAATGATTGCAGCATCGCCGCTCACCATCTGGGTAGACTCCTCAAAGTTTCCAAGGACCTGGCAGATGTCTGCCAACCAGGCCCACTCTTCTGTAAAGAATTAGGAGGCTGACTCCCACTGCGCCGCCCATCTTGGAGTTGGTATTCCACTATAGCTCTACTCTGCTCATAGAGCCTGGCCAACATGTGGAGCGTAGAGTTCCACCGTGTGGGCACGTCGCACAGCAGTCGGTGCACTGGCAGATTAAACCGATGTTGCAGGGTGCGCAGGGTGGCAGCGTCCGTGTGGGACTTGCGGAAATGTGCGCAGAGCCGGCGCACCTTTCCGAGCAGGTCTGACAAGCGTGGGTAGCTTTTCATTAAGCGCTGAACCACCAAATTAAAGACGTGGGCCAGGCATGGCACGTGCGTGAGGCTGCCGAGCTGCAGAGCCGCCACCAGGTTACGGCCGTTGTCACACACGACCATGCCCGGTTGGAGGCTCAGCGGCGAAAGCCAGCGGTCGGTCTGCTCCGTCAGACCCTGCAGCAGTTCGTGGGCCGTGTGCCTCTTCTCTCCTAAGCTGAGTAGTTTCAGCACGGCCTGCTGACGCTTGCCCACCGCTGTGCTGCCACGCCGCGCGACACCGACTGCTGGCGACGTGCTGCTGCTGACACATCTTGATTGTGAGACAGAGGTTGCGTAGGAGGAGGAGGGTGGTTTAGTGGAGGAAGCATACACCGCCGCAGATACCACCACCGACCTGGGGCCCGCAATTCTGGGGGTGGGTAGGACGTGAGCGGTCCCAGGCTCTGACTCTGTCCCAGCCTCCACTAAATTCACCCAATGTGCCGTCAGGGAGATATAGTGGCCCTGCCCGCCTGTGCTTGTCCACGTGTCCGTAGTTAAGTGGACCTTGGCAGTAACCACGTTGGTGAGGGCGCGTACAATGTTGCGGGAGACGTGGTCGTGCAGGGCTGGGACGGCACAACGGAAAAAGTAGTGGCGACTGGGAACTGAGTAGCGCGGGGCCGCCGCCGCCATCATGCTTTTGAAAGCCTCCGTTTCCACAAGCCTATATGGCAGCATCTCCAGGCTGATCAATTTGGCTATGTGCACGTTTAACGCTTGAGCGTGCGGGTGCAGGGTGACGTACTTGCGCTTGCGCTCAAACACTTGCGCTAGCGACGGCTAGACGGTGCGCTAAGAGACATTGGTGGATGGGGCCGAGGACAGTGGGGGTGAGGGTGTGGGTGCAGGCCAGGAGACGGTAGTGCCTGTGTCCTGAGAGGGGGGTTGGATCTCAGTGGCAGGTTGGGGCACAGCAGGAGAGGCAGTGGTGCAAACTGGAGGCAGTGAACGGCCTTCGTCCCACCTTGTGAGGTGCTTGGCCATCATATGTCTGCGCATGCTGGTGGTGGTGGCTCCCTGGATGATCTTGGCGCGACAAAGGTTGCACACCACTGTTCGTCGGTCGTCTGCACTCTCAGTGAAAAACTGCCACACCTTTGAGCACCTCGGCCTCTGCAGGGTGGCATGGCACGAGGGGGCGCTTTGGGAAACAGTTGGTGGATTATTCGGTCTGGCCCTGCTTCTACCCCTGGCCACCGCACTGGCTCTTCCAACCTGCCCTGCTGCTGCACTTGCCTCCCCCTCTGAAGACCTGTCCTCAGTAGGCTTAGCAAACCAGGTGGGGTCAGTCACCTCATCGTCCTGCTGCTCTTCCTTCGAATCCTCTGTGCGCTCCTCCCTCGGACTTACTCCAATTACTACTACCTGAGTGATAGACAATTGTGTCTCATCGTCATCGTCCTCCTCACCCACTGATAGCTCTTGAGACAGTTGCCGGAAGTCCCCAGCCTCATCCCCCGGACCCCGGGAACTTTCCAAAGGTTAGGCATCGGTCACGACAAACTCCTCCGGTGGGAGAGGAACCATTGCTGCCCATTCTGGGCAGGGGCCCGAGAACAGTTCCTGGGAGTCTGCCTGCTCCTCAGAATGTGTCATTGTAATGGAGTGAGGAGGCTGGGAGGAAGGAGGAGCAGCAGCCAGAGGATTCAGAGTTGCAGCAGTGAACGGCGCAGAACTCTGGGTGGTCGATAGATTGCTGGATGCACTTTCTGCCATCCACGACAGGACCTGCTCACGCTGCTCATTTTCTAATTAAGGTCTATCGCGTGGACCCATTAATTGTGAGATGAATGTGGGGACGCCAGAAACGTGCCTTTCTCCTAATCCCGCAGCAGTTGGCTGCGATACACCTGGATCAGGAGCTCGGCCTGTGCCCACACCCTGACTTGGGCCTCCGCGTCCTCGCCCGCGTCCACGTCCTCTAGGCCTACCCCTACCTCTCAGCATGGTGTATTACCAGTAGTGCAGAAACAGAACGCTGTAATTAAATGTGCCGCTTATTGGCCTGTGGTTGGAGGCTGACTTCGCTTACGGAACGCACAGCAGAGCCAGGAAAGAATTTTGCACAAGCCCGCTGTAACACTTAGCTGGCTGCGTATTAATTAGACTACTACCCCCAGCAGAGACGCAGTACAGTCAGGACAGTCACAGGCAGTCCAAATATATTTTTTTGTCCCAAATTTTTTTGGAAAAGCCCACTGCCTATATAGACAGTATATGTCTTTCATGTTTTTCACTGTCCCTGCCTCAGCACTACTGGCCCTATACTATGTAAAATTACTGCAGACTGTTTCCCTCTGGACAGGATGACAGCAATGATGTAACGGACAACGCAGAGCCAGGAAAGAATTTTGCGCAAGCCTGCTGTAACACTTAGCTGGCTGCGTATTAATTAGGACTACTACCCCCAGCAGAGACGCAGTACAGTCAGGACGGTCACAGGCAGCCCAAATATATTTTTTTGTCCCAAATTTTTTTGGAAAAGCCCACTGCCTATATAGACAGTATATGTCTTTCATGCTTTTCACTGTCCCTGCCTCAGCACTACTGGCCCTATACTATGTAAAATTACTGCAGACTGTTTCCCTCTGGACAGGATGACAGCAATGATGTAACGGACAACGCAGAGCCAGGAAAGAATTTTGCGCAAGCCTGCTGTAACACTTAGCTGGCTGCGTATTAATTAGGACTACTACCCCCAGCAGAGACGCAGTACAGTCAGGACGGTCACAGGCAGCCCAAATATATTTTTTTTGCCCAAATTTTTTTGGAAAAGCCCACTGCCTATATAGACAGTATATGTCTTTCACGTTTTTCACTGTCCCTGCCTCAGCACTACTGGCCCTATACTATGTAAAATTACAGCAGACTGAGGACGCAATGCTCTGCACGGCCGATATACAAAAAAAACAAAAATGTGCAACACTGCAAAAAGCAGCCTCAACAGTACTGCACACGGTCAGATGTGGCCCTAAGAAGGACCGTTGGGGTTCTTGAAGCCTAAAATCACTCCTAACACTCTCCCTATAGTAGCTCCAGCATCAGCAGCACTTTCCATGAGCTATGTCAGAATGCATCTGTGGCGAGCCGCGGGAGGGGCCGATTTATATACTCGGGTGACACCTGATCTCGCCAGCCACTCACTGCAGGGGGGTGGTATAGGGCTGGAACATCACAGGAGGAAGTTGTAATGCCTTCCCTGTCTTTCTATTGGCCAGAAAAGCGCGCTAACATCTCAGAGATGAAAGTGAAAGTAACTCGAACATCACGTGGTGCTCGCCTCTAGTAACGAGCATCTCGAACACGCTAATACTCGAACGAGTATCAAGCTCGGACGAGTACGTTCGCTCATCTCTAGTTGTGATGGTTTGGATGGTGTGTAGTGTGTGTGTGGTATTTTTAGCCTGACCAGAAGGACCGTTTAGTTATAATTTAAGGACAAGTTTCGTTGACCGAGAGCCGGGCGGTTCAGACAAACTTTTATGTATTTAGTATTAACAATTTGTATTTGGTTATTGTCTCTATGTGAGCCGTGAGGCGGGTCTGTTTTATAATAAATTTTATAATAAAAAAAGATCTACAGGATGTAATTTAGGATCAGTACAGGATAAGTAATGTATGTACACAGTGACTCCACCAGCAGAATAGTGAGTGCAGCTCTGGAGTATAATACAGGATGTAATTTAGGATCAGTACAGGATAAGTAGTGTATGTACACAGTGACTCCACCAGCAGAATAGTGAGTACAGCTTTGCAGTATAATACAGGATGTAACTCAGGATCAGTACCGGATAAGTAATGTATGTACACAGTGACTCCACAAGCAGAATAGTGAGTGCAGCTCTGGAGAATGCTGTGTTCTGAAGAGCTCTGCAAGAACCAGGATGTGGTCTGCTTCTTGGGTGGAGACCTTGCTGAGAGCCCAGGAACAAGTGCGCTTTTCTGGGCTTCATTTGTTATGGAGTCCCGCACCTCCTCCCTCCGATCTCGGTCGGAGGGAGGGAGGACAGAGATGGCGGCAACAACTCCCGCAGTGGCACCGGTGGCTTCTGCAGCTCCAAGATGTTCGGCAGCAGCGGCAAAATATAAGAAGCCAAGAACTGCAGGTGAGCCAGAGAAAAGGACGGCTCCAAGTCGTGGCAGCGGTGACACGGGCTCCAGTCGCAGGGGCAGTAATGCGGGCCAGTCCATCAGTGTGGCTGCATCTGACAGCGCAGGCAGCAAGATGGTGACTCGCAGCCAGGCCTGCAGGAAGGCAGGTAAGCCACAGAAGCTGGCAAAGCTGGAAAAGTGGAGTGACAGACCGGAGGGAGAGTCTGTAGTAGAGCTGGCCTCCTGGCTGGCAAGAAGCATGACCGAGTATGAGACTGCAGGAAAGCAGATGGTTTTGCAGATGGAAAAGCTGAGGTATGCCAGGCTGCAAAGACACCAGGCCACCTCTAAAAGCAAAAAGGCTGAAGTCTCTAAGGTGATACAGAACTGCAAAGAATGCATAAAAGTGTAGAAGGATGTGAGAGAGAGAGGATCTTGGAGGAGAGCGGTCCCTTTAAAGAAAAGATCATGAATGATGATCGGTTTGCGAAGATGGCTGCAGGACGCAGCAACTCCCAGCAGACTGATCAGTCCAGTGATGGTGACGACAGCTCGGATGAGGACAACTATGAGGATGTACAGGAGAGTCTGGGGGAGTAGCCTGCGTGTTCAGCTGAACAAGCCCTAACCCAAGGCAGCACTACATGCACCAGCAATCTCCAGCCAAAGCAGATTGGGCTACCAACAACCTCTGAGGAGTCTGATCTGGAGGAAGAAAGTCATAAGGTGGGGGCTTTGGTGCTGCAAAAGTCACAACTGCTGGAATCCCCTCCTCATATGGTAGGTCTTCATTTTGGTAAGGATATTCCAAAAGTGGACATAAAAATCAAGCATAAAAAAGGAAAACAAAGGAAGCCTCAGGAGAAACATGTCTATGTGACAGGGGACGCTGGTCTGGCTGCAAAGCCAGAAAGAGGTACCCCTACTCTGGGACCCTGTGGTAAAAATGAGAAGGCTGAAGGCCATGGCGGTGATGGTGCCAGTAAGGCCAGTGATGTGGAGGGAGCTGTGGGATCAGCATCTGAGGTCTCCTGTGTGACAGGTCCGTCTGCGGGGGTCTGTCGGTCCCTGGCACCCAGTGATGCGGAGGCTTCTGGCAAAGGTAAAAAGAAAGGCAAAAGCAAAACTGAAAACATCACTGCTATAACACAGAGAGCTGGCATTAGGGGGGAACATTGCGGTAGTTTCAGCTCCACAAGCTGGAGCAGCAGTGTTGCCCCCTAGGTCTGCTAAGGCCCACTTGGACCCTAGTCCTGACCCAAGATCTGGTCCGGATGGTGAGGGTGTTTGCGATAGAGGTACTAGTGTGAATGAGAAGATTCCTAGTTCAGCCTGGGTTTCTGATACTATTAAGAGCTCAGAGACCCAGGGAGCTCTTGGCGCCCCTAATATAGGGGCACCTGCTGCACAAGCAGGTACAGTTTGTTCAGGTGGTCAGGAAGTGTCGCAGTTTCCAGTCGCCCCTCCAGCGGCGACAGCACCTGGTAGGAGTTATGCCAGTGTCGCCGCTGTAGGGGGTGGGTCCTCCTTGTCTCCAGGCTCTAGGGAGGGCGTTTTGCAACAGCTCCTCTTGGAGGCTTTGCGGAAGGGGGAGAGCTCAATTACAGTTGGAGGAAAAGAGGTGGACCTATCCCTCTGGAAAGAGAGATGAGGCTTAGGGGGCCTTCCGAGAGCAAAAGGGGGAGACCTTATGGTCCATACCGACACCCGGGCAGGACACAGGTCGTAGGAATGTGGTCCGTCTTTGTTGGAGGGGCAATTATGCATGTCCTCCAAGGGGGAAGGTAGTGGAGCTTCTCCTGAAAATGGGCTTCAGGGCGGTTGACATCTCTGCCCTGATCTATTCCTATGGCACATCTGAGTTTGACATCAGTTTTGTTCGCCCAGAGGGTCTAGAACTTTTCTGGGGAACTATGAGCTGATGAAAAACGAGCCTGGCTGGCGAGACTTTGCCATTCAGGTGGTGTCTCGCCAGAACAAGATCAAGAAGGTGACCGTTTCGACTCGTAATGAGTCACTTTATTGCTTTGATATCATGACGTGGCTCAGTCAGTACGGAGAGGTGACTGACATGCCCAAGAAGAACAGGGATGAGCATGGCATATGGTCTGGGGCCTAGACGTTCATGGTCAAGCTGAAGCGTTCAGGAAACTCAGTGGCTCACATACCATCTGCAGCCTTCCTCGGCAGGGATCATATCCTGGCCTTTTACCAGAGGCAGCTGAAGCTCTGCCACCGGTGCGGCGACCCCTCGCACTTGAGTGCCGCTTGTAAGATCTTGAAGTGTGCTCTGTGTGGGGGTGTTGGTCATCTAGCCGCCTTCTGTGCGGAGATTAGGTTAACCTGTGTGGTGACCTTGGTCACCCACTTAGCCGCTGTCCACGCTCTTTTGCCAATGCGGTCTCAGCCCCTACAGATGGGGGTCGTGATGTGGCCTCCGCGGGTGAGGGGACCAGCAGAGGTGGGGGAGCTCAGGAGCCAGGGAAGAACCGGCAAAAGACGGCTGCTCAGCAGAGGCGTCAGGAGAAGCACAGACAGAGCAGGTGGGTCGATAGTGGCCCCTATTCTAGAAGCAAATCTTGTGGCTGAGGCTTTGAGGGACAGCGAGTTAGATGAAGAGGACAGGAGGATCCAGTGGGAGGAGGGTGAGACCAACTCTGCAGATTCCTCCCACTATGAAAGTGTGGATGAGGAAGGCAAGAGATGGTTAGAAAAAAATGCATAAGCTAAGGGCCACAAGGAGGAAATGAAGAGGGGATTCAAGATCTTCCCTCACCCAAGGCCAAGTACTGGAAGGAGAAGCCTGCTCACCTCCAGTTGGACACTCCCATAGGTTCCGAGTCCTTCAAGACATCTCTTCCTCCACTGAGGGGGAAGCAAAGGGCAAGGTTCCTGGGGCAAAGAAAGGGTCAACAGGGGGCGCTGAGTCTCCTCCTCATGGAGGCATAGTTCCTTCCAGGGAGGAGGTGACTCTGGAGCCTGGAAACAAGGACGACAGGGTCAGGGGATCCCTTGCTATGGACACATCTGTGTCCGAAAAAAGAAGTAAGGGACTTTCCTCTGACCCCGAGGAAGGAGGTGTGAGGAAGAAAGCCATCTAATTTAATCACTCACGATGGCGGCACTCAATCCACTGATGCTGGCATCGATTAATGTTGCCAGCATTAAAGGAGATGTCCCGCGCCGAAACGGGTTTTTTTTTTTTTAACCCCCCCCCCCGTTCGGCGCGAGACAACCCCGATGCAGGGGTTAAAAAAACCACCCGCACAGCGCTTACCTGAATCCCGGCGGTCCGGTGACTTCAATACTTACCGCTGAAGATGGCCGCCGGGATCTTCTACCTTCGTGGACCGCAGCTCTTCTGTGCGGTCCACTGCCGATTCCAGCCTCCTGATTGGCTGGAATCGGCACGTGACGGGGCGGAGCTACACGGAGCCCCTCTCTGGCACGAGCGGCTCCATAGAAGAAAGCTGAAGACCCGGACTGCGCAAGCGCGGCTAATTTGGCCATCGGAGGCCAAAAATTAGTCGGCTCCATGGAGACGAGGACGCCAGCAACGGAGCAGGTAAGTATAAAACTTTTTATAACTTCTGTATGGCTCATAATTAATGCACAATGTACATTACAAAGTGCATTATTATGGCCATACAGAAGTGTATAGACCCACTTGCTGCCTCGGGACATCTCCTTTAAGTCAGATACGGCTAGATTTGCGACCTTTGATTTTCTCAGCCGGGTTGAAGCTGACATTTTATTTTTGCAGGAGACCAGGCTATCTGATTTGGCAGGCCATACATAAAGCAAAATGGGAGTGGAGGTCAGGTCCTTCCTATTGGTCTTTTGCGGCCGAGCCGTATAGTGGAGTGGCGGTCCTTTTTACCGCAGCGGTTGAATGCCAACGAGTTATTGAATTAGAAATGGGAAGGTGCCTGATCTTAGATGTCCTAATGAAGGGACAAGAATTAAGACTTGTCAACATCTATGGTCCCCAGTCAAAAAAGGACAGGAAGAGTCTCTTAATGAGGATCAAGCCCTACCTTTTTAGCAGCAGCCAAGTTGTCTTTGGAGGTGACTTTAATACAGTCACAAGAGCCCACGATAGGGGAGGCTCTGGAGACAGGCGGTTGACTTTTGACAGCGTCGCACGTAATAGCGTAGCTAGCGAGGCTTGCCTGCTGGATGTCCACATCCGGCACACCCCAGGCCACGAGGGATTCACCTTTCATAGAGGCAGCAGTAGGTCTAGAATAGACAGGTTTTATTTGAAGGAGGAAGCCATCTCTTCACCACTGTCCGTTGTTGAGGTAGAATTCTCCGACCACTGTCTAATATTGTTTTCTCTGAATGTTGCAGAGACCCCCCCAGATGGGCAGAGGTTTGTGGAGAATGAATTCGTCACTCCTGGAGGAAGCAGAGATAAGACGGTCCTTTGAGGATTTTCTGCAGAGCCAGGTACTATTACTGGATCTCTGTAGCAGTAAGTCAGAGTGGTGGGAGATGTTCAAGAGGAGGGCGGCAAGGTTCTTCTGAGAGCTCTACAACCTCAAGGCCTGAGGAGGAAACTCAAGCATCTCGTTTCCACTGGAGGTAGCCGCGAGGAGATCTCCAGAGTGAAATCTTTGCTCAAGAAGTGCCAGTACGACAAACACGCATCCTTGGTTTCTGAGAGGGATTTTGGGAAGTATCGCTCGCCTGACCCTTACAGAAACTGTTGGATGTCAGTGAATAGTAAAGTAGTCACTGGACTGATAGACAGTACGGAGTCCCTGAATAGATCCAGATCAGGGATTCTGGAGGTCGTCAGATCCTACTACTCACAACATTTGGGAAAAAGGGATCTAGATTCGGAAGTGATGTCGTCTTTCCTGGCTGAAACTGTCCCTGAGCCGGGGGTATACACCTCTCTTGGTGTTTTGACAGAAGAGATCAGAGTAGAGGAAGTTAAACTGGCGATTGATGGGCTCCAGCTCAAAAAATCGCCAGGACCAGATGGCTTAACGTCTTGAGTCCCCTCTTGACTGAGGTATTAAATGAGTGTCTTTCCTCGGGCACTCTGCCTAGGTCAATGAGGAGGTCAGCTTTGATCATTCGGTCAAAGGGTAAAGATTCGAGGCATATTGAGAACTGGCGTCCCATAGCGCTTCTCAATACGGACAGGAAGGCTCTGGCAAAAGTGCTTTTTAATTGGTCAAGTTTGCACCCCGCCTCCTTTCGGGGGCCCAGCATTGCTTTGTTCCAGGCCGTAGCACCTTTAGTGCGGTTCTCTGTGACCGGGAGGCAGTGGAGCAGTGTAGGACTGGTCACTGGGAGGGGTACTTGCTGTCCCAGGATCAGGCCAAAGCGTTTGATTGAGTTAATCACGAGTAACTCTGGTCAGTTCTTCTGAGATACGGTCTGCCGCGGGGGGTTTGTCAATTGGCTTCGCACACTATACGCAGGGGCTGAGACTTTCCCGCTGGTGAACGGTTGGCTCGGCCGCCCTTTTGAGGTGGGTTCTGGCATCCGTCACGACTGTCCTCTAAGCCCACTGTTGTATGTATTTGCGATAGATCCCTTCCTTAGGAGGGTTGATCGTGGACCTATACCAGGGGTCGGGATGGACCGGGCGGTGCCGGAGGCCGCTTTGAGGGCGGTAGCGTACGCCGATGATGTCACACTCTTTATGTCCTCGAGAGGGGAGGCAGAGTTTGTGGTGTCGGAGGTGGATGGCTACTCAGAGGCATCTGGGTCCAGGGTCAACTGGGATAAGTGCAAAAGTCTCTGGTTAGGAAGGGGGGATCCTGTGTTTGATCTCCCGGACACTCTTCCGGTGCCCCAGCCTTCAGCAAAAGTTCTTGGCATCAAATTTGGCCAGTGGGATTACCCAATGCAAAATTGGGTAGACAGGCTGGACGGTGCCACTCACAAGGTTAATCAGTGGAAGAGTTGGTCTTTAACCCTTCAGGAAAGAGTTAGCCTGATCAAAACATACCTGCTCCCTTTATTCATCTACCTGGGCAGCGTATGCATTTTGCCAGAGCCTCTCTGAACCCGGATCTACAACCTGTTCTTCCTAATGTTGTGGGGGAATAGGTTGAACCTAATCAGGAGAGATGTTACATACCGCACGAGGAGACTAGGGGGGTTATCTATGGTCAACCCCGTGGTGTTTCTGGTAGACCCCTTTTTTAAGATCAACATAGGCAACCTCTGGCAAGAGAGGGCTCCTCCGTGGGTCTACTCCTGCCGGGGATGGTTTCGGCCTTTCTTCCAGGAATGGGAGACAGGAGGGCAAGTGAAGGACCTTCGCACGCAGCACGGATATCTCCCGAATTACGCTACCTTGGTTCTGAAGGTGATACGGCGGTGGGGTCTGGAGATGTGGGAGAGCAGGACTCTGACCATGAGGCTCCTCGACTAAAGAGTCCTGTTGACCCATTTCCAGAAGCCCCTGGCGCTCAAGGACTGCCCAAGTCGGGACCTGGAGGGAGGGTTACGTTTACTGAATTCAACCCGGGTCCCCTTGTTTTGGGACTTGGCTTGGCGCTGCTTTCACGGGAGACTGTATGTAAGGGGCAACTTGAAGAGCCTTGAGCCGTAGCCTGGCAAGTGCCGCACATTGACCTCTGGGCACGGACTGGTGGAGCGGGCATGGCCCCCAGGCTGCGGTGGGCACAGTGTGGTATTTATAAAAAAATAAATAAATAAACCCTGGTGTGGCTTGGCACATCCTGAACTGAACTATGGGCACGGACTGGTGGAGCAGGCTTGGCCCCCAAGCTGCACTGGGGACCCCCCCAAAAAAAAAAAAAAGAAAACATATTTTTAGTTAGTTTTTTATGCCAGTTTGGCTCGGTCTTTCTGTTTGAATTTGGTTATTTATAGAGATGAGCGAGCGTACTCGTCTGAGCTTGCTACTCGTTCGAGTATTAGGGTACTCAAGATGCTCGTTACTAGAGACGAGCACCACGCAGTGTTCGAGTCACTTTCATTTTCTTCCCAGAAAATTTTGCGCCGTTTTCTGGCCAATAGTAACACAGGGAAGGCATTACAACTTCCTCCTGTGAAGTTCCAGCCCTATCCCACCCCCCTGCAGTGAGTGGCTGGGGAGATCAGGTGCCACCCGAGTATACAAACTGGGGCCGCCCGCGGCTCGCCACAGATGCACGCTGCGAGACATTAGGGAAAGTGCCGTCTTGCTGTAGCTGCTATAGGGAGAGTGTTAGGCTGTTATATTCGTCTTCAAGAACCCCAACGGTCCTTCTTAGGGCCACATCTGACCGTGTGCAGTACTGTTGAGGCTGCTTTTAGCAGTTTTGGCAATTTTTTTTTTGTATATCGGGCGTGCAGACCATAGCGTCCTCAGTCTGCAGTCATTTTACTGAGTATAGGGGCAGTACTGGTGAGGCAGGGACAGTGGTACAGGGGAAGAAGTATACTGGCTATATAGGCAGTGGGCTTTTTCAAAAAAATTGGAAAAAAAAATCTTTGGGCTGACTGTGACCATGTTCAGTTTACTGCGTGTCTGCTGGGGGTAGTAGTCGCTCACTTATTACCCAGCTAGGTGTTACTGTAGCCTTGCGCATAATTTTGTTCTGGCTGCACTGTGCTTTCAATAACCACAGTCATCCTCCAACAGGGAAATCCATATACAGGCTATATAGGCAGTGGGCTTTTTCCCCAAAAATTGGGAAAAAATACTATATTTGCGCTGCCTGTGTCCGTCTTCAGTTTACTGCATGTCTGCTGGGGGTAGTAGTCGCTCATTAATACCCAGCTAAGCGTTACAGCAGGCTTGCACATAATTTTTTCCTGGTTCTGCTGTGTCCGTTACATGATCGCCGTCATCCCGCCAGAGGGAAAGAGTATACAATATATATGCTGCATACGGTGTCTGTCTGGTTTTT
The DNA here is from genome assembly GCF_035609145.1 of Eleutherodactylus coqui. Classification (NCBI taxonomy): domain Eukaryota; kingdom Metazoa; phylum Chordata; class Amphibia; order Anura; family Eleutherodactylidae; genus Eleutherodactylus; species Eleutherodactylus coqui. The sequence goes on from NC_089837.1 coordinate 43,820,394, forward strand.
CACCTCACCATTTTAAAAAATTGAAGCAAAATACTTAAGGCCTACCACTGGCCTTTGGCAACTTGACTGGTTCTGCGCTATGAATTTCAGTAGCTCAGTCATACGCACCTAGGTCTCACTACAGGCTTGCGCATAATTGTTTCCTGGCTCTGCTGTGTCCGTTACATGATCGCCGTCATCCCGCCAGAGGGAAAGAGTATACAATATATACGCTGCATACGGTGTCTGTCTGGTTTTTCACCTCACCATTTTAAAAAATTGAAGCAAAATACTTAAGGCCTACCACTGGCCTTTGGCCACTTGACTGGTTCTGCCCTGTGAATTCCAGTAGCTCAGTCATACACACCTAGGTCTCACTACAGGCTTGCGCATAATTGTTTCCTGGCTCTGCTGTGCGCTCTGTAAGCAAAGTCAGCCTCCAACCACAGGCCAATAAGCGGCACATTTAATTACAGCGTTCTGTTTCTGCTCTACTCGTAATACACCATGCTGAGGGGTAGGGGTAGGCCTCGAGGACGTGGACGCGGGCGAGGACGCGGAGGCCCAAGTCAGGGTGTGGGCACAGGCCGAGCTCCTGGTCCAGGTGTATCGCAGCCGACTGCTGCGGGATTAGGAGAGAGGCAAGTTTCTGGGGTCCCCAGATTCATATCACAATTAATGGGTCCATGCGGTAGACCTTTATTAGAAACTGAGCAGTGTGAGCAGGTCCTATTGTGGATGGCAGAAAGTGCATCCAGAAATCTATCGACCACCCAGTCTTCTACATCGTCCACAGCTGCAACTCTGAATCCTCTGGCTGCTGCTCCTCCTTCCTCCCAGCCTCCTCACTCCCATGAAAATGACACATTCTGAGGAGCAGGCAGACTCCCCGGAACTGTTCTCGAGCCCCTGCCCAGATTGGGCAGCAATCGTTCCTCTCCCACCAGAAGAGTTTGTCGTGACCGATGCCCAACCTTTGGAAAGTTCCCGGGGTCCGGGGGATGAGGCTGGGGACTTCCGGCAACTGTCTCAAGAGCTTTCAGTGGATGAGGAGGACGATGACGATGAGACACAGTTGTCTATCAGTGAGGTAGTAGTAAGGGCAGTAAGTCCGAGGGAGGAGCGCACAGAGGATTCGGAGGAAGAGCAGCTGGACGATGAGGTGACTGACCCCACCTGGTTTGCTAAGCCTACTGAGGACAGGTCTTCAGAGGGGGAGGCAAGTGCAGCAGCATGGCAGGTTAGAAGAGGCAGTGCGGTGGCCAGGGGTAGAGGCAGGGCCAGACCGAATAATCCACCAACTGTTTCCCAAAGCGCCCCCTCGCGCCATGCCACCCTGCAGAGGCTGAGGTGCTCAAAGGTGTGGCAGTTTTTCACTGAGAGTGCAGACAACCGAAGAACTGTGGTGTGCAAGGTTTGTCGCACCAAGATCAGCCGGGAAGCCACCACCACCAGCCTCACCACCACCAGCATGCGCAGGCATATGATGGCCAAGCACCCCACAAGGTGGGACGATGGCCGTTTACCGCCTCTGGTTTGCACCACTGCCTCTCCCCCTGTGCCCCAACCTGCCACTGAGATCCAACCCCCCTCTCAGGACACAGGCACGACCGTCTCCCGGCCTGCACCCACACCCTCACCTCCGCTGTCCTCGGCCCCATCCAGCAATGTCTCTCAGCGCAGCGTCCAGCCGTCGCTAGCGCAACTGTTTGAGCGCAAGTACGCCGCCACGCACCCGCACGCTCAAGCGTTAAACGTGCACATAGCCAAATTGATCAGCCTGGAGATGCTGCCGTATAGGCTTGTGGAAACGGAAGCTTTCAAAAACATGATGGCGGCGGCGGCCCCGCGCTACTCGGTTCCCAGTCGCCACTACTTTTCCCGATGTGCCGTCCCAGCCCTACACGACCACGTCTTCCACAACATTGTACGCTCCCTCACCAACACGGTTACTGTTAAGGTACATATTACCAGTCTGAGTGGGGCATGCACTGTGGGCCGAAGCACACCTGTATTGTACCTGATGTTAGCTCTGCTGAACAGGGCACTGCAATGGGATACATTTATGTACCGTCGGTGGGTTCCAGGGAGCCACCCATGCTTTGGGTCCACACGGACTTCACATTAGGGAGTTGTACCTGCCTGTGTCTACTTATAAAAAAAACCCCAGTCTGACTGGGGCATGCAGTGTGGGCCGAAGCCCACCTGTATTTAATCTGACGTTAGCTCTGCTGTCCAGGGCACTGCATTGGGATTTGTTTATGTACCACCGGTGGGTTCCAGGAAGCCACCCATGCTTTGGGTCCAAACGGACTTCACATTAGGGATTTGTACCTGCCTGTGTCTATGTATTAAAAACCCCGGTCAGACTGGGGCATGCAGTGTGGGCCGAAGCCCACCTATATTTAATCTGATGTTACCTCAGCTGTGCTGGGCAATGCAATGGGATATATTTATGTAACGCCGGTGGCTTCCTGGGACCCACCCATGCTGTCGGTCCACACGGAGTTGTACCTGCCTGTGTCTACTTATAAAGAACCCCAGTCTGACTGGAGCATGCAGTGTGGGCCGAAGCCCACCTGTATTTAATCTGACGTTAGCTCTACTATCCGGGGCACTGCATTGGGACAAACTACAGGAGCAATACAGCGCTAATGAGCCGTGTACAGCTACGCTAGCATTGGAGTCCGCTCTATGCACGCGATTGCTGAGGGTTTGTGCAGAGGCCTATGTCCTGGGTGCAGTGAAAGTCCGCTTCCAGTATAGGACTGCTGAATCTGTTGGCCGAGGCCTATGCCGTGGGCGCGGTGCAAGTCTGCCATGTTTGGCCGCTCAGATCAATTTTTTGTTCATGTCTTGGGTTTCCTAGGACCCACCTATGCTTTTGGTGCAAACTTAGTTCCCATCGCGGTGTTTGACCTGTCTGGCACAAAGACACTGACTGACTTGGGTAGGGGGCAGAGCGCAGACGGCTTTCCCCTTGCAGTGTGGATTGAGCTATGCGACACCTTGACAGAATGAATACTGTGTGGCACATGGATTCCCCATTGCTATGCCCACATTTGCAGCTCCTGACGGAGGTGGCACAGGATTGGAGTGCTCATTGCTTCTGTACAGCATTGAGTTATAGTTTCCTTAGCTTTATATTTTAGGTATATACTTGTATATTGTTATAGTTGTATGTTGTGTTATATGTTGAGTGTGTATGTGTGTGGGTGTGTACGGCGAGGGGAAACCCGGATATGGACATTTACTTTGTTTATGGATCATGGACTGTGAGTGAAGGGCCCTATATTGCTTTATATGGATATTGTTATTGTTACAGTTTGTCTTTGTTGTGTTTTTTAATTTTATAATAAAAGATCTACAGGATGTAACTCAGTATCAGAACGTCATAAGTAATGTATGTACACAGTGACTCCACCAGCAGAATAGTGAGTGCAGCTCTGGAGTATAATTATAGGATGTAACTCAGGATCAGTACAGGATAAGTAATGTATGTACACAGTGACTCCACCAGCAGAATAGTGAGTGCAGCTCTGGGGTATAATACAGGATGGAACTCAGGATCAGTACAGGATAAGTAATGTATGTACACAGTGACTCCACCAGCAGAATAGTGAGTGCAGCTCTGGGGTATAATACAGGATGGAACTCAGGATCAGTACAGGATAAGTAATGTATGTACACAGTGACTCCACCAGCAGAATAGTGAGTGCAGCTCTGGAGTATAATATAGGATGTAATTCAGGATCAGTACAGGATAAGTAATGTATGTACACCGTGACTCCACCAGCAGAATCGTGAGTGCAGTTCTGGGGTATAATACAGGATGGAACTCAGGATCAGTACAGGATAAGTAATGTATGTACACAGTGACTCCACCAGCAGAATAGTGAGTGCAGCTCTGGAGTATAATATAGGATGTGATTCAGGATCAGTACAGGATAAGTAATGTATATACACAGTGACTCCACCAGCAGAATAGTGAGTGCAGCTCTGGAGTATAATACAGGATGTAACTCAGGATCAGTACAGGATAAGTAATGTATGTACACCGTGACTCCACCAGCAGAATCGTGAGTGCAGCTCTGGGGTATAATACAGGATGGAACTCAGGATCAGTACAGGATAAGTAATGTATGTACGCAGTGACTCCACCAGCAGAATAGTGAGTGCAGCTCTGGAGTATAATATAGGATTTAACTCAGGATCAGTACAGGATAAGTAATGTATATACACAGTGACTCCACCAGCAGAATAGTGAGTGCAGCTCTGGAGTATAATACAGGATGTAACTCAGGATCAGTACAGGATAAGTAATGTATGTACACAGTAACTCCACCAGTAGAATAGTGAGTGCAGCTCTGAAGTATAATACAGGATGGAACTCAGGATCAGTACAGGATAAGTAATGTATGTACACAGTGACTCCACCAGCAGAATAGTGAGTGCAGCTCTGGGGTATAATACAGGATGGAACTCAGGATCAGTACAGGATAAGTAATGTATGTACACAGTGAGTGCAGCTCTGGAGTATAATATAGGATGTAATTCAGGATCAGTACAGGATAAGTAATGTATGTACACCGTGACTCCACCAGCAGAATCGTGAGTGCAGCTCTGGGGTATAATACAGGATGGAACTCAGGATCAGTACAGGATAAGTAATGTATGTACACAGTGACTCCACCAGCAGAATAGTGAGTGCAGCTCTGGAGTATAATATAGGATGTAATTCAGGATCAGTACAGGATAAGTAATGTATATACACAGTGACTCCACCAGCAGAATAGTGAGTGCAGCTCTGGAGTATAATACAGGATGTAACTCAGGATCAGTACAGGATAAGTAATGTATGTACACCGTGACTCCACCAGCAGAATCGTGAGTGCAGCTCTGGGGTATAATACAGGATGGAACTCAGGATCAGTACAGGATAAGTAATGTATGTACGCAGTGACTCCACCAGCAGAATAGTGAGTGCAGCTCTGGAGTATAATATAGGATTTAACTCAGGATCAGTACAGGATAAGTAATGTATATACACAGTGACTCCACCAGCAGAATAGTGAGTGCAGCTCTGGAGTATAATACAGGATGTAACTCAGGATCAGTACAGGATAAGTAATGTATGTACACAGTAACTCCACCAGTAGAATAGTGAGTGCAGCTCTGAAGTATAATACAGGATGGAACTCAGGATCAGTACAGGATAAGTAATGTATGTACACAGTGACTCCACCAGCAGAATAGTGAGTGCAGCTCTGGGGTATAATACAGGATGGAACTCAGGATCAGTACAGGATAAGTAATGTATGTACACAGTGAGTGCAGCTCTGGAGTATAATATAGGATGTAATTCAGGATCAGTACAGGATAAGTAATGTATGTACACCGTGACTCCACCAGCAGAATCGTGAGTGCAGCTCTGGGGTATAATACAGGATGGAACTCAGGATCAGTACAGGATAAGTAATGTATGTACACAGTGACTCCACCAGCAGAATAGTGAGTGCAGCTCTGGAGTATAATATAGGATGTAATTCAGGATCAGTACAGGATAAGTAATGTATATACACAGTAACTCCACCAGTAGAATAGTGAGTGCAGCTCTGAAGTATAATACAGGATGGAACTCAGGATCAGTACAGGATAAGTAATGTATGTACACAGTGACTCCACCAGCAGAATAGTGAGTGCAGCTCTGGAGTATAATATAGGATGTAATTCAGGATCAGTACAGGATAAGTAATGTATGTACACAGTGACTCCACCAGCAGAATAGTGAGTGCAGCTCTGGGGTATAATACAGGATGGAACTCAGGATCAGTACAGGATAAGTAATGTATATACACAGTGACTCCACCAGCAGATTAGTGAGTACAGCTCTGGAGTATAATACAGGATGTAACTCAGGATCAGTACAGGATAAGTAATGTATGTACAGTGACTCCACCAGAAGAATAGTGAGTACAGCTCTGCAGTATAATACAGGATGTAACTCAGGATCAGTACAGGATAAGTAATGTATGTACACAGTGACTCCACCAGCAGAATAGTGAGTGCAGCTCTGGAGTATAATACAGGATGTAACTCAGGATCAGTACAGGATAAGTATTGTATGCACACAGTGACTCCATATTGTATGTCGAACATAGGTGAGAAATGTTGACAGTTCCCCTTTAAAACCTAAATGAGTGGGTGTAGAAGTTGTGGACTGGTTCACATGCCACGGAAGCTTAAAAATAAAATTCTTGATATGAAACCTGTAGACATTTCCCTGTTTTGTGATGTTTTGCCTTCTGGTGGACTGCCTCGCTGCCGGCCGCCGTCACATGTTTCCTCCTTTATTGCATACAGTTACGAGGTGGATAATAATAATAGAGGTTCTGCAACTGATCGCAGGACTATAAAGTAGGAACGCAGATAACCAGCGACGCTCTTGGGTGCTATTTTTGGTATCTGTGAACGTCAGCAGCGACCAAACAAATTTATCGTAGCAGGGCTGGCAGGAAATAGGGGTCGTGTCTAGTTGTAACTGACAGTCACAAGCTGCATGCATGCCAGTGTGGTGCTGAACCCCTGGCCACTAGTACACCAGCTGCAGCTGCTACTACACCCATGGTCATCTATGGACTCCTCAAACTGACCAGTAAGGTAAGCGATGTCGGATTTATTTATCAGGCTTTTTTATAGAACGTTTGGAATTAGTTAAACTATAGGCTGTATATAGGGTCTCGGTAAACAAAGGAGGTCTATTAACGAATCCGGCAGCAAACTATATTGGCTTTCCTTGTAATTATCCTTGCTTTTGGATTAACTTCTTAGCTTGGCAGGAAAAACTAAATATAAAAAAACTGCCATGAAATTTTTTATATTTTTCATAACTTTACATATAGCTGATTTATTTTTGTTTTTAATGTAATTCTTTTATATTACTTTCAGTTGTATTACTGTGTTATCAGAAAAATGCAGGGGGCTCTAGAAAACTGTCGTCGGTCATTTCTTACATTTTTTTATGGTTTTATATTTTTGTTTTAGAACATTTATTTTAGCTCCTGTAGTTTGGTTTTTACTGTTATTCTTTAAGTCACTTTTAGTTGTTTTTTTACTGTGTTGTGACAATAGAAGAAAATCCCCCGGGCTCTAGAAAACCCTTATCGTTCGTTTCGTACATTTTTTTTACAAAACATTGAAATACAAAATAGATGAGTCGTGGACCCCTTTCCACTGTTTTTAGGCTACCTTCACACATGACGTCTGAGCTGCGCAAAGTCTGCCGGGGAATTACTATTGCATTTCTGCAGATGGGCATTTAATGAGTTTTGCAGAATTGGCTGCGTTTTATGTTGTGGGTTTTGTGTATGTACTTACGTTTTTATGTGCGGATTTCCTGCTGCGGAACGTTCTGCGTTCTTGTGATCTGGTAGCGGTAGTCCCTGCACTGAGGTCACACTGGAAAACTCTATATTCAACATCAATAAACAAAGATATCCAAGCAGAATCCGTGCGTTTCCGCATTTGCAGCTTTTGGTGCGTTTTTATGTTTTCCATTGATCTCTATGGCAAAATTCTGCTTCATTTCTGCGCGGTTTCTGTAACATAAAAAAAAATGTTTTTGAAATTTCCAGCCTTTTCACTGCAGAAAAAAATTCATGATGCATTAAAGAGATTTGTAAAATTTGTTCCCTTTGTGTCGCAGTTGGCCATCCGCGATGTAATGGCAGAGAGCTGATGAGTTGCCATCGCTGGTGCTGTCAGAGAAATAGAAGTATTGCAGCGTATTATCTAAGCAATCGTGGGATCGAACACATGTTCAGGGACACAAAAAAAGCTGAAAAAAATTAAATACAGGTGAAAGAATATAGTGAAATATCTTTTTAAGCATTTTGTAATTTTTATGTAAAAAGGAGTAAAAAAAAAAAAAAGTGCACTTGCTATCGCTGCATCTGCAATGGCCTGTATCCGTTTATCCCGCATGACAAATATTGTAAACAAAGAAAAATAAAACCAAAAATCAGATGCACCCCAAAATGGTAGCAATCAATATTACAGCTTGCAATGAAGATGTAAATATATAAAAATATTCTGCGTCTTTAACTGCAGCGATGCCAAAAATAGAGGAACATAAGAAAAGGTTAAAAATAAAACAAAAATAGTTTAAAAAAAACAAGTTCAAAAACAGAGATTAAAAGCCCGCATTTTTGCACACATTCTTTTTTTGTATCGCCTCATCCGTGACGACCCGTACAAAAATCTGACACATTTCTTATCCAACAGGACAAACGCTATTAAGAAGAAAAAAAAAGGACCAAAATTTTTTTTCTCTGGTTAATTTCGCCTTTGAAAAAAAACAATAAAAGTGATCAAAAAGTCATGTGTACCCCAAAAAATTTGGCGCGGCATGCAAAAAAACAAGCCCTTAGTCAGCTCTGTCCATGGGAAAATACTAAAAAATCTTTCAATGCAGTGATGCCAAAAACTATTGTCTAAAAAAATGGGTTTTCTGTGCAAAAGAAAAAAAAAACTAAAAAAATATGTAATTTTGATCCGGATGTAATTGACAAGCTCTCAAAAAATATTAAAACTTTATGGCTTTCGAAAAGTCGAGATGAAAGAACCCCAACAATCGCCACTCCTTAATTAGACAAAGTAGACCACTTCCTTAAAGGGTTAATAGGTTAACCTGTTATTGACTGCTCACCGTAAATGTATGGTGAAGGGTCCGGAGCCTTATACTCCTACACTTTTATTGTAACTCTATGGTTTGAATTTTTGTGTTTGAAGGAACACCGTTGTAAATGTACACTTTTTTTAAAGCTCCAATACCTCTGAGGCCCAATGTCCACGGACAGATCGGATACCGCATGCAGGAGCCTGAAGCAGAATCCGACCCCGCCCATGGCCGTGGACATTGCCTTACCTGTCCGGGTCTTCTGCGTCCTTTCTGGGTCTTCTATTTCCTCATCTATGGATGCGTGCAGAAGTGACGGATGGAGCGAATGTGCAGTACATTTTTTTTAAACTCTGGCTTTCACGCAGAATCCACGGCCCTTCAAGCAATTTAATTGCAGGCGGCCTGTGGATCAGACGGCCTCCATTGACTTCAATGGAACCCGTCCTTGCGGGATCCGCACTGCAATGGGGCATGCTGCAATTTGTTTTCCGGGTGAAAAGGTCCACAAATCATATCCGTATGCTTTATTTAATTTGTGGGTGCCCCATGTTTTCCTACAGGGGGCTTGATTTGTGGGTGCCCAGTGTGGACATTGTGCATAAAGCAGGGTTGTCCAACCCACAGCCCAAACGTCGCATGCGGCCCAGGATGGCTATGAACGTGGCCCACTAACAGATTGGCCACTTACTGCCATAGTGGGCAGATCGCTCTGTATGCCAACCGCTGTGCTTCATTATACACATGGCCAGCCACTGTCAGTGACAGCTACATGCGGTCAGCCCTGTGTATAAGAACTGCAGCAGCCCACCTGGCCAACCACTGCTGCGTGTGACTGGGAAATGACGGACTATAGAGACACTGGCATGCAAGGGGGATAGGAGCCGGGGATGGGCACTTATGGTCCAGCCGCTGCTGTTGCTGCTCCAAGTTGTTGAAGAGTCGCTGCAGAAAGGAGAGCCAACAAAGAGCTGTGCCAACTGAATCTAAGCCAGCGAGCCCCCTCATTGGTCCAGAGCTTAGTAGTCCCACCGTGCTGACCACCTGACCAGTGCCGGCCTGGAGTCATTGGGATGTACTCAGCAGAGCATAAGTGACCTGACCGCCACTGTTAGCTCCGCCTCTTCCTGTTCCCTCTCTAATTCTCTCCCGTGCTGCAGCTAGGTCAGCGCCCAGTACCCGGCAGCAGTATGTGAGTCTGTGGGATTTAATGAGCAGGCGGCCCAGTGCAGATAGTCACTAGACTAGCCAGGTCAGCGACACCAGCTGCATTATTTAGAAGTCATCAGGTCGGTGTTGCCTGCCTCTGTGTCTCAGGTGGGTATTTAATTGATTATCTTAACCCTAACGGGGGGTCTCACCCAAACAGATTCTAATTGCGGAATCCTCAATCGCCATCTGTGCCTTTCCGTGGCAAAACGTGGACATTGATAGGCATGTAGTTTAGATTTTTCTTTTACACTCGCAGATACGATTTGCTTATTCCACGAGCGGAAAAAAAAAATAGCAAAAAAATGGGTCTTGCAGGGTTTGGGCCATGGCTAAATTGTTTCTTTGCTGCTCCGCCTCCAAGCCAGCTTCCTTTTCTCCGGGCCCGCTGCATCTACAGGTGCCCCACCTCATTGGTACATGACGCTGACACGTGTTAAGGCTTCCTCCATACAGGTAGAAGCTCCCAATGTGAAAGATTCTCCAAGGTGGAATGAGGACCCTCCGGAATAGCAGGCAAGACGCTGGGGGGGGCAGGATATTAGTACCCTTGACACCTCCAGCAGCTGGTAATACTGGCATAGTTTGGGGCAGTGCTTTGGCGGTTCGCCCTGACTCTGGTGTAGTGGCTGGAAGCACCTATGTCTGGCCCCTCCATAATTGTCATACATGTCATGTCTTTTATGTGGATGCACTATGCAAAGTGTCTTGTCTGCTGTTATGTGTATTGCACAGCTACAGCATGTAAGAGGTTAAGGTCTGTCTAGTCACGTGATGATTGAATGCTATTAATATGAGTGACTGAGAGTTCTAGGGAGTTCTATCTGCTTCAACGGTTGAGAGAGGAGTGCGAGTGCCGGCCACATGAGGGTACCTTCAACCCTCATGTGGTGAAGAGATGGAAGCAGAGGAGAGGTATTCTAAAGTTCTCAATTCCAGGAACCACCTCTGAGGAGTGAGAGCTGAGAGAAGAAAAGGAGTCTGCTGTTCAATCATTAATCTACTGAGCTCAAGTGAGTGTTGTGTCCCCCTCCGGTGTTATCCTGCATCCCGGAGTGTGTGTGTCCAGGAGGGGTGCTTTACAAATAACTAGACTGAAGGCCCAGTTTCATCCCGTGTCCTCCTCCCTGACCATCTGCTAAAGCTGTCTTTTCCTGCATGAGTGAGTAAAGCTCTATTCTACGAAACCAAGAAGTAAAGTGTTGCCAGTCGCTGTCCGTTCCCAGTGATTGAGTTTTTCAAGTTTAATCATGTGTGGACTCTCTTATTTCTACCGCCGGATACTCAACTGTATGAAGGAACGGTGGCGTCACGAGTGACAACTTCTACAGTCCATTAAACAGCTATTCAGGTAACCGCTACCCAGCGTTACCTGGAAGAGGCCTAGCGGTGTCTTGGCCGAGGTTGCATGCGTCCCTCCGGGGAGGAGTCTGGTACAGCCACCATGACAATTGCCATCTCTCCCCCCGCCAGCTTCTCATCGTAGGCCAAGTGTCTCGGTCGCTGCACTGGTAGTGTCTCCTGTCACACGCTTGTAACATGAAGAAAAGCGTCCGCTACCGCGAAGTGAGTAACTGATCCAAAATGCTGCACATCAAACCCCTTAACTGCACAGGACGTAAGTTTATGTCCTTGCAGGGTGGTGGGTAATGCAACAGGACATAGACTTACATCTTATGGATGGCATGGTTCCATGTCATCCCGCAGCTGCAGCATCGATCCCCACTCTTAACCCCTTGCATGCCGCGATCAATGTAGAACGCGGCATCTATGGAGGGTTGATTTTTTTTGAGTGACAAGCTGCAGTATACATTGGTACATTACTGGAGATCACTTTTATTGCATTTCTTTGTTGGAGTGAAATGAATAAAACAAGCTTTTTGTCTGTTTTTTAGTCTTTTTTCTTTACAGTTTTTATCATGCAGGATAAATAGTGTGTTCAATTTATTGTATGACGATACCAAATATGTGTTTTTTATATATAAAGAGGTGAAAGTCTGCAAAAAAAGTGCTTTTTTAAGGGTTTTTCTTTTATGTCCCTGTAGGGGACTTGAACCAGAAAAGCTATGATCGCACTGATAACACAGTACTTCTGTACTGCAATGCATTATCACTCACAATAGCAATCACTGGCTCACCCTTTACATGCTGTGATCTATATTGACCGCAACATGTAGGGGGTAAACAGCAGGGATCACTAGTTTTTTTAAGTGTTTCCATAATTGGACTATGCCAGATTCAGTGGACTACGGGAGACTGGTGTGGGATCAAGAAGGGATGGTGTGGGGGAGTGTTTTTGTCAACTAAAGTCTTTTTATTTCTTTACTACTGTATTGAGGTACTTTTACGGACGGCGATTATTGCCTGAATCTGGAAACAGCAAATTCGGCCCGTAGTCGTCCCGTGTAGTCGCGGCCGCCGACAGAACACTGAGTGAGATAACGCTCCCTTGTCAGAATCGCTTGATTCTTAGCTCACCTAAAACCAAGCGACTATCAGCCTTTGTAAATGTAGCTGGTCGTGGCTGGTGGTATTCTTAATGTTACCGTAATAAAGCGGTAGCATAAACTCTTAAAGTGACAGGACTCCTAATTTCACTGGGCATCTCTTGCCATCCAGATCCATCCTCTATAACTCCTGCTGGGAGGAGTAAGGCACAGGATTCTAGCTTGACTTTCAGCACCATTTGTCTCTTATCTGTGGCGTAGCTGCCACGTATATCACTATCAATATGGCCATAAGTACTGATCTCAATTGCCCCGTAGAAGCAGAGGTCATCTCACATAATATTGGGTTACATCAGATTTAGGTATCGCATGCTGCTCCCCATTTACTCGTGCCTAATCATATGCCTTACTGCATATGACTAGGAGAGAGTAAATGGGCGCAATTTAGGAGGGGTATCGCAGGAATGGTAAAAACTGATAACGGTATCTATGGATTCATCATGACAGCACACGTGTAACTGTGTAATCTGCTCGAATAACTAAAATTAGGCGACAGACTTCCTTTAATTTGCGGCCCAAGACAAGTCTTCTTTTTCTAATGTGGCCAAACAGGCCAAAAAGTTAGACACCCCTGCTCTAAAGCGAAAAAGAAAAAAGTCATCATGGAAATAGTACTGATTCCAAATATCCTGCTATATGGTGTATGCAGCTCCTTGGTAGATTGGTGTGCCTCCATCATTGTTGGAGTACTCCCTTACAGGCAATAAGGCTACTGGAATCTGAGTTCTTTCATGCGTCCAAATTAATTGTTGATGATTTATGGAGAAAGAACAAGAGACATCAACTGTGAGAAGCCACCACTGTGCTCTTTCTGAGAAGCCCAGCCCAGTGTTAGCTTTATATATAGTGCAAAACAGAACAAAGCAAAGTCTAGTGTCCAATCACAGTGGACCAACACCTTAAGTTATACCTTCTCACTGTAAAAAGTGGCTGATGATTACAAAGTCTAAAACTGACAATTGAATAACTAATGAGATCTGTTGCTTACATAATCTTAGTTAAAGAATACAATAACTAATTATGGTCTTCAGGAAAACGCTGTTTCTACGAGCTTCAAACTAAGCTATATATTAACTCTTGAATAACAAGTATAACACAAAAATCACCTCAATACCTTCACAATCATGGTTCCCAAAGAGCAACAATTTGCCCCAACACCAGTTTCTTGGAACGTGTGAAGCATCAGGGTTGAAATTTGGGAACTATTTCTTTCGTCACGTTAATGTTTTTTGGTTTCGGGTCAGCCGGTTTCTTATACAGATTAGAGGAAAATTTAAATTAGCAGTGAATTTTAATTATTCCACAAGCGGCTTAGTTTCTGTAGTGAGAGAACACGGTAGAATTTGCTTTTTCGAGAAACAGATCTTCATATGTCATTCCACTCACGATAATACATGATAATGATACAGATCTGATCATTGCGGTGAGAGTTCATGACGTACAGATTCTCCTATCAGACCATTATAGATAAAGAATGATTATTGTAGGACTTTCCATGGTTACACAAGCCCTACAGAGAGCATCATTGGGGTGGGGGGGGTTATTCATCGTTGCAGCTAGGCTTTCCTTAAGTTTGCTGCACTAGTTAAGGCAGGGTGGCTGGTTGGTGGCACCCAATCCCTGAAGCACATGCCGCACCACCCCATACCCCAGCTACACCCTGTGTTTTTTTTCCAGATGAGCAATGTGATCAGTGATAGCAGTAGAGTTGATGCTTGTGCCATCTTTCTCTATAGCTACAGGTAACTCATCACCTCTACTGGGTATAAGGAGCCCAGTCCAAGTCTGCAAAAGAGGAGAGTACCACAAGACTAGCACACAACTGCAAGAGTGACGGTGCTATAAAATAGCACTAATGTAAGTTCCATTTTATTTGGGTGGTGGGTCTAACACCGAACATACACTAAATGGTTACTTTATTAGAGACCCCCATCTTTGGACCTCAATTGTCCTTCAGAACCGCAGCAATTTGTTGTTGCATAGCTAATTTCTATAGCTGATGCAATTGCTGCAGGAATATTGGCCCCTGTGGACAGGAAGCTTCCCACAATTGCTGCAAATTAAATGGCGATACTAACATTTTCTGACCAGCTGACAGGAAGGGGTCATCGATTCATGCTGCTTGTACCAAATACTGACCTCCAATCAGCACGGGGCAGCAGAAATCTGGATTTAATCTGACCAAGCAATGTTTTTTCACTATTACGATTTTTATACTCTTTTACCCCCTTTCTCACCTTTCTGTTTCTCCTAGTAATGGCGCTGAAATTGGTCGCCTGCTGTTATAGCCCATCCGTGCAAAGGAACGGCGAGTTGTGCGTTCAGATACACTAGTCAGCACACCCGCATTGTATGGGCTGCAATTTGCTTGACTGTGCAGCGTCTGTTGGTCAGAACAATTCCTGACACCCTCCTTTGAGCCCTTTTGGTGACAAGTTGTTTATATCCACAGGATCCCCACTTGCTTGGTTTTTCTTTGATCATGCTATTGTTGATATACTCTCCACACTGTTACATGAGAAAACCCCACGCAGTTGGCAGTGACACCCCGGCCCCGGCTCGTCTAGCACCGATGACCCCACCTCGTTGGAAGTCGCTCAGATTGCTGGATTTTTCCATCAAATGCGCATTCACACCGAAACTGGTCCACGGAAAACTTGTCACGTGACTTTATGCTGCCCCCTGGGGTCACGGGTCTGATTTCAATACATGGAAGCTCCAATCGTGAAAGGCCTGGGGGCTCTAATAAAGTGGACATACAGTGTAACTTCCCAGCATCACTAGGTTTGGTGAGATTTACTCCATGGTTAACCCCTGGTTGTCACTGAAAAAGTTTTCAGTGCTTAATGGGGTTTTCCAGGTTTGGTAAATCATACTTACCATTTGTATCATGAACTGTTATGTCAGGTTGTATCAGGCTTTGTCTATCAATTCTTCACAGTCTTTAACCCCTTTCAGATGTTGCGCCTGTGAGGGGCTTTCTTAGAGGCCCAACTGCTCACCATGGGAATAGGCAGAGATTCAATAAATTTTGTGATGATTCGCCATGCAACAAAATGTGCACCAATTTGAACTAAGCATGCCCAGAAGGACCGCCATGTATTGGCTGCTGTCAATAAAAATATTGTTTACTGTGCCACAGGAAAGCACAGGGACTCTTGCTGTTCATGAGAAGTGGATGGGACATTTTGGAAGGTACAGAGCAGCCTCTGTCAGTAGATGGCAGGCACAGTGGTACGCAGCGCCAAGTGTATGGACAGCGCTGTTGAAAATGAGGCAGCTACAGCTGCATTGAGTCTACTGTGGACGCTGTGGAAGCGAAGGTGTGATAGTCTGCAGTGAGACAAACCTGCTAGCGCTTTTACAAGGGACCCTGGTACTACTAGACTGATGAACTGGTGATTAGCTTGAGGACACAGCTAGACAGTGACAAACTGTAAGTGAGACCGGTCTCAAGCGTAATATTGGGTGTACATACCACTAGGGATAAGGATACTAAATGTACCGGCCTGTTGGATAGTTGGGGGTCATATAACTGATTGGGGTTGTTATGTAACAAACTGATAAGTGTAAAGTTTATCGCTCGCAGGTTCGGACTGAGATAGGTTCACAGGAGCGTAGAGACATTATTCCAGAGCATGTAAGTGGGATTTCTTATATACCATATTAAAGGAGCTTACTGTATAAACAAACTAATAAAGTTTAAATCTTCCATTGAGGTCTAAAAAAAACTACAAAAATAAGTAAAATAAAGATCTTTTTAATTATTGCAAATTAAAAAAAACAAAAAACCTTTTTCCAGTTGTTGCATCAAAAAATAAATGAAATTGGAAAATCAGTAAAAGTCCAATTTATTACAAAATTACATTTTTAATCCTGCATGGTAAATGCCATCCGATAAGAGAATACACAGTGACAGAAATGCACTTTTTGGTCACCTTGTCTACAAGAAAAAATTGAATAAAAAAAACAACCAAAAAAAGTTGTATGTACCCAAAAAGTAGACAATAAAAAACTATAGGTAACCTGGGTAACAATATAAAAAAGTTCTTGGGGTCAAGAAATGGGGACAGAAAGCAATTTTTAAAGGCATTTTTTGTTGTACTGCATAGAAAAACGATCTACATTTGGTATCGCTGTAATCGAACGGATCCACATTATGAAGAGAACGTCATTTTTATTGCACCGTGAACACCAGCTATAAAAACATGCCTCCTAAAAACAGAGCAATTGCATATTTATTATTTTGTCCCACTTAGAAACCATTAAGTTTTCCAATATATTATATGGTGAGATACATGGTCACATGGGAAATGTAAAGGTTCAGATTTTTTTAAATTGGTGAGGAAGAAATAAAAAGGGAAAAAATACGAAAAAAAAAGTGCTGCAGCAGGAAGGGGTTAAGATCTCTGCCTGCGATATCTCTTCTCTTCTGTGACTGTACTGGGTTGGTGTCATGAACCAGTCTCTGTCATTACTGGAAATATATGCTCAATCTTCTATATATGTTGACCAGAATGGTCCCATGCCAGTAATATCTGTGAGGGTCTGATCATTTCCTGCCAAGAAACCTTTTATGTGTTTTTGGCCGGAGATGTTTTTGAATAGAAATACACTTACAAGAATCCTTCAGTGGGTAACTTTTTAAATTTTGTTTTTCACTTTGCAATTTGTCAGCTTTTTACTTACAAGGGCGTCTGACAACCAATACTGTCTCGGTACTCTAGTCAGTATTTTCAGTATTATGACTCTATTTTCACCTTCTCATTTCCACCAAACCCCATCCCCTCCACACACAAATCCATACATTGCATCCAACTCCCTCAATGTCCCTAGGAATCCAACTATACATTTGTCTTGTATATTAGTTGTTTCATTGCTTTGATGCAAGATGGAATAAACACTCTTTGCCCCTGGAAGAAGTTGTCGTTCTGCTGTAAAACTCGTCCTGCAGTTCCATCTCCGGCAGATATACAAATGATTAGAGTTGTGGGGTGATTAGATGAACGGTCTTGTCACCGGAGGCCCTAAAAGTGGTTCCCCCTTGGCCTATAAAAGGCTCTCGGAGGCTCCTTGTGTGTAGTGACCTCTTCTTCCACTTGTGTAGAGCTTGTTGACCACTAGACGCCTCTACGATGCAGAGAAGAGATTTCACCCTGTTACCAGAGTCTGAGAGGGGTGCACTATTGGGATGGGAGAAGCTGAATAGTCGTATCAATGAATTGTCCCCACTGGGCCGTTCTGACCAGATTGTTAGCTCAAACTGTTTTGTTATCTGCCAGCTATAGACAGGTGGCACCATTGTTACACCCTTGTGTCTGTCTCAGTGCCCATTACATCTACTGCCTTTGACACCCATTTGCAGTGGTGTCGTCAATAATGAAATTGGACAGCTACGGAGTAGTACCGAATTGTCTTCAGTGACGAATCCAAGTATAGTTTCGGTACTGAATATGGCCGCTTTCATGTTGGGAGACCTAGGGGAGAGCACCAAAATCCTGCCTTTGCTGGGGAGAGGCACACTGCTCCCTGCTGGTGTGATGGTCTGCTGGGGTCCATTACATACAACAGTCGGTCACCCTAGTAGTGGTACGAGGGACAATGACAGCTCAGCCACATGTGTTCCTCTCATGGCGGCTTCCAAGAGGCATCCAGCAGGCTAATGCTCGGCCGCACACGCAAGGGGGCCAGAGGAATGCCTCCATGACATTGTCACACTCCGTGGCTTGCCCAGTCGCCAGATTTATCATCAACTGAACATGTATGGGACCATCTGTACTGCCGACTTCGACAGTCTACAAGTTTGCACAATCTAGAGGCTCAGTTACAGCGAATGTGGAGCAAAATGCCCAGTGCTTGTACTTGGTTGTTTCCATCAACCCCATTGAAAAGAATGGAGTGGCATGTATGACCACCATTCTATTCAATCTCCACAGTTGGAGGAGGGACCCCCATTGTCAGGATCGGTGGTGGTATCAGCATCAATGCAGATCTTGACACAAAATCCGCTGCGTATCCAAGGCGGATTTCAGCAGCCACAACGCTCCCACTTTCCTTGCAATTTTTAGCGCAGCCAGCGCACCCCTTCACTAGATACCTAGCGGACTCTAGTGAGTGCAGCACGGCTGGCCCATTTCTTTTGCAAAAATGCTGTGGTTTTCGTTGCTGAGTTTTCTGGCCTATTGTCATTGCCACTGTCTGCTACATCTGTGCTCAGTTGTTTCCGTCAGGACCATATACTTTACAGCAGGGAGTATGCCAGACCAGCACTCCATTCAAACTCCTCCTATCCTCATTCTAGTGGCTGGGGTAAATGGGAGCTTAGGGTTCCACATTTTGACAATCGTTGGTGGTCCCTGCCATCAGGCCATCACTGATCTAGTATCTATTACCTATCCATTGGACAGATGATAAATGCTTTGGTTGGAAGTTTGTGTCCTAATTGACTTGAATGGGCATGCTGCAATTTTTTTTGTCTGGACTGTGTGTGAAAAGCCTGCAGGCTGGGGCTTAAGGAAGCAAATTCAGGATCAGTGGATGGACTGTCCTATAGAGCTCGACCATTGCTTGTGGACAGGAACCTACTTGAGGGATCCATGCCTAGTGCGTTCTCCTTCCCTTACGGTTTGCTGAGCATCAGATCACAATCCGGCTGTCTTAACACTGGGACTACTGATCATGCGCATGGTGTTTGCTGGACAAGCTCCTGGTTACTGCTGCCATCACTTGTAGTTGTTGCATCTAAGTCACAAGCCTCCATTTTTGCTTGCAACTAAGGAACATTGTTTTAACATAAGCTGGCATCTCTGGACTCTTCTGTGTGGAAGGAGTTTGGTGTCTATGGAGCCCAACTATTCCTCTTGTCACAGCCCTCGTAGAGGAACACGTTTTCTGCCCACCATATGCTAAGGAAGAGCCCTTGCCTAGCCAACCTGCAGCATTCTGTAAAACCGTTGCTTTCTTCTCCAGACTACCACCCTCATTTATGTATCAACTTGGTGCTAGGAGGCAAGGGATCAGGAGCATAGTGCTGGGCAGCAGACACCTCAATCCAAGACTCGGAGGGCAAACAAGGCTTAAACATTCTCAAACAGACTTAACTCTACTAAAACAAACATAGTGCTCATATTGTACAGCAGACCCCCATTTCTTCACTTTCCCTGTACCCCTCTAGATGTGGGTGAAAAAGGGGATGTCGGAATTGACCCCTTTACTACTATGGCCCATGTGTTGTCCAGGGCAAATGTGCTGTAGACTTGGCCCAAAAATATGCTCATTTGAATTAGCCCTTAGTACTATAAATCTATCAAGCTGTATGGAGCTGTAAACAAGCACCTTTTATATACCTACGTACGCCTACAACTCCATTGTGTCATGTTACGTTGGGCACTGTATTATAAAGCTTTTCTCTCCTAAAGTCATTGCTTCTATTTCTGTAGCATGGCACTATACAGAGGCACTAGGTGTTGGCACGCGGACATTCTGCATGACTCCATGAGGCTCCATGTGCATGAAGCCTAACAATGAACACCTACAGTAGTCATTGGAAGGCTCGATACTTGACCTCCATTGAAAACTCAATCTTTTGTTCGTCTCTTGTTGTTTTTTTCATTCTGTGCAGAAGTAGACCAATATTAGAAGCTGTGGCCACTTCAGTACTGCAAAAATAGACCTGCTTCCTGTCCACATCGTTCATCAGGAAACGCTGACATTAATTGCCCGTATATAGCGCAGAGCAGCCTGAGTCGTGATTACAGTATATCAGAAGACGACGTAGATATAAAGAATGTTAAGTTACAGAGGTCTTCCTCATAATGACAAAAATAAAAACCTCAGAATTATAATACAAATATCTCCCCAGTGGTCCCCAGTCCCAGATGGAGTGGTGGGTCACACTGTATATGAACTTGAGAAACACATAGATGAGTTAACCATTCAGGTCTTGTTGCAGTGCCAAAGAGGGGACATGACCCCTAAGTCAATAACAACTTTCCTTAAAGGTACTGGACAGTTTACGACCCCTTAACCGTCCAAAATCCAGTGGTACAGTTCCGAATTTATGGTGCAGTTCCACCATCCCTGATAGACTGACTCTCCCTCTCTGGTATTTGTAGCTGCCATGAGGAGTACCAATGTCAGAGTGCCTGGATGTAGTGTGTGTTGCAACTGTAGTGGTCCAGTACATACTATCCTGACCCCCTCCATAATGTCATACATATCATGTCTTGTGTTGGTGCGCTGTGCAAAAGTGTCTTGTGATTCTGTTATGTGTATTGCACAGCTGCAGTAAATGAAGAGTTAAGAGTCTACAAAAGTGTGGGTGAAGCTTGAAATGTATCAATTTGTCTTGTCACATGGTATGAGTGAGAATATAAATAGGAGTGTGTGAGAGCGGGGAAAGGGGCTTCATCTTCTGGGTTCCTGAAAGTGTCAGACACATGGGAGTACCTTCAACCCTCATGTGGTGAAGAATGGAGAAGGAAGGGCGGTTCCTGACTACCTGTCTGACAGCAACTGTGACAGAGTGATTCCCTTGAGAGAAGAAAGAGAGAGAGCATGAGTAAGAGAAAGTTCATACAGCCAGGCCTAGTGCAGAGATACTCAGTGATTATTTTTGCTAGGCGGCCGTCCTGGTCTAGGAAATCACCACGTAGAGATACACCTTTTTGTTTTCACATACGGCCATTCTGAAGTTTGGGGTCACTGGGTGGAGGTACTCTAAAGTCTGCTTCTTTACCTGCACTGCCAATTTTGTGTAAATTGTACCATCATCTGGAACTTTTGTTCAGTAAAGATTTGCCAGGCCCTGACCGTTCCCAGGGACCTGGGGTACGTTACTTTTGTCCGCGGCTTCATTATTTACTGCCGAGGTCACACTGGTGGGTAACGGAACAGTGGTGTCACCCGTGACCTCTGCTATCCCTGTCCTCCGCTTTATTGGACATCCCTATCCTAGAGGTGTTCGGAAGAGGCCCAGCGGTGTAAAATCACATTTCAACGTCAATGAGTAGAAATACAAAAAGTGAGATTGAATTAACATAGGTAAGGGGTAGGACAGGAACAGGGGGGAATAGAAGCTCTGCTTGTTGATCCGTGCACAGAATTGAATAAAAAGTGGGTTCTATTAAAGAAGTATATATCTTGGCTAGTGTATTAAGTTGTTGGGTGGAAATTGTTTGTTCTTAAGGGAAATCAATTTGGACCATATTTCAAGATATTTCTCCACCTTTCCTTCTCGCAGAAGTCTTGTTTTTGCCAGGCTGCTAAGTATGTAGATCTCGTTTAGCCATTCCCGAACGTTGGGAGGATCTGATTCCTTCAAGTGTCTAGAGATTGGTATTTTGGCCGCGTCAATTAAGAATGGGAGTAATGAATTCCTGTTTCCCGTTAACGTAGGGGGGATTATGTTAAGCAGGAAAACTTTTGGTGAGAGTATTACTTCCTCTTTCAAAATAAGATTTAGTATCCTTTGCACTTCGCACAGGAAAGCCTGTAGAGATGAGCATGAGTACAGGATGTGTGAGAGTGTGCCTTCAGCTTTGAGACATTTCCAACATAGAGGGGGGTATTTTGGATCAATTTTGTGGCGAAGAGAAGGGATCTTGTACCATCTGAAAATTATTTTATAATTTAGCTCTTGGTATCTTATTGATGTTGAGACAGTGTGCGAGTTTATTAAGATGGTCTTAACTTCATCTTGTGAGAGTGCTAAGCCGAGATCGCTCTCCCAGCGATTTATGTATGAAGGATATTCCGTATTATATATGAGTGTGTGGTACAGTTTAGATATAATCCCTCTAAAGGGGTAACCTTTTCAAAAAAGCTTATGAACAGACAAGTCATGATCGGTATTAAGGATGTCTGACTGGACTTTTGAAAACCTTGTATTGAGATGAACAGGTTATTATGGAAGAGCTTCAAAGATGGTAAGTTTTGGTTATTTAGCGTGTTGGAAAAGGCAGCTTTTGAGGCGGTTTAGTTTGTTTGGCATTACATTTAGGAAAGTAGTATATCTGCTTATATATGGTATGAATCTGTGGTTTTTTTGGTTAATTTGTGCCAGATTTTGCGGGGTTAACCAGGGTAATGGGTGGAGTTTGGTCCCAAGGGGTTGGTGTTCTAGTTCGGTCCACAGTTTGTTGTTGAAGAGGTGTGTTAGCTCAATTATTCGGGCTAAATGAACAGCGTTATGGTAGAATTCAAAATCAGGTAATCCTATGCCCCCATGGGTTCTGTGGTTAATTAGAGTTACGTAGTTTACTCTGTGCCATTTATCCTGCCAGATAAATTTAGTAATTAGACGTTTCAGCTTAGTAAAAAAGGATTGGGGTCAGAGACATAACTTGAATCTCCCGGGCCCCGATGCAAAACTTGCAACAGGGCCCCCAACTATAATGCTTTACTCATAGTACTGGGCTCCCTATATGGAGAAGAGAGGCCTTATGGGCTCCCTAAGGCTCCTGGGTCCGGGTGCAACCGCATCCCCTGCATCCTTTATAGTTACGCCCCTGATTGGGGTATTTCTATAGGAAGGACTTGTAGCAGGTAAAGGACTTTGAGTAAAACTCATTTTAATTAGATTCTTCCTTCCTAGCCATGAGATCTGGAACGTTGTCCATGTGGTTAATTCTTTTTCAATATTGTCTAGTAGCGGAATAAAGTTCAGATTGTATGGGTCAGACAAGTCGGAGGGGATTTTAGTTCCTAAATATGTTATGTGGGAACAGGTGTTATTGGATAGATGGTCCCACGTAGTCTTATCTATATTTATATTGAGAAGCTGAGATTTAAAAAAAATGTAATTTAAAATTTGAGATTTGACCAAAAAGCTCGACTTCTCTCAGGAGTGGTTTGAGAGAAGTGTAGGAGTTGGATATGAATAACAGGACATCTTCTGTGAAGGACATTGTCTTGTGTTCTGCTCTCCCACATTTTAAACCCGTGATGTGTTGGTTTTGCCTAATTCTTTCCAAGAGGTCTTCCATCAAAAGAGCGAAAAGAAGAGGGGAAAGTGGACAGCCCTACCTTGTAGAGTTCTTGATATTGAAGGAGGGGGAGAGATTTCCATTAACTTTAATTTGGGCTGAGAGGTTTTTTACAAAGGGCCATGATCTTATCGATGAAATTGTCAGGGAAACTAAATTTTTGTATGGTCATTTTGAGAAAATTGCAAATTTACCCAATCAAACACCTTTTCTGCGTCAGTAGTGAGAAGCGCTAATGGGTTCTTGGTGTGTCTGGTGTAGTGCATCACATTGAGAAGTTTAGTAGTGTTGTCTTTTGCCTCCCTGTGTGGGGAGTGAAACCCACTTGTTCCATGTTGATGAGGTTTGGGAGAAGCAGCTTAGCTCTGTTAGCGAGGATTTTTGCATATAGTTTGATGTGGTTGTTTATTAAAGAGATTGGCCTGTAGCTTCTGCAGACGGTATTCTTTCCCTTCCTTGGGAATAAGGGAAATGTGGGCAGTAAGAGCTTCTCTGGGGAAATCATTTGTGATAATGTGGTGGAAGTATTTGTGTAAGGCTGGGATTGTGTCTTTAAATGTTTTATAATAGATGGCGCTGAAGCCATCTGGGCCTGGACTTTTGCCTTTAGGGAGGGTACTAATGGCGTCCTTGATTTCTTTTGGGGAAGTTGGGTTGTTCAGCGCTTCTTTCTCGGGGGTTGAGATTTGTGGGAAAGAGATGGATTTAAGAATTTTTTGGATTTCTCTCGGCTTCTGTGGGTCTGCTTTATCTTCTTTGTCGATATTGTAGAGGTCAGAGTAGTAGGCACAAAATTTTCTGACTATGTCTTCTATCGTGTGGTGAAGTTGGTGCTTTTTATCTTTAATAGTAAATGGTGCAGTCTATAGATGAAGTCTATTCTGGAATATTTTTTTGTAGAGGTGAATAGAAAGAAAAGTCTTTTGTGGAGGGATTCTGTATCCTCCAGCGGTCAACCAAATGTAGCTCAGAAAATAGTTTAAGTAAGATATTGAGGATGTGCCATTAGATGTGTCGATCAAGGGCTGAAGGGGTACATTGAAATCGCCCCCAAGTATTAAATGTCCTTCTTAGAATTTTTCTAGCTGGTCAAAGGTTTTGAGGAAGTTTACTTGATTGTTATTTGGGGCATAGACATTTTCTAGTGTGTAGATTTTATCAAGAATTGTGCATTTGAGGAATATATAATAGCCCTGTGGATGTGGTTGGACATTCAATAATTGGCTTGGGAGATTTTTATTTAGGACAGTTGCCACATTTCTGTGCCTTTTAAGCGGAGAAGAGGTTTTTGGTGAATGTTTGGTTCTTAGAAAAAGGGGTATAGCTCTTCTTAAAGTGCCTTTCTTGTAGAAAGGCAATATCCGTTTTGTTAGTTTCTAGATAATGTAAGATCTGGGATCTCTTTTGTGGGACATTAATGCCTTTAACATTGAAGGATGTGATGTGTAGCTTAGCCATTAATTATTATAAGGGTTGAATTTTGTTGTATTTTAGGATCAGCAGTGTTTGCTAAGGGTGAGGGGGTGACATGGAGGAGAACAGGGACAAACGTCATCAACATGAGAATGAAATTGAGAGAAACAATTGGTAACATTTTGCAGCTGGGCAGGGGATTGAGGACAATGTCCACTCCTGCTCAGTTTAAAAAGTAAGTAATCAACGTTGGGGGGGGGGGGGGGGGGGGTGCAAACAAGGTAGGAACGTTTATGCTCCTATTTTGCCAAGTTTTGGTGGGATCAACTGAATGGACCAAATCAAATTTGTTCACATCAGATCTCCCAGACTGACCGAATATACAATTAGAAAACTCAATGAGAGAAAAATAGAGAGCAGGCAAAATGCATTCGTGAAAAACATGAAATCACTACTTATCTCCACAGGGGAGAGTGAAATGTTGTGAGTCTGAGTAATGTCCCATCTGGTTAATGGTTATCTGGCAGGGGTTTTCTTCTGGGGGATCTGGTGTGGTCGGCTTCTGTTCTTCTTATCTTCCTTGGTTTATTCAGGGTGACTTCAGTCAAGGAATCTGCTTTGGGGAGAGAGGGCAGGCTAAGTGATTCCTCTGATGATGTCCAGTCTGGGCTGTGGGAATGGTCTAATTTGTTTAAGGGAGGTCCTCCATTTTTTTTGATAATCCAAGTTCTGTTTGCACTCGGGATGGCAAGGCCAAAAGGAAAGAGCCGTTTATAGGGTATTTCTTTTTATCTCAGTGCTCTTGTGAAGGGTTGAAGTTGCCTTCTAAGATCCAATGTAAATTTAGAGAGGTCTTGGAAGATCTGGATTTCTTTGTCTTCATATTCTATTCTTTTGGCTACCCTGGCTTTATGTAAGATTTCTTCTTTGGTTTTGAAGCTTTGGAGGCAACAGTGAACATCACGTAGCCTGTCAGATTTCACAAATCTAGGCCTAGAAACCCTATAAGCGCTTTCCAGGCCAAAATCCGAGCCTTTGTTTCTCTCCAATATGCTTTTCAAAATCTGGGAGAGGCTATTAGAGATTTCTTTGTCAGGTACACTTTCTGGGATCCCCCATATACGTATGTTGTTCCGTCTGGTGCGGTTCTCCAGATCATCCATGTGGATATTTGGAGGTAAAGTTCTTTATGCTTGTCGATCAGGATCTCCGTAACTTTTTCTGCCTGTGTGATTATTGTGGCACTTGAGTCCTCGAGGGTGTTGATTCTAGTATATACTTCTCTTACTTCTTTTTTTTAGATCTAATATCTCTTCCTTAACTGTCTGTGTGAATTCTTTAAATAGATCTTTGATGCAATCTAGGTAGGCCGGGCTTTGATGTATTTTTTTAACTCTGCATCTGAAGCTATCTGCGAGTCGTCTTCACATTCGCTTTCTGAGCCTGGAGGGGAGGCGGTGTAGGTTTTATTATCATCTTTAGGTGGCATCTGTTTTGGCTGGTTTGTATGTGGGGTATCATAAGGGGATTTTCTGGAGTTTTTCACAGGATCCTGGGGTCTTTTTGGTGTCTTAAATTCTCTAGCGTTTTCAGTATTTGCTATTTTTGTAAGCTTTCCCATCTTGCCTGTCTGAATAACATTACGCTGGGAGAAAAGGGAATGGACGGTGTTCACATACTGCGTTTTAATATAGCGGATTCTTCAGATCTAGTGCCTATATAGGTAATTGTGGATTGTTATACTGCTTTTTCACCACTGGATGGCACTGGATGGGTTGTCTGGGAGCATTAGTCCCTCTCTGGGGCTGCTGGTATCCTCTCCAGGATGTGGGGTCTGGGCTGCTGTGTTTTTTTCACAGATGGCTCTGGCACTCTGCAGATGATCTCCTCCTTCCCTGCAGAATGACAAGATGGCTGCTGCTGTCTCACGGTTCTCGTGGTTCTTGCGCTCTCACTCCCATGTGTTCTCAGCATATTCTGGGTTCCAAAACCCTGAAAGGGCAAACTTCTATAAGGAGGGGCTCCACCATGGCCGAGCTACGGCAGGAGCAGCAGCCCATCTCTCCTCAATCTCCATTGCTCGACCACCAACCACACACTCTACACAACCTTCCTCCTTGACACTTCACTCCAGACTCATCAGGTGCACACAGACCAATACACAACTAGACAAACTGATACATTTTCCAGACATTACCAAACCTTAACCCTTTCATGCTTGGAAGTGCTAATACAAATATTACTGACTCATACCACATTCATGACCATGACATAAGGCATGCATGCATTCTACAGTGCTGGAGGGCCCCAAAACTCTTGGCCACTACACATGCACCATGCAGGTAATAGGTTCCTGCTGCCCCCTCTTCTTTGGCAGCAGACATTTTCTAAAGATAGATAGTTACAGTCAGTCTGGAAAGTGTTCAGATCCTTTCACTTGTTTTTACATTTTGTTATGTTGTGGCAAGTTTTCCCATCATTCTGCTCTCAATACCCCATAATGACAAACAGAATGTTAAAAATCTATGCATATTTTTAAAAAATGAAAAACTATGGTAAGTATTGTTTTTTTTTTTAATATAGTGTAGCTAGGGCTTATTTTCAGAGTAGAGCTTATATTTCAAGCCCCCCCCCCCTCCTGGAAATCAGGTTAGGGATTATTTTAGGGATAGGTCTTACTTTTGGTTAAACACAGTAGTTGACGCACCTGTGGCAGTGATTCCAGCCTCCAGTCTTCTTGGGTATGACGCCACAAGGTTTGCACACCTCGATGTAGGGATTTTATGCCGTT
Organism: Eleutherodactylus coqui; assembly: GCF_035609145.1. Classification (NCBI taxonomy): domain Eukaryota; kingdom Metazoa; phylum Chordata; class Amphibia; order Anura; family Eleutherodactylidae; genus Eleutherodactylus; species Eleutherodactylus coqui. Next base: position 43,847,955 of record NC_089837.1, read on the forward strand.
CTTCTCTGCAGATCCTCTCAAGCTCTGTTAGGCTGGATAGGAGTTGCCTGTGGACGGCCATTTCCAGGTCTCTCCAGAGATGTTTGATTGGGTTCATGTCAGGGCCCTGGCAGGACACAATTCTAATTGCCAAAGGCAAAAAATACACATAAGTAATATCCCCTAAAATATAATCTAAATACTTTATTATTCAAAAAAGATAAAGACAACATCGAATGATATTTAAAATAAAGGGGCAAATGATGATAGTAGTGAAATGTGACCAAGAGTCATCAGTTAGTATCTAAAACATAGATAAAACATTACACTAAAACATAGGCCTGGATGGCCAACTTCCAAAAGCCTATGTGGAAATTAATAAGTCAGCCCCACGAAAGCCATATTAAAATCCAACCTACAGCCCCCCCCCTCCCCTCCCCCTCCCCCCCCCCCCCCCCCCAGGATGTTTTGCCTTGCAGCATCCTCAGGGGGCACAAAAAAACAGGGCTACTCAAGAAAATTCACAGAGTTGTCCCTAAGTGGCTCTCGTGTAGTCTTACCTGTGACCTTAGGATCATTGCCTTGCTGGAAGGTGAACCTTCTGCCCAGTCTCAGGTCCCTTGTGCTCCGGATCAGATTTTCATTAAGAATATTTTGTACTTTGCTCCATTCAGCTTTCCATCAACCCAGACCGGTCTCCCTATCCCAGCCGCTGAAAGACAAAAACATAGCATGATGCTACCATCACCAGGCTTCACTGTAGGCATGGTATTTGTCAGGTGATGAGCGGCGCCTGGTTTCCTCCAGACATAACGCCTAAAATTGAGGTCAAAATCTTCAATCTTGGTTTCAACAGACCAGAGAATCTTGTTTCTCACAATCTGAGAGCCCTTTAGGTGCTTTTTGATAAACTCCAGGTGGCTTTCATGTGTCTTTTATTGAGAAGGCTTCTTTCTGGCCCCCATGCCATAAAGCCCAGATTGGTGGAAGGCTGCAGTTATGGTTGACCTTCTGGAAGTTTCTCCCATCTGCACGTAGAATCTATGGACCTCAATCAGAGTGGCCATTGGGTTCTTGGTCATGTCTCTAACCAAAGCCCTTCTAATTAGCTTGGTGGGTCGGTCACCTCTAGGAAGGGTCATGATTGTTCCAAACTTCCTCCATTTAAGGTTAATGAAGGCCACTGTGCTCTTGGGAACTTTCAGTGCAGCAGAAACATTTTTGTAGCCTTCTCCAGATCTGTGCCTCCACACAATCCTATCTCTGAGCTCTACAGGCAGTTCTTTCCTCGTCATGGCTTGGTTTTGGCTCTGATATGCATTGTGAGCCTTATAGACAGGGTGAGTGACTGCTGCCTCTGATTGGCTCAGCGGGACCAATCAGATGAGAGGCAGCAGTCACTCACCCATTCATAAATTCACGAATAGTTGTGCGAGTGGAATCTGCCTCTGATTGGTCAGGCTGTGACCAATTAGAGGCAGCTTATTCAGCAGGCGGGGATTTTAAATCCCCGACTGCTGAATACTACTCACAGCTGTTCAGAGCAGTTCAGGAGGACTGCCACTGGCCGCGCTGAACTCCGTCTGCCGGCACCAGGTGAGTATATATATATTTTTTATTTTTACACATTTCTGGATGAATTGCAGGGAAGGGCTTATATATTTAACCCCTTCCCGACAATTCATCCCGCGATCGCCGGCAGCCCATTGCATTCAATGGAGCCAGCTGTATTGCCGGCTCCATTGAATTCAATGGGCTAACATCGTTCTTCTCTGCCACAGCTGTTACAGCTGTGGCAGAGGAGAACGATCTTTATGCTGACAGTGTGTGTGTGTGTGTGTGTGGGGGGGTCTCACTCTTGCCACTATTGTGGCTTAATAGTGGGACCTGGGAACTTGAGATGCAGCCCAACATGTAGCCCCTCGCCTGCCCTATCCGTTTCTGTGTCGTTCCCATCACTTTCTTGAATTTCCCAGGCTTTCACAAATGAAAGCCTTAGCGAGCATCGGCCATATACAAAAATGCTCGAGTCGCCCATTGACTTCAATGGGGTTCGTTACTCGAAACGAACTCTCGAGCATCACTGAAAGTTCGACTCGAGTAACGAGCACCCGAGCAGTTTGGTGCTTGCTCATCTCTAGTGTGAATACTTATGCAAATGCAAAAAGTTAGTTCTTCATTTTTAAAAAATGTGCAAACATTTCAAACATTCTATGGTGTATTGAGTGCGGAATAATGGGGAGGTGGGGTTCATATTTTTTTAATTTACACAAGGCCATGACATTAGAAAGTGTGAAAAAACTGAAAGGGTGTGAAGACTTTCTAAGCCAACTGTAGATAGATAGATACATTAAAAGTAATAACAGTCATAACAGTCATAACTACGCATGAAAACTTTTTGCAAGTTTAGAGGAAATAGTAGAAATAAAGTGATGATGGTAAAAATCCTGTCCTGTAAGAAGAGCGCTGTGGGCAGACCATCGTCAGCCTGAAGTGGCCGATCATATAGATTCAGTAACATCGAACATGCGACCACAATGTAGTATCATCATCATCATGTGACTGGTTTGGGGCACTCACACAACGTTCTCTTTTCTTTTGCATTAAGGATGGGGGTGATTGGCAGTAAGAAGCTCTCATTAAAGAAAGACAACCATTATAATGTGAATTCTCCTGTTGGTCAGTTCTACAAACCCAGTCATCCGCCAATAGTAAGTCATGTATATTGCTTAATCTTGGTATTTATGTGTCATGTTATAGTAATATAGCTAGAATTCCATTACCAGTGCTAGTAGGGCAAAGTTGGTGCCTGGACAAGGGGTAAATATGCCTCTATCAAAGAGCAGGTTCTCAGTGGTATAGTCAATCTCTCCTATGACCCCTTGTGTAGAATCTCCAGTGCCGTGAAGCTGTGTAGCACAATCTTAGGCATTATTGAGCTTGATGAGTAACTGATGTCATCGTGATTAGGTGGCTGACTCTTCTTTGGGGTTTCTTCAGGGGTGTCCCAAGCCTTTATGCTTCCTAAGGGAAAGTGTGAAATGCCCCCCCCCCCACACACACACACACACAAAACACTCTTTTTACAGGCATTGAAAGTGCCTATACACCTGTAACCCGATGCATATTTGAACCACTGAGACTTGCATGAGCTAACAGAGTAATGGTGCCCCTATAGTGGCCCCAATACTAAGTGCACCCCTTTGTGGCCCAATAATAATAATAACCCCTTTTAAGGTCTCAGTAGTTATACTCACCCCAATAATGGCCCAGTAGTAATCATGACCCCATTAGTGGGCCCAGTAGTAATAGTGACCCTTATAGTGGTCCAAAAGTAATAGTGCAACCGTTAGTAGTGACAGTAGGGATAGTAACTCTGTTAATCGTCCCAGTAGTGGTAGTGACCTTGTTAATGGCCCCAATAGTAATTGTGGCACCAGTAGTATTAGCACCTCTGTTAGCATCCCCAGTAGTAATAGTAACCTCCTTAATGGCCTCAGTAGCAATAGTGACCCCCACAGTGGTCCCTGTAGTAATAGTGATCCAGTTAGTGTCTCCAGTAGTAATACTGACTCCCATAATAGCCCAAGTAATAATAGCGCCCCCTCTTAGGGACATTCATAGTGACCCTTATACTGGCCGCAGTAGTAATAGTGTCCCCTATCGTGGGCTCAGCACTAATAGTGACCCTCCCAGTGGCCCCAGTAGTAATAGTAACCCCTATAGTGGCCATGATAGCAATAGTAACCCCTATAGTGACCATGATAGCAATAGTGACCCCCATAGTGACCCCAATAGTAATAGTAAACCCCATAATGGCTCCAAAGGATAGGGGAAAACTTGTTGATTGCGGGGGTCTCACAGCTGAGACCCCTGCCATTCTCGAGAACGGGACTCCAGTCTTCCCCCACAGTGATGTCACTCTGAATAGAGCGCTGGTTGAGCATTCGCAGTCAGCATTCCATTCAATTAAAGGGGACTGACAGAAATAGACAAGATGCACCCGATCAGTTATCTCGGCACACCGTTAAGAGTAAATGGCGCATCATTGTGTTTGCATGATCAGTTCTTTATTCAGTTTCCTCCTTACTTGGGGCCGGGAGGGATTGCAGTAAAGTGGAACCCCTATTCTCAAGATCAGCAGGGATCTTAGCGTTGAGACTCCCATTGATCAACAAGTCTTCCCCTGTGAATAGGGACTAACTTCAAATTTTGGTACAAACCCTTTAAGCTGTCTGGTGCCTGCAAGATGGAGAATGGCAAAGTTGGGAGCCTACCACCATAGGTTTCAGCTGTATTTATGTCCTGAAGATGGGGCATGTGTATGGTTGCCTGGTGCTACTGACTCTGCTGATGGACCTTATTGTAAGTTATGGGGTTCCATTGGTCATCAATTGGATCCATTGTCGTGACTTCTGTTATAAATGGTACAGTTTTACACATGAGGCCAAGATTCTCTTACTCCTCATTCTCATTCCAGATTCCGGCTACACGACCACAGACTTTAGCCAGAATATTAGAAAAAGGTGAGAGATCCTTCATAAACTCACCAATGGTTTCAAAAACTTTCATCTTTAGTTGTATGTCTACAAATCCCTTGTTACATAGTACGTTATATGTGCTAAATGTGTTACGTTTTATGCCTAACTCAACAGTTTTGTAAAGTCTTGATAAAACTCCACTCATCCGTGGTGACCACAAGGGTCTATTCTGGGTCCCACTCTTTGTAATATCTTGTTAAGGGACATAGCAGGCACTTTGAGACCCTGGAGCAGCACATACGCAGATCATTTGGCCCTATTCTGGGCACATTCAACTCACACTTCTGCACATGCTCTGGTCTACAGTCTTGTGGCGCATGCACATCAGGTGGATCATCCCTTGGATGATGTAGGAAATATCATCCGTGTCACTCAGACACAGAAAGTCAGGAAATACTATTTTAGTGAAAGAGTAGTAGATGTTTGGAATAAACTTCCAGCAAACGTGGTTGGAATATCAATAGTAAGTGATTGTAAACCTGGGTTAAAGATATATCTATCCTAAGAGAGAAGTAATATAAGGGTGGACTAGATGGGCCATGTGTTCTTCTCCTGCTGTCAGTCTTCTATGTTACCCTTGTGCTGTGTCTATTATGAATTGTCCGCCTCGCATTGTTGCACACGCCAGACATGTGTCATCTCTATAGTGACCTTTTTTGGACTATTTGAGAGTTTACAGTCCTGTGCAAAAGTTTTAGGCAGGTGTGGTAAAAGCACTGTAAAGTAAAAATGCTTTCAAAAAATAGAAGTGTTAGTAGTTTTTTTGTCAACCACCAAAATGCAAAGTGAAAAAAAGAGAAATGTAAATCCCATCAATATTTGGTGTGACCACCTTCTGCCTTCAAAGCAGCATCAATTCTTCTAGGTACACTTACACTTTGAAAAAACTCAGCAGGAAGGTTGTTCCCAACATCGTGGAGACTGGAGAGCTAACCATAGATCTTCCGTGAAAGTAGGCTTGCTCAAATCCTTCTGTCTGTTCATCATGGCCATATTTGCCCCTATTTACACCTGACAGCATGTGCCTATGGTGGCCATGTTTAGAGGGCTGCAGATAGTTTTTAAGAACCTTGACTATATGTTTGGGGTTGTTGTCCTGGTCCAGAATAAATGTGGAGGCAATCAGACGCCTCCCTGATGGTATTACATTATGGATACATATCTGTCTGTATTTCTTAGCATTGTGAACACCATTAATTCTGACCAAATCCCCAACTCCATTTAGTGAAATAAAGCTCCAAACTTGTATTTTACCACTCTCCACCAAGCTTCACTGCTGTCTGCAGACACTCATTATTGTACCGCTCTCCACTGAGCTTCACTGCTGTCTGCAGACACTCATTATTGTACCGCTCTCCAGTTAGCTTCACTGCTGCCTGCAGACACTCATTATTCTACCGCTCTCCACCAAGCTTCACTGCTGCCTGCAGACACCCATTATTGTACCGCTCTCCACCGAGTTTCACTGCTGCCTGCAGACATTCATTATTGTACTGCTCTACACCATGCTTCACTGCTGCCTACAGACACACATTATTGTACCGCTCTCCAACAAACTACACTGATGCCTGCAGACACACATTATTGTACTACTCTCCACCATGTTTCACTGCTGCCTGCAGACACTCATTATTGTACCGCTCTCCACCATGCTTCACTGCTGCCTACAGACACTCATTATTGTACCGCTCTACACCATGCTTCACTGCTGCCTGCAGACACCTTATAATACCGCTCTCCACCATGCTTCACTTCTTCCTGCAGGTACTCATTATTGTACCGCTCTCCACCATGCTTCACTTCTTCCTGCGATTACTCATTATTGTACCACTCTCCACCATGCATCACTGCTGCCTGCAGACACTCATTATTGTGCCGCTCTCCACCATGCATCACTGCTGCCTGCAGACACATTATTATACCGCTCTCCACCATGCTTCACTTCTTCCTGCAGACACTCATTATTGTACCGCTCTCCACCATGCTTCACTTCTTCCTGCAGACACTCATTATTGTACCGCTCTCCACCATGCTTCACTTCTTCCTGCGATTACTCATTATTGTACCACTCTCCGCCATGCATCACTGCTGCCTGCAGACACTCATTATTGTGCCACTTACCACCATGCTTCACAGCTGCCTGCAGATACTCATTATTGTCCAACTCTCCAGCCCTTTAGTAAACAAATTGCCTTCTATTACAGCCAAATATTTCATATTTTGTCTCATCAGTCCATTTTCTCCACCCCAGTTTGTATGTTTTCATGCATAGTTGAGCCTCTTGAGCTTGTTTCTATGTTGATGGTATGGCTTTTTAGCCACAATTCTTCCATGAAGACAACGTCTGGCCAGATTTCTCTGAACAGTATTTGGGTGCACCTGGGTCCGACTGGTTTCTGCCAGTTCTGAGCTGATGGCACTGCTGGATATCTTCCAATTTCAAAGGGAAGTAAGCATGATCTGTCTTTCATCTACTGCACTAAATTTCCCTGGCTGACCTCTGCGGTCCTCAACACTGGAAGGTTCTTTGGGCTTTTTCAACAGTTTAAACAGCACATTTTGAAACCCCAGTCTGCATCAAAATCTTTGCCTTAGAGAGACCTTGCTGATGCAGCATAACTACCTTGTACCTTGTTGTTGTGCTCAGTCTTGCGATGGTGTATGACCTGTGACATGAAACTGTCTTCCACAACTTCACCTTTGTAGCAGTCTGGCGTTTCTCACCCACTTTTAAGCCTCTTACACAGCTATTTCTGTTTCAGTTAATGACTGTATTAACCTACATATGAAAATGATCACCTGTTTGATATCATTGGTTAACCATACACCTGACCATAATGCTACAAAATCCCTGACTGTGCAAGAACAACTAGAAGAATGGATGTTGTATTGAAGACATTAGGGCGATCACACCAAATACAGATGTGATTTAGGTTGTCCTCTTGTTCAGTCATTTTGTTAATTGACAAAAATAAACTATTAACACTTCTATTTTTGAAAACATTCTTACTTTGCAGCATTTTCCACACCTGCCTAAAACTTTTGCACAGTACTGTATATACTTCACACATCATGAAGACAGAACGCTTCTCCCTTCTCACAAAATACTCGTCTGCTTGGTTGGCTTTATAATCTCTGGACATCTTTCTTTTGTGCACAGAAAAGAAATATGTTGCTGCGTTATATGATTACACTCCTCTAAATAATGGAGATCTGGACCTACAGAAGGGGGAGAAGCTCGAGCTCCTGTCAGAGTAAGTGTGAAACCTTTACTGATAGAATCAGAAGCTGGCGCTCCATATGAACAGTCTGGTCCTCAGGGCTGTCCTGCCATATTGCCTGTTTTTGCAGCACACTAGTCAGTTTGGCGCTGTTCAGTGCGTCATAAGATGGACCATTTCAGCCAGGTGATTCCTCTTTTTCGAACAGAGCAGGAAGACGGAACCCCCGCCGCAGACATGAAAGCAGCCTAACTGTTATGCCTTTACTGTATGGCACTACTGTGTGAGCTCTATATGGCAGTGTAATGGGGGCCATTTATAGTACTGCCTTTAAGCAATTTATGGTGGTATTTCTGAACTATATTGTCTATTGGACAACATGATGGTAGAATTACTCTCCTGCTTCCAGACAATTGACAGTCTAGGCTCTCTCCTCCATCTCGTCGACCTCATAGGTCTTAAATAGGTTGTTCAGGAATTCAACTAAATGGTGGCAGCCTGTGGAAATCCCTACTAGGACAGGAAAATGCATCTGTAGACCGGAAGAAGAAGCAGATGGAGCCACTGGCATGGGTAGAGGCCATACTGTTTCTTCATCTGACTGCTGTTTCCACTGTCTCTCCCATACACAGAAATATTTGGCTTGGCCGAACATTCATCTGTGTAACCGTACAGCTTTGGTGGTGGCTTATCTCTTGGGGAACAAAATGATTGGGTGTTGAAATTCAATGTCCTAAATCCTTCGTTCTCCCAACAAAAGTTGAGCCCCCCTTCCCATACACATTAGATAGTCGTCTAGCTCAGCTGTTATTGGCGGGTAGGGACAACTAAAGTCTATGTGTATGGGGCTTTTGCCATTCAGCTACAGAGGTTCGAACATGAGTCCCAGCACATGAAGCAAATGAATACTTGTTCGTCGTTCAGTCGGGGCCCATATAAAACGACCCTAAGACATAAGATACTTGGCTAGTTAATGATCCATTCTATCGTGGATATTCATTCATCTATTGCCATGAATCCCACAATTAGAAGGCTGACCTTCATTCCCGGATTCTCTATCTTATCTTCTTGGCTGCTTTTCTTGCAGGTATTTGAGGCAGTTAAAAATTATTCACGTTGTTCGAACCAATTAGTTTCTTAAAATTCAGAATTTTTTAAACCTTTTCTCTCCCAGAGGTTTATCACTAATGATTTTTAGGATGTAATTAGATTTTAGTTAGAAACTTATATGTTATCTTTACATGTATTTTCGGCAGATGTTCTAGTGGGGATTGGTGGTTGGCAAAGTCTGAACGTACTGGCAAGGAAGGTTACATCCCCAGTAACTTTGTGACGCCTGTGAATACCCTGGAATTGGAAAAGTGAGTATACAGTAAATGGTGGAAATCTGCAATTAATCTGTTAAAGTAAAATTATAAAATATGTCATTGTTTCTTTTTTTTAATTGTAACTGTTCTGTGTTCCTCTATAAATGCTAATTATATCTGTCTGTGTCTGTGTGTGTCTGTTTGTGTGTGTGTCTCTGTCTGTGTGTCTGTGTGTGTGTCTGTCTGTGTGTCAGTCTGTGTGTGTGTGTGTCTGTCTGTGTGTCTGTGTGTGTATGTCTGTCTGTGTGTCTGTCTGTGTGTGTGTGTGTCTGTCTGTGTCTGTCTATGTGTGTCTGTCTGTGTGTGCGTCTGTCTGTCTATCTATTTATCTATCCAAAAATGGTACCAATAAAAAATAATTTTGCCCCACAAAAAAATAAGCCCTTATACGGCCATGTCGACGGAAAAATCAAAAAGTTATGGCTTTTGAAACCTGGAGATAAAAATCTTCAAAAAATCTTTGCATCCTTATGGCCAAAATAGGCTATATCCTTAAAGGGGTTGTCCCGCGGGAAAAGCAAAAATTTTTTTTCTGCCCAGTCGACCGAGCGAGCAAAGGGCATAAAATATACATTAAAACCTTTTTCAAACGTGCTGCACACTAACCTAGAGCAGCTTTTCTTCAGTTGGAGAATTTTCATTTTAAAGATGGCGCCGCGGGTCTTCTCCCATGGTGCACCGCGGGTGTTCTTCTGCTACGTGCGCTCACTTACCCCCCCCCCCACCCTCACTTATCTGGTGCCTGCTCCGGGTAAGGCACCTGGGTCTGGTGGTCTGGTCGCCCGCTCCCGCTCCTGCTGCTTCTCTTCGCCGTGTCCAGTAGACGAATGGGCACTCGGCGTGCTCACGCGACATATCAGGTCGTCTGCACATGCGCAGATGACCTGAACCGTGTGAGCACGCTACAGAGGCTCGTCCACGAGGAAGAAGACTCCTTCTGCGCAGGTGCGACTGTTGAAGCAGCCAGAAGAGGATCGTTGGTCGGCGCCAGGACAACGGAGTCATCAACACGGGGGGGGGGGGGGGATTACACTTTTTTCTGCATGGGATTTTCTGTTGTTTAAAGCCCAGGACCGGGGCAGGTAAACCGCCTGAGCAAGCAGTGGATCGTGAAACATATATGAAGTGAGCAAGCTGACAGCACAATACACCATATTCAAGGGTTAAGAAGTGTCGTAGCAGAAAGGACCTAAATTATGGGATCAACGATTAGGTCAGACTAATGGCTGTGAAGGTGCGAAGGGGTAAATGCTATATAGCACATACTATTAGTAATCATCTCCCTCCTCTGAGTGGCAAAATTAACTGCCATCGTTCAATAAAGTTCACTTTCTATATGTGCCGCCTCCAACAGCCGCCGCCGTGCAGTACACAACACCCCCACCTGCTTCAGGGGCGCTGCAGAGAAACTGAACCTTTACCACCAAGTTTCCCCACAGATTACAGATAGGGTTTTCTTTAGAGGGAGACACTTTGTGATAAGTTTACTATTACAGGACTCTTCTAACAAGTAGTGTTGTCCAAGTCAGCGGACCCCCTAAATGTCTAGTGGTCTGCGACGTGAATCCCGAGGTGACGAATCCTGTTTTTTTTGCTCAGGTTCTTTTTCACTAACATCAGTCGGAAAGATGCGGAAAGACAACTTCTGGCTCCAGACAACATCCCGGGAACGTACCTCATCCGTGAGAGTGAAACCAGTCTAGGTACGGTCACATGACTTCCGCAAAGTCTGAAAAAACTCTTTCTTTTGGGTGTTTTCAGCAAATGTTTTATCATATTACAGCTCACATTTACTGTCATCTCAGAACAGATATTGTTCAGTCGGCTCGTATTAATTGATTGGTCGGTTCGACACCAACGCTCAGTAAAGCGCACAATCAACCAATTATGTGCAACTTGCAATGTAACATCGCTCTATGATGGCATAGTCGCGGGCAACTTGAGACCAAAAATCCAACAATTTCAGATATTTTGCAACTGTTGTATCATATTCGATTGCGTGTTGCAACGTGACTTCATTGACAGTCATTAGATTGTCAATGGGGTCTCGTCAAGGTCAATGGGGTCACGTTGCGACATGCAATCTCACATAAGAGCAGTGAGACTGTGGAACTTTCTGCCTGAGGACGTGGTGATGGCAAAATCAATAGAGGAAAAAGGGAATACTTATCTTTTTAGAGCGCTATTATATTACAGGATATAGACATTAGGTGACCAGCAGGTTGTTGATCCGGGTCTTGGAGTCAGGTGGAAACTTTTCAAATCTGATCCAGGGATTATTCTGACTGCCATTATGGAGTCAGGAAGGAATTTCCCCCCCAGAATGGGGTAAATTGCCTTCTTCTGGATCAACAACTGAATGGACATTGTCTTTTTTTCTGCCTAGCATACTATGTTGCTATGTACTATGATAAAATATCCAAAATTGTTGGATTTTTGGTCTCTAGTTGCATGTGACTGTGCCATCATAGACTACAATGCAGATTGCAAGCGACTGCGACCTGCCTGCAATTTGGCTGCTTTTCAGCAAGCAACCAATGTAACAGAAGCTCATGTGCTGCTATGCCAAACCAACGTAGTGACTTCTGCTCACGTCCTGCAGTGTCACTCAAGGACCTTTACATGCAAAGGCATGTACTAACCTTCAGCAATGTCCACGTGGCTTCGGCGTAACTTCCCTCGCATTCGCCATTTTTCCATAGCGTATACACGTGATGTATTTATCAAAGTGATGGTGTAATTCTGCATACAGTAATCACGGCTGGAAGTGATGTACAGCATTATTTCCTGAGGAAAGGCATGTTCCAAGCTCTTATCATTATTAGCAATCTGTGGCTGATACCACACCGGGTGCAGAGCTACAGAAGAGAAGGTGGTTACCCACCCTTGCCCCACACACCCCACCCCTATGTGCTGCTCCATTTCCGTTTAGAAATGTCTTAAGCAAAAGACAAAACCTCATGAGTTTAAAGTGATTGCCTTGTTTTGAAACCCTCAATTTCAAATACCCCGTTAGGACATTCTGAAGGGATTTTCCAGGCAGCGCCCGCTGTTGGTGGCCGGCGCTTGTAATTGCAGGCGCAGCTCCATTTGATTTTATCGAGAGCTGCACCTGCAATTACGAGTGACGGCCCCTAAACAGGGGTCGGACCAGCGGTTTCCGCTCCGACCCCTGTGCGCCCCGACTCTAACAGAGAATGCTGCCTGGAAAACCCCTTAAATAAAGGGGAGAACCCTATTTGAAACCCCATCTGTTAGTTAGAGCAGATAGAGGCTGTATACATTTTTTTCTCGCTCTGAAGGACCTGTCATGTCCCTAAATTCAATGAGTCACCCCATGAGTTTAATTGGGAAATGTGCAATGCTTCAATGATCCTGTGGAGGCAGCGCAGGCAAATGTTCAAACTTCATTTTCAAACAAAGTTTGGTGAAGATCTACCCAATGGGTGGACAATGGGTAATAGATACTTCAGTCTTAAGAAAAAGGTTGCATCTGTAAGTGAAAATCATCCGTCCGTCTACCGGTAAGCGTGGAAACAGCAGAGTGTGTCCGTGCAAGTTTCACACAAAGTCCTTAGAAATCCACTTTCAGAGCAAGTAGAGAACGGGACATCCCGCATCCGACTGTATGGAAGATTCTACACAAATGTTTGTAATGTTATCCCTGCGCATAAAATTGGACGGCAAATTCTCTCGTGAAAATATGCAAACTGATGGAAAGGGAAAGTTTCATGGAGTCCTTAGTGTTTAGGGATGAAGCCGCCCTCCACCCTTCCGGCAACAAACATAATGTTAGTATCAGCGGGGAGTGGGGGGAGGCGCATCTCCCTACATGAATGTGTTTTGCGCTATAACCTATAGGAAGGTGTGCGGACCCTTCCTTTTCGATGAGGAAACAATCCTGGTGATTCCGTACCTGCACAGTACAGATATGGCTTCTGCCGCAGCTGAAATAGGAAATCCTCGGTTTCATCTTCCAACACGATGAGGTCCCCACCGCCACCCCCTCAACCCTCATTACTACAATGAAGTCGGCAGTGAGTGGCGACTACCAACCAATGGATTAGCCATGCAGGTGGTGATGATAGTGAACTTCTTCTTTGACCTCCACATTTCCCGGACCTTACGCCTTGTTATTTCTTCCTTTTTCTGGGGGAGTGTTAAAGTCTACATGCCCCCCTTGCCAACCACCATGATCTGCAGCATCACAGAAGCCATTGTATCAGTCAGTCTTGATACGTACATCAGGAAAGGTCAATCCCAGCAGCCATTAACTATAATATATAGGCCGTTGGGTTTCCACTCAGCTCCCCAGCTATTTTGAGCTGGATCTCTGGCTGAACCTCCGATTGGGGGTTCCAGCGCAAATGTGAAACCAGCCTCTCTGTTCCCCCCGTGAAAAACTTGTGTGGTAGAGTCCATGTTATATCATCACACAGAAATTATGCTGACTTTTTGAGAGAACATAAAGCCAAGTAAATCTTTGGTGGTCAGAATATGATCACATGACCACCTGAAGAGAAGGACTCAAGGAAATTTCAGATAGAAATTAATAACCTACCAAGGTAATACTAGTAGATTGATATATACCCTGGGAAAGAGTTACATGATGAATGAAAAATAAAATCACCGGAGTGGTCCTTTAAAGGAGTTTTCGAGATTAAAAAAAATTGTAGAGACAGATAAAAGTGATAAATAAAGAAAAAAAGAGCCATACTCATCTTCTTGATGGCCTCCTGGTCCGGTCCCTATGTGTCCAATCTCGGAAGCAACTACAACGGTCATGTGCTTTTCATCATTCACCAATTATTGGCCTCAGTGGACATCTGTGCACGAATGGCACGTGTCCTTGCAGTTGCCTCCAGGATTGGATTGATGAGTACAGGAGTGATGGTGGTGGACCACAAGCAGGCATGGGTAAGGGGAGTATGGCGTTTTTATTTACTTTACACCTTTATTTGTCCACTATCATTTTTTTTACATCTCAGAAATCCCTTTTAGAAAAGTTAAGAGTAGTTCAAGTGGATTGTCTAACAGACATGTGATGGTGAGGGCTAAACTACATGGAAAATAGCTTGTGACGACGCCAGTGGAAATAGTTGCTGTTCCACTGAAGAAACTGAACTTTTCAATGACTTTGAGAAGAAATTTCAGGTCTGCTGAGCGGCTTGCATTGACTTGTGCCCTCTACGACTCAAAATGGGATGCGTTGTCATCCAGGTTTTAATCCATCCAACTCATTTCAGAGAGGGAAAAGAAACATTTGTTCTGGCTACTCATAGTCACAGACTTTTACCTCTAGATTGTATGAATGGAGGTCAGGGATTTAGAGCTCTATGTACATGTCATCAGTAATAGATCAGCAGAAGATCTGTCATCCGGGACCCCACAAATAAATTGCTCAGTGGGCCAATGCACTTGTGCAGTCAGCTGATTTTTACAGGGAGCAGACAGCTCAGTTCCCACTGCAGTGTCCAGACTTGGTATTAAAGGCAAAGTTGGCATTGAAGTGAATTGGAAGTCGACCTGCAATACCAAGTTTGGCCATTGCAGTAAGAACAGCGGTGTCTGCTTCCTGCAGAAATCAGCAGAGTGCACTGGTGCACCAGCTCAGTGAACAACTGATCAGCAAGGTCTGCTGATCTATCAGTCTTCTGCTAATCTACTATTCATGACTTGTCCTGAGGATAGGCCATCAATAGTTTATAATGAGACAACCCCTTTAAATGCTCACTAAACTTTTAACAAACTTGTGCTTATGTAATAGCTATTGTGATAACTACCAAAAGTGCAAATTACTTTATTTACCTAAAATCATGCTTTTGTGTTGCTAAATTCCTCTAAAATACTGGCCATTATGGGTTTCCCTTCCTTCTAATTTGTTGTCCTTGCCTATTGTCATGTCAAATCTATCTCTAGTAGCAAAGACACCAAGACAGATAACAGAAAGTGTGTGTCTGTGGGGTTAAGGGGGAGGGAGGGGTAGCTTGCTGCTGTCTCATGCTGCCCATATATATCTATGTAGAGAACAGAGAGAGGAAGAGTAAGCTGCAGAGGAAGAGAGAAGCAGAGAGACTAAGACCCCATTTACACTAACAGATAATTGCTCAAAAGTCGCTCAAACGACAATTTGAGTGATGTTTTGAGCGATTATCTTTACATAGTCTATAGTAGCTAACTAGTTACTAAAGAGCTATGCAGGCGGAGCGGGACACTGCCGCTTTTGCTCGGCAAACAATACAGCTGTTCTGCATAAACAAACAGCTGTGTAGTTCTCTGTGATTACAGCCGGCGTCCCGCTGTGAACTACCAGTGAGACACAGGCTGTAAGAATCTTATAAGTGCTGCCGACTGTGATAACAGCCCGCACCACTGATAAGAGTTCATTGCTCAATTCAGAAAAACTAGAATTGAACGATGAACGACACGTGCACAAAAAATGCAAGATGTCTGTGCATTTAGAACCAACGATTCTCGCTCAAAAGACGGCTTTGAGCAATTTTTGAGCGAGAATCATTGGGTCTAAATGGGCCTTAAAACAGAGACTTGGCTGCTGCTAATAATAAGTGTTTTACTGTCTACAGCTACTGGAATCACAGTATTCAGTACTGCTGTATAATGTCGTTCATGGTATTCTTACTTATGGGGATGTACCATAGAGACACAGGATCTCTGTGTGTGCAGTGCATATTTAATTCCATTCCTCTCTATTTGGGTGCATTTCTTTCTTGTGGCTCAGCAAGAGAAATCAAGTAATCTTGAAGATATGATAGCTTTTAATGGCTAACAAAAATACATGATGTTAGCGCGAGTTTTCCAACCTACAAGATTCAACTTACGAATCTACAAGATTGCTGAGAACAGTCACATTTTGCTCTACTGGCGACACCGTACCAAACTTCTTTCTCTTTTCTTGTGGCTCAACCATTGGGGCGTGTATATTTTATCAATAAAGGTGTATAATAAAATAATGCGCTAATATTGCATTATTCCTCCTCTAGGTACATATTCACTTTCTGTTCGTGACAAAGATGAGTCAAGAGGAGATATAATCAAACATTATAAGATCCGGATGCTGGACAATGGCGGATATTACATCTCCCCAACCTACACATTCCCCTCACTACAGGAATTGGTCAACCATTACTCCAGTAAGTATATAGAATATTTATATTACATGGCATGCATTATGTAGGACAATTATAAGACACTTTAGTGACAAGTTATAAAAATACAAGCAAAACCTTTAAGGATAGCAAAGCAGACATCCTTCTAACCTTGTGGGGTTTTCTCGGCAGCCGTGTGGAGAGTATACTGAGAATGGTGTGTTTAAGGAAAAACATCCAATGA
Organism: Eleutherodactylus coqui; assembly: GCF_035609145.1. Classification (NCBI taxonomy): domain Eukaryota; kingdom Metazoa; phylum Chordata; class Amphibia; order Anura; family Eleutherodactylidae; genus Eleutherodactylus; species Eleutherodactylus coqui. The sequence continues at coordinate 43,864,413 of NC_089837.1, forward strand.
AAGGGGTCAAAGGAGGATGTCAAGAATCACTCTGACAAACAGGTGCTGCACAGTCAAGCAAATTGCAACCAAATATAATGTTGGTGCTCCAACTAATGTGTTCAAATGGAAAACTCACTGTTCCTTGGGATAGATGGGCTATAACAGCAGACAACCGGTTCCAGCACCAGAAAGGCGAGACTCTAGTGAGCAAAAGAGCTCAAACATTGCAGAAAACTATCTCCTGGTCTGATGAATCCAGATTACTGTTGCACCACACAGGGGCCAATATTCCTGCAGAATAATATCACCTGGTGGAATCTGTGCCATGACGAATTGCTGCAGTTCTGGAGGCCGAAGGAGGTCCAGCGCACTATTAGATGGGGGGTTGTAATAAACTGGCCATGCCGTGCAGATAAAGAAAAGCCTTAGAAACCATCAAGGGAACATCTTAAATGTGGAAAGCAGATTTGATAGGAGGCACATAGGAGACTTAGGAAGTTGCCTTTGGTCAACCTACTGTATGATCTAAGTGATCCTACTTTTAATGGAAAACAAACCAATAAGTAAAAAAACATCAGGAATTGGCTTTCATGAATTCTTATGTTACTTTTTCAGCCAAGGCAGATGGCTTGTGCCGCAAACTGGAGAAGCCATGCCCAGCATTGATCAGAAGCCAGTGGGAGACTGATGTCTGGGAGATCCCACGGGAGTCTGTTAGGCTTGTGAAGAAACTTGGAGCAGGGCAATTTGGAGAAGTCTGGATGGGTATGTATATGTTTGAGAACATAAATGGAAGAACACTATTACTCAAAAGTATGTATTTCATTTAAAACCATGCGCATTAAAGGGATATTCTGGACTTTTTAAACTGATAACCAATCCCCTGATCCGCCACTTGGAATCCCCATCCATCAGCTGATCGTCTGGCCCGCTGTCATTGATCAGAGAAGGAAGTCAGAGCACCGGCTTCACACCCATTCAAATCAATGGGAGTGACACGCTTCTCCTACGCGTCCTGCTCAGGACCATGGTCAGGACATCATCTCCTGTCCTTAGCAGGGTGTGTAGGAGCAGCGTGGCATTCCCATTGAAGGTGGTGCTCCGACTTCCTCCTCAGACCCCTGATGACAATGTCTGGCCTGTTGACAGTGCAGCGGGCCAGACGATCAGCTGATGAATGGGTGTTCTGAGCAGTGGACGCCTGTTCATCAACTACTGATAACCTATCCAGGGGTTAGGCCATCAGTTTATAAAGCCTGAAATAACTCTTTAAAGCATGCTAGGCCTAGAAATCACCGATAACAAATAACACATGAACAGAAGGCAGATAATTATGTTCCTTCTGATCCTTTCCATTTTTTGCTGGTAGGTAGCTCGGGGGTGGTGCTTAGCTAAGTAGGTGGAGCTCAATCTTCTATTGCAGATGCTATTGTGGGGTCAATTAATGGATGCACATGTCTTGAGGGAATAGTTGTAGAGGGAATCATGGAGTATGTATTGTGAATATGGGCATTATAATATTACTTGTAGTAGTCACTAATTACTTCAGAAGGGTCAGTGATCCAGGGATTTTTTCTGATTGACAGACTTGGAGTTCCTTAAATGAGGAATTAGGTTTCTTTTTCATTGAGGTTTTTTACCTTTCTCTGGTTCGAAATTGGGGGGTAATAGGTTGAACTGGATGGACATAGATCTATTTTCAGCTTAATATACTATGTTAACAATAGGGTCTTGGCAATCTATAAGATGCCAAAAGATTAATGTCGCTCCTTGGAATACAACGATGACTTGAGTCTGTCAGAATGTGAACCACTCACACAGAACGGCTCTCCATTCTGGTTTATGGAGAGGTCCTTAACACTGTACCCCCTCTATGATGTTCATATACTCTAATATGCATATGGGCAGAGGTTGTCTTCATGAAACAACCCCTCTAAGGATTGCCTATCCATCATGCTGATCTTTAGTGAAACCCTAGACTTGAGCACCAAGATAGCTTGTCCTGACGCTGGTGGATCTCGGCGTTTTCCACTTTTGTACTGACTTAGAGAAGTTGATTCATTTAATTACCCTGTAGAGCGATGGTCTCCAATCTGAGGCTCCTCAACTGGTGCAAAATGACAACTTGGTTGTCAGGGCAGCCTGGGTGTTGTAGTTTTGCTGAGAAGCAAAGATTTGGACTACTGGTATAGAAGGTGATGGATTAGCAGATCATTTGTGCTTTATATCTATCATTACTACATTTTCTTTGCTTTAATGTTTTCTTAGGTTTTTATAATAACAATGTAAAAGTGGCCATAAAGACATTGAAAGAGGGCACCATGTCACCCATGGCATTCCTACAAGAAGCAAACATGATGAAAACGCTCCGACATAGCAAGCTAGTGCAGTTATTTGCAGTGGTCACCAAAGAGCCCATATACATTGTAACAGAGTACATGAGTAACGGTAAGTGCACTGCAGTGATATACAGTATCTAAGGGTTCTTGTACACGGTACGACTTGTGGGGTGCAGATGCCCGCCTGGCTGTCCCAGCGAAGATCACTTCTGTGCTTTTACAGAATGACTCAATGAATGGAGTCGGGGATCGTTCCAGCCTCTTGCCTCCATTCACAATAAACAGGCAATCGTCCAGGAATGAACGTCGGCCTGTTTACACTGGCCAATCCATCGTTCAGCTTCCTGCATGCATAAACTGAACGCTGAATGATAATCGAACACATTTCTGTTCATTGTTCAGTCGGGGAACTTACACTGAACTGCAAGGATGCAGGAATCTGAACAATGTATCGGCCAATAGAAAATGTCCCTAAGCCCTACATAATGCTCCATAGATATGGATCAAATGGGATTGATGTCACTTGCTTATTATCTTACTTTCCCAAGACTTAAAATTTCTTGACAACCACTCTGTCCTTCCTGGTTGCTGTTGACCGAGACATGTGACTGTTGTAGCCAATCATTGGTCACAGCAGTAACCTTCTATATCCAGTGATTACCGCTGACGAGGACAGGTGACTACTGGAGCCAATCAGGAAGGACAGAGTTGTTGTGAAGCAGTTTTAAGTCAAGGGGAAAACCCCTTTAAATGGGTCCACATTATGGCATATCACTATGGATGAATGAGTGTCCAACCGCTAGGACGCTTGCTGACCTGGTGAACAGGAATGCTATATCCCTTTTAGTATTTCCTATATACGGCTACTTAGACATTTATGCCCTATCCTTTGTATACCAGATAATTGTCCTTGGTGGTGAAACCCCTTTGAGGGAAGGTTCCCACTTTTTTACAATGTTATATGCATAATAGAGGCTGACCACGTGGCTGATATCAGGCCCACAACTGGTTGGTTCCATTTTCTTTGCTCTTGGGTAGTAAGAACCTGTGCAGTACTTCTCTCCCTAGAGGAACTGCATTGTAGCAAATAAGGGTGTATGGAATTGGAATAAGGGTTTCGGAAAAGGGATGTAGGGGTCATGGAAGAGGGATGTAGGGGGAAGCAAACACCAGGCCTTCCGTATTAAGTGGCAACATCTGGAACTATAATGATCGGATCATTTTGATTCTTGTATTGAGGTCCTTCTTTATCCATTACAGTTTGCGTATAGTATACACTACCATTGAAAAGTTTTAGAAGACCTCAAATTTTTCTGTTATTTTTGACATTATTTGTTGGACTTGAACTGCGTTAAAGTGAACTGGTTCAAAGGTTTAAAAAAAAGTTTAAAAATATTATGAAGTTTATACCTGAAATGTAACAATAGTCTGAATTTATGATTTCAGTGAAAGGGTTTTTCAGAGAACACATTAGCACAGAAGCCAAATGATGGTTTGAAACTGGATGCAAACTATTCCTACAGGTGTCTCAGTTTTGTAGATTACTTTCAAGCCCTCTGATTCTATATAAACAGTGTTAGAACAGACTGCATTACAACTTACTGTAAAGGCCCTTTTATACACAACAATAATCGTTGCCTGTAAACGTGTGCCCGTCTTGCACTTACCGTGTACTTTTCATCCATCGCTGAGTTCAGCTCCGCTTAAAATCCGTTGTCCCTGATAAGAGGAACTGCACACACTAAGTTGTCTGTGGACAGCACTGCTAACATTCTTTCAGCTGCTGTCCCACTGGACAACAATAGTGATGTATTTAGAGAACAGACCACCTGCTGTTCTCTAAATACATGCAAATGAAGCTAGTTAGCTACTAATGGGCTGATTAGCCCATTAGTAGCTAAAGCAAAATGATCGCTGAAAACTGTCAGTTTCTGATGAATTTTGAGTGATCATCTGTGTGTGTAAGTATACCTTAAGGCAGGATTGGGACTATTTTGCTCTTCAGGACAGAGCACATTGCTATCATAATGGCAAGAAAAAGGCAATTAACCAAAAAAGACCAACAATTATAACCCTTAGAAGTGTAGGTCTGTCCTACAGAGAAATTCTCAGTAAGAAAACCACTGCTAAAACTGCAAAATAAAAAACTCCCCTGAGCCAAGCAGCACCTCCAGTGAACTACTGAACAGTGGACGAAGGTCTTATGGACTTATGACTCAAAACGTTACATATTTTGCTAGATCACGCAGGATTTTGTACACCGTTGAGTAGGTAAAAGAATGGTTCCTGAACATGTGATACCAACTGTCAAATATGAAAGAGGAAGCATGATGATCAGGAGCTCTTATGCTGGGTCCAGAGTTGTTAACTTGCAGAGGGTGACTGGCACACTGGACAAAAAGGGCTATCACAGCATTTTGATATGCCCTGTAATACCCTCTGGTGTGCTCCTAGTTGGTCAGGGGGTCATATTACATTAAGACAATGATCCAAAGCATACTTCTAGGTTATATTAGAACTACTTAAGAAAACAAGAAGCAGCTGGTAGACTTCAAAGAATGGCATGACCTGCACAAGTCTCCAGACTTAAACCTCATTGAGCTTATTTGGGATAAACTGGACAGAAGGGTGAAAGTGAAGCAGCCTACAAGTGCAGCACATTTGTGGGAACTTCTGCAACAATGTTCGAAATACATTTCTGAACAATATCTGAATTCAATTGTAGAAAGAATGCCTTGACTGTGAAGTCAAAAATCTAGATTTAATTTGGTGAAACAAAGTTAATATATTATTTTTTATTCATCCTAAAGTGTTTATTTGTCCTATGCTTTCCTTTCAAAGTACATTTGAGACCTTGAACTCTGTAAATGTCAAAAAAACAGGAAACATTGACGTATTCTAAAACTTTTGACCGATAGTGTATTTTTATCAATAAATAAATATAACATATTCTGTTCATTTCCATTAACTTTATCCTTTAGGAAGTTTACTGGATTTTTTGATGACGGATGAAGGAGCAAAGCTGCGCTTCCCGAAACTAGTAGACATGGCGGCACAGGTACATGACAAGACATCATCTATGACTGTATTATTTATGTGTCTGTAAGGTGTCAGAAATCACCATCCATCTGATGTCTATATCTGCCATACACTATAGAATTGTGCTGAAATGGACAATTGTGACTGGCTTAGACAACTATGAAAATATTATGCGGTACCTGAGGTATGGACAGGAACATAGTTCTAGAATAGAGCTGGAGTCAGAGAAGGTGGAACACTTTCACAACATAGATCAGGCCAAGGATCAGGACAGGCAACAGTCAAATAATAAGCCAAGGTCAGGAATGGAGAGGACAGGAAAACTGAGCGGTTCAGGCACAGATCAATTAGCAGGAGATCAGACAGAAGCATTCTTGCACCTTCACATAGTATGGAGACTGATCGCTGAGTCACCTGCAGATGGGTGGAGCAGCCCTAAATAGCCCAGGACCTATCAGAATTGGTTGTAGACTGGAAGGCTGGGTGCTTGCTCTGGCCCTTTTGAGCTGAACTGGGCACATGCACCCTGGGGGATCCAAGAAACTGACAGGAGATGTGATGTTATCTACAAAGAACAACAGCAGGAGGAGGCAGGGGATGCCTCTGGCCATGACCAGTGGCCATAAAAGTGTATAAATCAGTAGTACATGCGAATACATAAAACCTTGCACTGCATCTTATCAGTGGAAAATAGCATCTTCTTTAGCGTTTTCCATCCTGTAGTTTTTCTTTACCTGCCTGCGGGCTGTCTAGAGATGATCAGAAACATCCTCAGACACCAGAAAAATCCAGTGATAGTCATACAATACATAGTACACAGGGTGGAGGGGAGAGGAGGGGGATGCGGCTGCAGTTTCTCTCACTGAGAATTCATACTGTGAGAGGGGAGGAGGAGCAGCAGAAGTGAAGAGTTTTTTATTGGCTCAGGGCGAGCACCCACTGGCGTTTTTTTACCTGCGTTTTGCGTTTTTCCTGCACAGGCATAGAGATAACATGTGTTCCTGTCCACTGGCGTTTTTTTTGCGTTGCGTTTGCGTTTTTAACATAGGAACTGTCAGTTGCATATGTGTCCTTATTTTTCTCCTAATGCACCCATGAAAAAGCCGCGAAAAACGCCGCGAAAAACGCGCGGAAAAAACGCGGGAAACGCGGCGAAAACGCTGCGTTTTTTCCCCGCGGAAAACGCAAACGCCAGTGGGTGCTCGCCCTCAGAGCGCTCTAATATATGTATCGATATTAAAAAAAAGGCAGAGTTCAGACCCCACTGTTGATAGAACACATTGTTCAAGGAGCTAACAAGTGTCATGCCACCTGTCAACTGAGAAATTTTTGTGCGGGAGGATGACGCTCAAGTGCAGCCTAACTGATTTTTTGGGATGCACAGCTTTATTTCATATGGAAATCTTCAAGTGGAAACAACTTAAGACATAAGATACAATGGCCCCAATGCATCTCCTTCAAGATTAGTGTGGGTCTAAACATCAATAGTAGTGTCATAGCACCAGCAATGTCTCATCTGCCTATACCCTTTTCCTATGATGCTGCCTTAAAGAGGTTTTTCCATTAAATACATTTATACCCTATCCACAGGATGGTTGGGGGCCCGCCAGATACGAGCGCACCCAAATACCCCAGGCTTGAATGGCGCTTCATTCACTTTTATGGGACAAGCAGAGGTACATGCGCACCACCTCTCCATTCACATAGCGCACTCGGGCATGTTGTTCTCGGGATCACCGGGAAACCCAGAGGTCGGATCCCAAGCAATCCGATATTTATCTCCTATCTTGTGGATAGGGGATAAGTGTCTTTAATGGGAAAAACCCTTTAAAGACGTGGCCTAGTTTGGTACTTAAGGACACAACAATTGGGGATTTTCAACTCCACTTTTCAGAAGCCATAACTTTTCTTTTTCATGAGGGCTTGTTTGTTGTGTGAGGAGCTTTAGTCTTTATTGGTACTATTTTGGCCTACATATGACTAGTTTGATCAGTTTTATTGCATTTTTGGAAAGGAGAAATGAACAAACGAAAAACAGTTTTGCTCTTTTTTATTGCTTTTGTGATAGCGTTTGCCATACAGGATAAAAAAGTGCCCTATTTATTGTACAGGATGTTATGGACGTGGCAATATTAAATGTATGTTTTTTTAGTATCTCACAGTGGGAGAGAGAATTTAGATTCTGGTGAAGTTCACTCTGAAGTTCAGTTCAGTACATTATATGGAACATTACATAGCACCACTGAAAAACGCAACTCGCCCCGCAAAAAACAAGCCCTCATACAGCGACGACGATGGATAAATAAGAGTTATAATTTCTTTTAACCCCTTCCCGCCCCAAGACGTAAGGGTACGTCATGGCAGGCTGGTACTTCCCGCAAAATGACGTACCCTTACGTCACCGGGATAGCGCGAGATCATGACTGATCTCGCGCTATCCCACAGTGGGAGCCGGCTGTCAGTGATAGCCGGGCTCCCGCTGCAACAGCAAGGGGGCATCGGAGATGCGCCCCCGCTGTTAACCCCTTTCCTGCCGTGATCTAAGTAGATCGCAACAGGGAAAGAGTTCACAGAGGGAGCACCCTCCCTCTGTGTCTCCAGCTGGCTCTTGCGATGTTATCGCGAGAGCCCGGCCTGTCGCCATGGCAACAGGACGCCAGACACTGGCGTCCTGTAGTGCCAATGCCTATGATCGCTGTAACATCCGTTAAACTTATCTCAGCGATCATAAGTTCTGTGCTGCAAGTCCCTCAGAGGGACTCAAATAGTGTAAAAAAAAGAAAAATGTTAAAAAAAACCTTTTTGTGCTTTTTCTAATATTAGCATAAAAAAAGGTAAAAAAAAATTAAAATGGCACATATTTGGTATTGACGCGTCCGTAACGACGTGTACAAAAAGTTGAACATGCTTTTTATTTTGTACGGTAAAAAGCTTTTAAAAAAAGCTAAAAAACAGAGGCAAAATGCTAATTTTTAGCATTTTGCCTCCCAAAAAATGCAATAAAAGTGATCAAAAAAGCCGTACATTCCCCAACATGGTACCAATAAAAACTACAGCTCGTCTCGCAAAAAATTAGCCCTTTTAGAATGCCGTACATAGAAGAATAAAAAAGTTACAGGACTTTGAATGCAGCTATAGAAAAAAAAAAGATTTTGAAAAAAAAGGGTTTTTATTGCAAAAAAGTGGAAAAACCTAAAGAATATATAAGAATTTTGGTATCGTTGTAACCGTACCGACCCGCAGAAAAAATGTATTGTGTCATTTATGCTGCATGATTAACGCTCTAATAAAAAACACAAAAAATCTATAGCAGAATTGATGCGTTTTCTCTCCCTGTTATCATAAAAAAAATAATAAAAGTTTTACGATATAGTCTATGTACCCAAAAGTGGCACTGATAAAAACTACAGCTCGCCACGCAAAAAAAAAAGCCCTTATACAGCCGTGTCGACGGAAAAATAAAAAAGTTAGGGCTTTTGAAAAATGGAGATGAAAATCCGCCAAAAATCGTTGCGTCCTTAGGCCCAAAATGTCATTAAGGGGTTAAACGGGAGAGGAAAAACCAAAAATGGTTAAAAAAAAAAGGGCCGCGTTCTTAAGGGGTTAAACAGCAGTTTTTCTTTGCTTCCGATCATATTTTGACAGATTTTATCATCTTCTCAAAAACACAACTGGCTTCTGACGAAACTTTGGCAGTAGAAACGCCTTGAGACATTTTTTTTCTTTGGGCTGAAAAGTCCAAATGTCATAATTGAAATCAGCATAGAGAGACTTGCTGAAAGCCTGTCCTGCTAGAAGTGCAGCTAACGTCCAGAGCCGAGCGCGAATGTGGGTTACTCCTGCCATCGTTCAGGGCTGCCATATTGTGGGGAACTACCAAAGCAACCCGTGTCATACTGAGTGTAGTGGGATATCAGTATTGCTGGTCTTTAGTCTGAGGGACATTTTTGTGTGAGCTATTTGAGCTCTCAGCAAATGTAATATAATTATTGAAGGATCGCCACCATCTATGTCTATCACTTTCTGTATGTAGAGGAGGAAAAGGAAAAAACGCCCAATCTCAGTTTGGGGGAGGGGGGGGGGGGGGGAATCAGTGTTAAGGCAGCAGAAATGCAGTCCTAATCGCTCGTTCAACACCTGAAGGTTGTGGGTTCAATCCCTGCCTGGTTCAGGTAGCCGACTCAAGGTTGACTCAGCCTTCCATCCTTCTGAGGTCGGTGCAATAAGTCCCAACTTGGTGTGTGTGTGTGGGGGGGGGGGGGCGGTAATAAATGAATTACCTGAAAGAACTGTGGAATAAGTTGGCGCTATACAAATAACAAGATTTATTTATTTATTTAACTAGACCTTCTATATCTGCTAAGTCAAACAAAATCTGCTGCCCATTTTCTCAACTTGACATTTTCTGAAGGTCGACTCTCCTGCTGAGGTTTTTGTGTTATTTTTGGGTCTGTCGCCCTAAAGACACTAAACTCTACATGGTCAGCGCCGACCTATTTGCTGATGAACAGCTTTTCCCTTGGCATTATTAGCCCATTATTTTATAGGTTTGTGAGATAAAAGTTACGTTTGAAATTTATGTTATTTAATTCATTTTTTTGCCCAAAAAATAATATTTTTGACTGTTAGGTTTTTTTTTTGCCTTTTTTCATGTCCCTGTAGACCTCTTGAACCTGCGACCTTATGGTTGCTCAGATAATATATTACAATAGATGCAATGCCAGACCCAAAGGACAGTGGCTTCCAGTTGCCAAGGCAAACCATCGCAGCTCCCTGATTGGATGTCGGGCTGATGAAATCACAGATGGATCTCACACACTCTTAGTCCCTTACATGCTGCGATCAACACTGTAAGGCGTTAACAGCGAGGATCGGCGTTCTCTCTAATCCCCGCTGTTAGTTACAGCCTGCTCTTGCTCCGGATGCCCATCCACATGCAGTACATATACAGCATTTCACTGGAATCCCTTAGAAAAGAATTGGGGATCGCACGTGTATTTCACCCGTTCCTGCTGATGTGTTTGTGTGCAAATATACTGCGCAGAGTACACAGTGTACACAGGTTTCCCGCATCTTCACTGCGTATTTGCGCCGGCCCATTCACTTCAATGGCGAGTAATATGCACCAGATTAGCACACGCCTCGTATTTTCTCACGCGATCGATTTTCTCTGACTCCGGATTTGATACATTCTATGGTATAATGAACTAATATAACGTTATAATAAAAGCAGTAGTGTTTCCTCCGGTTATAATTAGACGGTCCGGGTATAATTTTAGCTCGCGGTCACATCTCGATCAGCAGCAGGAAGACGACACTCGGGTTATTTTCCATCGCAGAATGTGAAAATTAAAATCTAAGCTTTTTACAGAAACTTCTCAAAGATACCAAAAACCACAAGTGGGTGTGAAGCCAGATGGAGATCTGCTGTTCCCTGAAGCCTCTGATGGAGATAGCGGCTCGTTAGCAGATGTCATTAGTATGAGGTGCAGGGTAGTTGTTGCTCGTGGACCCCGTGGGACCTCCTGTCCATCTCGGGCCAGCGAGCACACGACTACAGAAGTCACAAACATGTCAAAAAGTCTCGTCTAAAACTGTTTTTGTTATGCAGGAAAACCTCCTGCGTGATAACTGTGAATAACGGTCGTCCGATGCCGCCGCTATAACCGAACGTCTCACCAGACTCACCTGATCCTGCATTGCCTTCTTTTTAGGAAACCTACAATCCAGCGTCTTTAGAGTACGCTTTCATACATATTCATATATTTCAATACGGTTTTAGGCTTCTTGTTGATGATTGTTTAACCCCTTAAGGACCAAGCCCGTTTTTTTTTCCATTTTCGTTTTTTCTTCCCCCTTTCAAAAAAAATCGTAACTCCTTTATTGATCCATCGACGTCACTGCATGACGTTGTATTTTTCAATGGTGCTATTTATTATACCATATAATGTACTAAAAGACTTTAAAAAGATTCTAAGTGGAGTGAAATGGAAAAAAAAAAACGACATTCCGCCATCTTGCAGTGCGTCTTGTTTCTACGGCGCACATACTGCAACAAAAACAACATGATAACTTTTTTCTATGGGTCAGTGCGATTACTACGATACCAAACTTGTACAGTTTTTTTTTTTACTGTACTTCTCTTTTTTTTTTTTCAAAGACATTACATATTTTTCAATTATTTTCTGCTGCATCTTCTGCGCGCAATAACTTTTTTATTTTTCCGGCACTGTACTTGAGCAAGGGCTCATTTTTTGCGGGATGTCCTGTAGTTTACGTTAATACCAATTCAGAATAGATCTAACTTTTTGATTGCTTTTTATTGCGTTTTTTTCTGGGAGACAGGGTGACTGAACAAGTGCATTTTTGGCGTTCTTTATTTTTTTTGCGGACGACGTTCACCATGCGGGGTAAATAATGTGCTACTTTGACAGATCAAACTTTTGCGGACACGGCGATACCAAATATGTATTTGTATTTTATTATTTAGATTTAAACTTTTATGACTTTTTTTTTTACAATAAATAAAACTTTATTGATCTGATTTACACTTTTTTCTTAAGCCTCCACGGCGGACGCATATTTACATCTTCAGCCACACTTATGCCAGAAACACCAATCAGGTTGCTGGAATTGTGAATCAGCCAACCGAAACAACCAATCAGGTTGCTGGAATTGTGAAAACAACCAATCAGGTTGCTGGAAGCCAACCCAAACAACCAATCAGATTGTGTTTGTGGCATAAGTGTGGCTGAAGATGTTAATATGCCTAGGGGACTACAACATGCGATGCTTTGATCTCTCTTGCAGTATGATGTAATGCTATAGCATTACGTCATACTGCTTTTCACAGGCAGTCTATCAAGCCACCCCACGAGGATGGCTTGATAGACAGTCTGCTAAGGCAGCCCTGGGGGCTTTCAGAAGGCCCCCGGCTGCCATGACACCTGCACGGCTCCCCAGATCTCACCGCGGGGGCCGTACGGGACCCCCAAACATCGTTCGGGGGCTTTAAATGCTGCTGACAGAATTGGCAGCAACATTTAAAGGGTTAATAGCCGCGATCGGCTGCACTGCACTGTATGAAGAGAGGTCGCCCTGCGACCTCTCTTTATACATACCCCAACGCTCCAGGACATACCCTTACATCCTTGGTCATAAAGGGGTTAAAGGGACTATAGCACCAATTCTTTTTAATGACTACCAGATAGAGAAACATAGTAACATCGCATGCTAGGCCAAAAAAAAGACATCTGTCCATCCAGTTCAGCCTATTAACCCCCAATGTTGATCCAGAGGAAGGCAAAAAAAAAAACAATGAGGCAGAAACCAATTTTCTCTATTTAAGGGGAAAAAATTCCCGACTCCAATCTGGCAATCAGATTAATCCAGAAGTTATTAATGATCATAACATAATATTGTTTTGCTCAAGAAAGACATCCAGGCCCCTCTTGTACGATTTAAGTGAGTTCTCCATCACCACGTCCTCTGGCAGAGAGTTCCACAGTCTCACTACACTGTGTATACATGACTATGGGAGGCAGACCTCTTTTCTGAGCTACATTTAAAAGCATTTAGAGTATTGACAGCAGCTTCATGGGCCATTTACACAATGGACAGGAGGGGACCACTGACTTATATGAGAGACTGTTCTAGACATGCTCTGTGACCTGTGTGGGGGTCATTGCGCATGAAATGGGGTAGATAATCACAGCGTATACGTATTGTGAATGGTGGACTCTGCGTTATTTACATATGGGGCGTAACTATAGGGGATGCGGTTGCACCCGGGCTCAGGAGCCTTAAGGCCTCTCTTCTCCTTATAGGGAGCCTAGTAGTATAAAGCATTATAGTTGGGGCCCTGTTACAGAATTTGCATTGGGTCCCCGAATCTTCAAGTTTCACCTCTGGTGTTACCTCTCAGTGTAATCCTGCCTGTGATGTTAGTGAAATGATGGCTGCGGAGCTTCCTACAGATCAGGAACTCTCAGTCTGTTAGTCTCTGTAGGCAATACAAAAAATGAAGGATTTCAGGATTTTTTTTAAATAGCTCTCAGCTGTCATTTAATAGCTGAGAGCTGCCTCTGATTGGTCCCTGCGCTCAGCCAATCAGAGGCAGCACTCACTCACCCATTCATGAATGGGTGAGTGAGAGCTGCCTCTGATTGGCTGAGGGCTGTGACCAATCAGAGGCAGCCCATTCAGCAGGCGGAGATTCTAAATCCCCGCCTGCTGAATAATACAGAGAGCAGTTCAGGAGAACTGCCATCCGGACGCGGCTGAACTCCGGCTGCAGCAAAAAGGTGAGTATACATTTTTTTTTTATTTTTACACATTTGCAGGATGTTTTTCAGGGAAGGGCTTATATTTTAAGCCCTTCCCTGAAAATTCATACAGCACTTGCCGGCAGCCCGTTGCTTTCAATGGAGCCGACTGTATTGCCGGCTCCATTGAATTTAATGGGCGAACATCGTTCTTCTCTGTCACAGCTGTTACAGCTGTAGCAGAGGAGAATGATCTTTAGTATATGTTCTCAACGGGGTCGGCGCTGCTGCTGCCGGCCCCATTGAGCGCATATATAGAACACCGATTTGCGCAGAACACAGATAGGCATGTTCTGCGAATCATTGTGTCCTATAATTTATCGCACATCCGCATAAAAAACGGACATGTGACCGATCCCACTGCGATGCATTGGGTCTATATATCTGCAGATCGCAAGCGCGTCTTCAAATCGGACCAAAAAACGTCCGTGTGACCGAGGCCTAACTCTAATGAGTTCCAGAAATGTTTATTTTCCTGTTCAATTACGCAGTATTTCATGAATCTCCAAGCGTATTTTGAGCGCATTTGCACATCCCCATTGACTTGTATGGGCACTTTTAGTGCGCAAATGTGTAGCAAAATAGAGCGCGCTGTAGATTTTTTTGCGCAACCAAAATGCACAGGAAAATACACGCATGTCAACAAACGCATTGGAATCATATGAACAGCTGGTGGTAGATTTTACTGCAACGGTTTATGGGAAACATATGCAAAAATTTCTCCCGAAAGGAAGGAAACTGCCCAACCAGTGTCACCATTAGATGGCCACCCTGTAAGTCATTTTCCAATCCACCCCATTGAATTACAAGGTAATTTTTACTTAACGGTAATAATACTTCCGCTCCATAAGAGGGCGCTATAATTTAAACGTTGCATATTAAATCAGTGCTAATTCTCTCAAAGTGACAGTAACCCATTAGTCTAAAGCTACCCAAAATCCCTCACTCAGTGTCTCTCCCCATCATACACATTACTGTAACAGGGGTTCACCTTAGCTGGCGACTGAGGTTCCCCTTTCATACCAGATCACAGGACTTTTTCTCATTGTTTTATTCACTTCTAGATTTTAGCTAAAGCCAGGCTGAACTCTGTTACCTATAATCCCTAATACTTCAAGTTTCTTTATATGCTGGATAAAGGGCATTTGAACCCGAAACATTGCATTATGTGAACATCTGGGCTATCAAAATAAATGCATTCAAAAAACTACAGTGTGTGCTGTCCAAACCGTTTGTTTTTGATACCGAAAGTCTGGGGCTCTGGGACATTGCTCCACATTCGATCTGTATGAGGGAGAGTTACCAAATGAAGGTTTATACCTCGGTGGGACAAGGCACTTCGAAGTACTCATTACTTCACATCTGCATCATAGTAAGCTGTATGTATACTCGAACTCTGCACTACTGAAGGTCCCCTGCGGGAAGGGATACTCCCTCTCCCTCATGCAGTCTGCAATCTTTGGCCCCTGGACCATCGGGCCCTCTCCATGCTCTTTCATGTACGGCTCCCCACCATAGGACAGCGCACTCATGCCGCTTGTGGCGCACAACATCATCCGCTACGTTTCTGTCTCCTGGTACATTAGGCCTCCCTGCTGGGTCTCACAGTCCTCTCTGCTGTTCCTCTGCAGCTGTGGCGCAGCGACTAAAGCTTTTATACTGCGCCAAAATATTATCCTATGCTTAGGGTGGTAGAGGCTCACCCTTTACTATTCCATGTCTTCCCAGCCCTCAACACGTCGGCACTGGCATCACCAGTGGGAAGAACCCCTGAACAGCCTCTCCTGAGGCTACAGAAAAATGGCGCCAAGCACCTCTACCGCTTCCCTCCCCAACCATGGCTCTGGCCGGTGGAGAGGGAGCTTTTGGCATAGCACTACAGCACTGTCTAATGCAAGACTGCTTCCCCCAGCAGGGGTCCATGCACCTGGAAGCCAAGCTTAACTTGCAGCTTTCCTCCCACTGAGCTGGGAGCCACTCTTGTATAGGGAGGAGCACCGTTCAGCGCTACCCTGTGTATGAATAGAAGTTCTGAAAACTAGACATTCACGATCACTGAGCAAAAGATCTTTCATGAACCAGGATACATTGCCAACATTCAGCATGAAATGTTAAAATTAACCAATCAACCTTGACCATTCCAGGTGGCAGAGGGCATGGCATACATTGAGAAGAAGAATTACATCCACCGGGACCTGAGAGCTGCCAACGTTTTGGTGTCTGAAATACTGGGCTGCAAAATCGGAGATTTTGGACTGGCGAGAATCATTGATAGTGAATACATAGCCAAAGAAGGTGAGTTACCGATCATGTAAGAGAATAATATTGTTACGTGTGCTGCTGGAATCTGTAGTTCTAAGCTTCCTAGCAGCACAGCCCTCACAAGATTAATTGATTGAGCTGGCTGGGTGTGGTCCTTCCTGCTAGCCAATCCCCTGGGTCTGTGCTCACATATAAACGCAGCTCCTGGTCAGTCTGAAGCTGGTCGTGTACTGTTTGGATGTATCAGAAACATGTGTCCTGTTACCTGTTCCGTTGCAGTTCGCTGTGTGATCTGTGTCTTGCTGGTTCATGTCGCTTTGTTCGTTTAAATTCTGTCAGTTTTGTGTTAGCTTGCTGTATGACCTGCGATCTGTGTCCTATCCTGTTGCAGCGTTCTGTGTGAACTCTGTCTGGTTCTGTTGGACTCCTGATTAGTGTAGGGACTAGCGGTATAACCAGGAGCCGTGAAGTGGCCTGCTAGCTTTCACGTTTTGTACAAAATGTCAACTAATGCCTGGTATTTATATTCAGCTTCCTATCTGTTACTAGTGGTTACATTTTGGCTGCTGTATGCTGTGTATTCTGGCTCTGTGTATCCCGTTGTCCTGTCCCTCTCATGTGGCATGTGAATGTGTCCTGTTCTTGTGCGTGGCTTCTAGGATCAGCTAGGGCCCATATCCGAAGACCACTGGGCTGCCCTTATTGGGGCAATGTCCCCACTTAGGTAGGGCCAGGTCAACCTCCCAGTAGCACAGGGTCAGTTACCTGAAACCCGTGTGCATACCCAGTCCGCTTTGGTCACGATTGTGTGGGCCCCGTGCTCAGTTTGCCCACACGATTGTAACAAATATGGCCATTAAAATATTAGATTCTTTCGGTTCCTGTCAGTCTTTAATACTGGATAAAAAAGTGTCGTTCTCTGCGCTTTTCTATACAACTCTTTGGGTGTGTTCATGCGTCGCTGATTTGGTACAGATCTTGGGGAAGATCTTTCACCCTTTATTGAATTCAGATTGAAGGGGTGAAATCAGCTGTGGATCCACAGCAAATCAGCAGCATCTGAACACACCCTAAGGACTGACGAGAGGTGAAACTATGTAACACAGACCAAAGGTCTCCGTCTCACATTTTCTCGCCTTAGGTGCTGGCCAGGTTCCATTGTCCCCAAGCTGTTTTCAGTAGGGAGGATGGAAACCAGGAGAGAACCAGCAGTGGATTCACTAAACATCATGTGAAACCAGCCTTACAATTCTTGGGCATGAATATTGTCTCTCCTTTCTTACAGTTTATCCGGTATTTGGAAGGTGTGCACAACAGTTACAGAAAACATAGTTCGGATTAGGCAACTTGCTGCAACATGATCCTTCCCCCTGTACCCCCCATTACTGCTTTGAAGACCAAGCTTGACCCCGTCAGTCTTGCCTGGAATATGCTATAAAAAAACATAATCCAATCCACTGAGGTTTTTTTTTGAGATGTTCAACTGAGGGGTAGTTTATGAACTCTATGGACATCTCAATGCCAATAACCTACGGCCAGGGGCGTAACTATAGGGGAAGCAGGGGATGCGGTTGCACCCGGGCCCAGGAGCCCATAAGACCTCTCTTCTCCATATATGGAGCCCAGTACTTTGAATAAAGCATTATAGTTGGGGGCCCTGTTACAGGTTTTGCATTGGGGCCCAGGAGCTTCAAGTTACGCATCTGTCTACGGCCTTTGTCTTCCCTTCCCATTCCCATCTAGATTTCTCTTGCAATACTTTGCCAGGGACCAACAAACCTGTTATAATGACAGGTTTAAGTATGTAAAGTGATATCACATGGAACATGGCGTCAGATCTGAGGGCAGCATGTTATAGAGTAGGAGGAGCTGAGCTGATCGATATATGGTTTTGTGGGAAACTCTTCAGTAAAACTGGTAACTTATTGATCGAAATCTCATTTTGGGCTTAGGGGTCCAGTGGGCGGTCCTGATCAGTGATTGACAGTTCTCTCTCCCTATAAATACAGGGAACGTTCTCAATCACTGAGCAGTCCCGCCCACTGGACTCCTAAGTCCAAAATGAGTAGAGATTTAGATCAATTAATGATAAGTTATACTGAAGCTTTTCAAACAAATCTATCAATGTGTACAGCTCCTCCCGCTCTATAACATGCTGCTGACAGATCGGACATAATGTTCAATGTGATGGGTTCACTTTAAGCATTGAAAGCTTATCCCAGTGGGATAAAGCAACACTCTGCCCATGTTATTGCCACTTTAACCCCTTTGCGGCCCAGGATATAAATGCGTGTCCTGGCTGGGTAGCAGTTCCTGTGAATGGACATACATTTACGTTCAATGGATGGTGTGGGCTCATCTGCAGCAGGAGTCGGCTGTGGCTGACATCTGGCCTCCCGCTGCAGAAAAAAAAACACATAACAATAATAAAAAATAATTTTTAATTAAAAAGTAAAAAGAAATAAACCTTTTTTTGCGCAGTTTCCTGTTTAAATGAAGAGAAAAAAAAAACATGTTTGGTGTCGTCACATATATAACGACCTGTACAATAAATTGACCGCACTCTTGATCCTGCACAGCAAACTATAAGAAAAAAAAAGCAAAAATACAGTAAAATACAGCGATGCACGCACAAAAACAGCATTAATCATTCCTCAAAAAAACCCTACTTTCAGGCATGCACAAATACGCCTACGTTCTTGTGAAGCCAGACTAAAAGTGATAGAAAAAAAACATATGTACTCCAGGATGGCTGCAAAAAAAAACACTACAGCTCGTCACGCTAAAAAAAAAAAAACAAGCTCTCACAGGGCTCCGTCAGTGGGAAAATTCAAAAAGTTACGGGATATTAAATGCAGTGATGCAAAAAAATATATAATTTTCCAAAAAAAAAGGATTTTTATAGTGCAAAAGTGGAAAAACCTAAAAAAAAACCCATTATTTTGATATTGTCGTAATCGAACCAACTCACAAAAAAAATGTATAAATGTCATTTATGCTGCATGATTAACGCTGTAAAAAAGTCAGAATTGATGTGTTTTCTCTCACTGCCCTCCAAAAAAAATTAATAAAAGTGTTAAAATTAGAGATGAGCGAGCACGCTCGGATAAGGCAGTTACTCTAACTAGCATTGCTCTTCTAGAGTTACTGCATTCTCGTCCGAGCAGGCTTGGAGGCGCAACGGGGGTTATCAGAGAGAGAGATCTCTCTCACTCTCCCACCTGCTCCCGGCCGCACGCCCGAGCCTGCTCGTACGAAAATGCAGTAACTCTAAGGGAGCGATACTAGTTAGAGTAACTGCCTTATCCGAGCCTGCTCGCTCATCTCTAGTTAAAATACATTTTATGTACCCAAAAAATAACAATAAAAACTACAGCTCGCTATGTAAAAA
Source organism: Eleutherodactylus coqui (assembly GCF_035609145.1). NCBI lineage: Eukaryota > Metazoa > Chordata > Amphibia > Anura > Eleutherodactylidae > Eleutherodactylus > Eleutherodactylus coqui. The sequence continues at coordinate 43,883,750 of NC_089837.1, forward strand.
ACATCCCTCATACGGCCATATAAGCTGAAAAACAAAAGTTATGGCTTAGGAAATTCCCTCAAAAATTGTTGCATCCCTATGGCCAAAGTAGGACGTGTCCTTAAGAGGTTAATCCTCTCCTTTCACGCTCGCATCTCATGCAGTGTCACAGCCTGATAGCTACACTGGCAATTTAGGTGACGGACCTTCTTCTTTCAGCCTCAAGCGCCCCGGGACGTAGAAAGAGGCTCCATGATGTTTGTTTGGTTTGTCTTCGCGTCGCTAAAAGCAGAAGTAGACATTGAGCTCGTCATAGTGATACTGACAGTCTGATGGCCGCTTCTACTTTCACGTGTGCTGAGCAGTCGACACGCCAATATCATGAAGCGGAGCTCAGCATTTGGTTATCTGGAGGAGAAAAAAAATTAGTAAATCGTTTCACAAGAGGTTTATTACCGTTAGGGGAAATTTTTGAAAGTTTTTCGACATGACCGGATTTCCAAAAAGTTTACATTTTTTTCCCCCTCGCTGCCCCTCAATTCCCGATCTGCTTTTAATTGCTCAATATGATGCAGTAATTGATGCGGGGTGCACTCTAGTGGGCGCTCTAACATATACAGAGCATTGTCAGGCTTTGAAAGGGGTTTTCCAAGATTTGCACATTGACCAATATTTAGGCCTCCTTCACCCGCGCATGGACATAGCGTTTTTGCTCAATGACCAAGGTTTGGTTTGCGCACTCATCGGTGTGTTTTACTGTATTTTTTAACCCCTCGCAAGGCGTGTTGGTTTGGGTGGTAAACAAAGACGCAGCGACTAATTAGTTCCAGATGTGTTCTTTTTACTGCGCATCTCCTAGCGTATTGCGCATGCATTAGCGCACCCCCCATTGATTTTTATGGGGATATTTGGTGCTCAAATGCGCCGAAAATTAGAACATGCCTTTTTTGGGGGCGCAACCAAAATGCATATGCGAAATACTGAAATGCGAACAAACCTAAAGGGTTCTGTTCTCTGTGTATTGCTTGTGTGACTCTGGCCTTAGGTTCACGTCACAAGGGCGAATGCGTATTTGCGCATGCCTCTGCACAACTTGTTACTCACTAAACTAGGCTTTTTTGCATATATGTTGGCGTATTTTACTGTTCTTCCAAACCCTTGTATATTGGGGAGGGGCTTAGCCAAGAGGGTGTGGTTTAACAATCTTTTAGTCATAGGGTCTTTTACCTACAACCTGACAGTTGTCCCAGCAATAGGCTCCCTAATATTAAGGGTATGAGCCTTGCACCCCACCAATGCTGCAGTCCATAAGAGGCGCCATATGCATGATGAATTAATAAGATCTTATTGTAAAACCAATTTCATTTCCAACCACAGGTACAAAATTTCCCATTAAATGGACCGCCCCTGAGGCCATCAACTTTGGAGTCTTCACCATTAAGTCGGACGTGTGGTCCTTTGGAATTCTTCTGACCGAAATTTTGACCTACGGTCGAATCCCGTACGCAGGTAATCCACCATGTCTTTTGTAAACTCGTTAACTCCTCTGCAACCGCCAATGGTAAATTTACATCACTGCTGCCTTGGCTGTGTGCAGCAGTGACAAAAATTTATGTCAGCTGCTCCCCTGGAAATTGTGGGGTCCTCCTCCAGTGGTGAAATGCCTGAAGCAGGCTGTAACTAACATCTTGCTTAAGCGCCCTCATCGGGACCTGTTTGGTTTATGTCCAGGTGAAGTCCAATCACAACGCTGGCTGGGGAAGTTTGTATACAACAAACTTTCCTGGCATGTCAGCGCTGTACCAGCGTCTCTCCCCTTCGCTCTCCTCTGTTCTCCTGTCAGGGCTTATTGACACAAGAGATATTCTCACCTTATCAGTTATCCTTATAACTGTATCAGCAACACTGTAGTACACCAGGAGAGACTCCTGCTTCAACCTCTGTCCCGCACTAAGCACCTCTTTCAACTACTTCCTGTCTCTTCTTCCTGCGCAGCTCTGTTCCTCCATTCCTGCCCTGTCTTAAAGAGACAGTGCCATTACAAAGAAAACAACATCATACTGTCATTAAACAGCACTAAACTGTATCCACCTTACACTAATATAAAAAAACCTGTGAGGCAAAGGTCTCTTTGTAAAATTTAGTTCGAAAATTTGGATTGTTTTTTGTTTTCTCCTTCAGGTAGGACCAACCCTGAGGTCATACAGCTCCTAGATGAAGGCTATCGTATGCCCTGCCCAGAACAATGCCCAGCAGAACTGTATGATATCATGCTGAAATGCTGGAGAGAAAAGCCAGAAGACAGACCAACGTTTGATTATCTACAGTCAGTTTTAGAAGATTTTAGCACAGCGACTGAGAAACAGTACGAAGATGAACTTTGAGATTTCATGGCCAGCCTCAGATGAAGGCAGCAATGGACAAGGACTAATCATGGCCAATGACTTATTGTATATTACTTTCAATGGAGCCCAGGTCATGTGATACAGGATAAAATAGTGACTTCCCCGACTCTAATCGGAGTATTCCCTGCTTTTAATGCTATATCCCTCTACCCAATTGCCACCAATTTAGTATCTTGGATTTTTCTTCAGTTGAGCCATATGATTGGTAGCAGGTATGGCGAACACCAGCTTACCTGTAGAAAGGTTGTCAAGAATACTCATTAAAGTGAAGTAAAACTGGGCACTGCTAAGGGTCTAACAACCATGGGTGCCTATAGACATCCATGAAGAACATCAAGTGTTGGACCTTCACCTGAAGATGTTACTTGAGCATGGCACTTTCCACTCTCCTGTCAACATTTCCCATTCAGTTGGCAAGTAGTCAGTTGAAACCGTGTTCTCGGTAGTCTACATCCAGGGAACCAGAGACGTGCTGGAAGTCCATTTGTAACCATATGCATAAGAAACTGACTCTTGGTGCACAAAAAGAGCAACTCCTTGCACTCAGTTGCGTCCATGGAGGACAGCTTACTCCTTAGCTAATGCATGTAAGTGTCTGCATACACAGGGTCATGCAGAGAATACACACTGAGTAGCCATCTTATTAGAGACACTAGCCCTTTCATGATTGGAGATTCCATGTAAGGAAGCCCGACCGCTGACTCCGGAGTGCAGGATACAATTATTGTATTTTTGTTGGTCACTTTCAGTGTAAATCCAAATGATATGGCAACATCCAGCCATCTGAGTGACTTCCAATGAGGCCAAGTCATCAGCGCTAGACTACTAGGGCCAGGATTTCACTGCCTACCTTGTACTGCGAACCTTGTGGGGTTTTCTCATGCGGCGGTGTGGAAGGTATACCAAGAATAAACATCCAGCGAAAGAGGATCGTGTGGATGTAAAAAAGTCATTGATGAAAGGGGTCAGAGGAGGGTGTCAAGAATCATCCTAATGACTAGATGCTGCGCAGTCAAGATCAGCCGAATACAACACTGGTGTCCCACTAGCGCACTTCTAGATGGGGGTCTCTAATAATGGCCATTCAGGGTAGTTTTCATTTGCACAGGGTTGCAGTGCACTGTGACTTTAAGTTCCTGTTACTTCTCATTTATCTGTGGTGCGCTCTGACTCTGCAGTCTTTGTGGTGGTTTCTCCTCTTTGATCACATTGTCACACATGGCGTCACCTGTATTTTATAGTTCAAGCAACTTTTTTTTTTAACATTTTTTAATTATTATTTTTGATGTGTCAATAACAAACCAGAAAGACATTTACATAGTAAGCAGTAAAAGACTCTTGTCTTGTGGGACTTTTGCACAGAGCTTGTTTGAGTGATTTGTTTGAGTGATTTGCAATCTGGGAATGGTCAGCATTACAGCAGGCACTATACAATGTAATCTGATATAGGAACAAATTACCTCTGTTTTGTAGGAGTTCAACTAGGCTTTTAAGGGTGTATCAATCAACAAGCTTTCAGTTTCCAGTAGCAACAATCAGAATATTGAGTGCAGCTCTGGAGTATAATACAGGATGTAACTCAGGATCAGTACAGGATAAGTAATGTATGTGTAAGCCGCCGACCGGGGTGGGCTTTCCAGAATACAGCGAAGTCCTGAACAAAAGACGCGACTCGAAACCAAGACTGTTTCACCATCTTACATATGTACACAGTGACTCCACCAGCAGAATAGTGAGTGTAGCTCTGGAGTATAATACAGGATGTAACTCAGGATCTGTACAGGATAAGTAATATATGTACACAGTGACTCCACCAGCAGAATAGTGAGTGTAGCTCTGGAGTATAATACAGGATGTAACTCAGGATCAGTACAGGGTCAGTAATGTATGTACACAGTGACTCCACCAGCAGAATACTGAGTGCAGCTCTGGAGTATAATACAGGATGGAACTCAGGATCAGTACAGGATAAGTAATGTATGTACACAGTGACCCCACCAGCAGAATAGTGAGTGCAGCTCTGGAGTATAATACAGGACGTAACTCAGGAGCAGTACAGGATAAGTAATGTATGTACACAGTGACTCCACCAGCAGAATAGTGAGTGTAGCTCTGGAGTATAATACAGGATGTAACTCAGGATCAGTACAGGATAAAGAATGTATGTACACAGTGACACCAACAGCAGAATAGTGAGTGCAGCTCTGGAGTATAATACAGGATGTAACTCAGGATCAGTACAGGATAAGTAATGTATGTACACAGTGACTCCACCAGCAGAATTGTGAGTGCAGCTCTGGAGTATAGTACAGGATGGAAATCAGGATCAGTAAAGGATAAGTAATGTATGTACACAGTGACTCCACCAGCAGAATATTGAGTGCAGCTCTGGAGTATAATACAGGATGTAACTCGGGATCAGTACAGGATCAGTAATGTATGTACACAGTGACTCCACCAGCAGAATAGTGAGTGTAGCTCTGGAGTATAATACAGGATGTAACTCAGGATCAGTACAGGATAAAGAATGTATGTACACAGTGACACCAACAGCAGAATAGTGAGTGCAGCTCTGGAGTATAATACAGGATGTAACTCAGGATCAGTACAGGATAAGTAATGTATGTACACAGTGACTCCACCAGCAGAATTGTGAGTGCAGCTCTGGAGTATAATACAGCATGGAAATCAGGATCATGTCAATGAATATATAAAAAAGTTTTGGATTTTAAAAATTAAAAATTGTTACATTCTTAAGTCCAAAATTGATCATGTCTAGAGATGAGCGAGCATACTCATCCGAGTATTAGGGTGCTCGAGATGCTCGTTACTCGAGACGAGCACCACGCGGTACTCGTCTCGATTAAAACGAGCACTGACCATTGAATTCAATGGAGCCGGCAATACAGCCGGCTCCATTGAAAGCAATGGGCTGCCGGCGAGCGCGGGATGAATTTTCGGGAACGGCTTAAAAATATAAGCCCTTACCTGAAAATCATCTTAAAATGTGTAGCAATAAAAAAAAATGTATACTCACCTTTCCGCTGCAGCCGGAGTTCAGCCGCGTCTGGCCGGCAGTTCTCCTGAACTGCTTTCTGTAGTATTCAGCAGGTGGGGATTTAAAATCCCCGCCTGCTGAATGAGCTGCTTCTGATTGGTCACAGGCTCACCAATCAGAGGCAGCTCTCACTCACCCATTCATGAATTCATGAATAGGTGAGTGAGTGCTGCCTCTGATTGGCTCAGTGCAGGGACCAATCAGGGGCAGCTCTCAGCTGTCATTCATCCCGTGCCCACCGGCAGCCCATTGCTTTCAATGGAGCTGGCTGTATTGCCGGCTCCATTGAAATCAATGGGCTAACATAGTTCTTCTCTGCCACAGCTGTTACAGCTGTGGCAGAGGAGAACGATCTTTATGCTGACAGTGCGCAGGGGGGGGGGGTCTCACTCTTGCCACTATTGTGGCTTAATAGTGAGACCTCGGAGCCCGAAATGCAGCCCTGCATGTTGCTCCTCGCCTGCCCTATCCATTTCTGTGTTTTTTACATGACTTTGGTGATTTGCTAAGATTTTCACAAATGAAAACCTTAGCGGAGCACCAGTCATATACCAAAATGCTCGAGTCGCCCATTGACTTCAATGGGGTTCGTTACTTGAAACAAACTCTCGAGCATCACTGAAAGTTCGACTCGAGTAACGAGCACCCGAGCATTTTGGTGCTCGCTCATTTCTAGTCATGTCACTTAGGAGTTAAAGAGGTTGAACAGGATTAGAAAAACATGGCTTCTTTCTTCTACAAAAAGCACCATGCTTGTCCATAGGTTGTGTATAGTGTTGCAGCTCAGCTCCATTGATCTGCATGTAGCTACACTGTAATACTATTACACACCTGTACCAGGTGGGGTGCTGTTGTGACTAGAAAGGTGTTGTCGATTAAGAATATCCCTCTCTACATGCAGTTTTTTCTACGAGTGGATGAAGCACCAACCTGACTGGCACAGCATACTACTGAGATACCATATCTACTACTCAGTGGGCCAACTTTTGTCCACTGAAGTCTCACCTTTGTGTTTCTCTTAGACACAATGGTGCTGGACCTGCTCATCTGTTATAGCCCATTTGTGCTAGGAATAATGAGGTGTACATCTGGACACGTTAGTTGGAGCACCAGCATTGCTTCTGGCTGCTTTTCACTGTACACTGTCTGTTCATCAGAACAATTCCTGACATCCTCTTTTGACCCCTTTCAGTAATAGGTTGTTTTCATCTACAGGATCTGCTTTAGCTGAATGTTTTTCTCTAATCACACCATTCTTGGTATACTCTATGTATGAGAAAACCCCACAAGGTTGACAGTTAACCCTTTCCAGTCCAATTTGTATCCTGGTTTTCCTAGGGGGCTTACTCTTTTTCTGCCATTATACAATGGCGCTATCTGCTGGCTAAAGCCAGTACTGCATGAGGTGACACGTTAAATAGGCTCTGGCAGCAGAGAGCCTGGCATATACAGTAAGAGAACCCCTAACGGTAGTCTAGTAACATCGGAGCTGTACAGCCTTAAATCATAATGTCTTCACAGGTCAGACAGTGGATTGGAAAGGGTTAAATCCTGGCCCCAACTAGTCTAGCCCCGATGACCAGGCTCAGTGGAAGGCGCTTAGATCGATGCCTGGTTGATTTTTCCATGGAAAACTTGTCATGTGATTTTATGCTGCATGGGTCCATAGAAGTGAGATATAATCTTCTGTAGCCTGAGAGATAACCATCTGGTAAAATTCTGTCTGCAGCTCTGGATGTGACTAGAGTATACTTTTGCCCATGTGATTTGTTTGACTGCATTATTAAAGCTCAGAAATGCTCAAAAATCAGAATTGCATGGCATTGTGTGAAGATATGCATTGTGCGACATGGCCTACTATATGGGATGTGAGACACAAAGGGGATGTGAAATGAGGAAGATAGAGGTGGAACAACAGGTACTGCGATATGGGAAGTTGTCCACTTTATGAAGTGACTCTCTACATTCTGTCATCATGCTGTTTTTACGTCCAGATATCTGGACTCATTCATTTCTTAATAAACAGTTGGACAAAAAAGTATGTGAACCCTTAGGAATGATCTGGATTTCTGCATTGATCCCTCATACAATGTGGTCCGATTGTTCTCTAGGTCACTATTAGGCTGCTTTTACATGGGCAACAAAATTGTGCAATTTTCTTGTGATGCGACAGCGATACAAGTGTGATTGCTCTCAGTAAGAGAAACCAAGTAATCTTCTAGACATGATACCTTTTTAATGGCTAACAAAAATACATGATGTTACAGCGAGCTTTCAGGATCTCGCCCCCTTCGTCAGGCTAATGAATGAAACTAGCTTGGATGGCACATAATTCTAACATACAGATGCAGAGGGGAGGGGGACACCGTCCTCTAGATCTAAATAAATGTTCACAGAAATTTGAGACTTGAAAAAAACATAAGACAGTCTGAGAGGAGAGACAAACACTAAATCAGTCCACTGAGCTGAGGATTGTGACAGTTTTATGATGTCTCTTATCACTAATGCAGACATAAGATGATAGAAGAAGATAGAAATACTACCTCAACAGCACAACTTATTGGATGGAAACATTAATTTTAGAGATGAGCGAACGTACTCGTCCGAGCTTGATACTCGTTCGAGTATTAGGGTGTTCGAGATGCTCGTTACTCGTGACGAGTACCACGCGATGTTCGAGTTACTTTCATTTTCTTCCCTGAGAAATTTGCGCGCTTTTCTGGCCAATAGAAAGACAGGGAAGGCATTACAACTCCCCCCTGCGACGTTCAAGCCCTATACCACCCCCCTGCAGTGAGTGGCTGGCGAGATTAGGTGTCACCCGAGTATTAAAATCTGCCCCTCCCGCGGCTCGCCACAGATGCATTCTGACAGTTCAGGGAAAGTGTTGTTGATGCTGAAGCTGCTATAGGGAGAGTGTTAGGAGTGATTTTAGGTTTCAAGAACCCCAACGGTCCTTCTTAGGCCATAGAAATCGCAGATCGCACCTATGTGCGATCTGCGATTTCTGTTCTCTTCTCTATATGTGCTCAATGGGGCCAGCGGCAGCAGCGCCGACCCCATTGAGAACATATAGAAGACAAATCATTCTTCTCTGCCACAGCTGTAACAGCTGTGGCAGAGAAGAACGATGTTTGCCCATTGAATTCAATGGAGCCAGCAATACAGCAGGTTCCACTGAAAGCAATGGGCTGCCGGCGATCGCGGGATGAATTGTCGGGAAGGGCTTAAATATATAAGCCCTTCCCTGCAATTCATCCAGAAATGTGTTACAATAAAAATATATACCGGCGTATAAGGCGACGGGGCGTATAAGACGACCCCCCAACTGTCACCTTATACGCCGGGAATACAGCGGGGCAAAGAATAAAAATCATTACTCACTTCTCCTGGCGTTCTGCGCCGCTGCTGCAGGCTGTCGCTCCCTCCTGGTCCCGGCAGAGCATTGCTTTCTCTACGAAGGGCTTTAAATCCCCGCCTCCAGAAACACACGTGCCTTCAGCCAATCACAGCCAATGACAATGATGTCATTGAATGGCTGTGATTGGCTGAAGGCACGTGTGTTTCTGGAGGCGGGGATTTCAACCACTCCGTCCAGAAAGCAATGCTCTGCCTGGGACCAGGAGGGAGCGACAGCCTGCAGGAGCACCGCAGAATGCCCGGTGAAGTGAGTAATGATTTTTATTCTTTGCTCCGCTGTATTACCGGCGTATAAGGTGACAGTTGGGGGGTCGTCTTATACGCCCCGTCGCCTTATACACCGGTATATATTTTTATTGTAACACATTTCTGGATGAATTGCAGGGAAGGGCTTATATATTTAAGCCCTTCCCGACAATTCATCCCACGATCGCCGGCAGCCCATTGCTTTCAGTGGAACCTGCTGTATTGCCGGCTCCATTGAATTCAATGGGCTAACATCGTTCTTCTCTGCCACAGCTGTTACAGCTGTGGCAGAGGAGAACGATCTTTATGCTGACAGTGCGGGGGGGGGCCCACTCTTGCCGCTATTGTGGCTTAATAGTGGGACCTGGGAACTTGAGATGCAGCCCAACATGTAGCCCCTCGCCTGCCCTATCCGTTGCTGTGTCGTTCCCATCACTTTCTTGAATTGCCCCGATTTTCACAAACGAAAACCTTAGCGAGCATCGGCGAAATACAAAAATGCTCGGGTCGCCCATTGACTTCAATGGGGTTCGTTACTCGAAACGAACCCTCGAGCATCGCGAAAAGTTCATCCCGAGTAACGAGCACCCGAGCATTTCGGTGCTCGCTCATCTCTAATTAATTTATGAATTTTTATGAGAAAAACGAAAACTGATTGGGAAGTGGACACCCATCTTGACCTCCTTCAGACCTTTCATATTCTCCACTTATGCAAGAATCCGGGGCTGAGGTTCAATCCATTCTTGAGGGTGTCAAACATGGTCATAAATATGTACTCCCAAATTCTTCTGTGATGCTGTGACTTGAAGTTGCCCTTCAGTATCATAACCCTCATGTGCTCTATGCCATGTCCGCATCTGTATGTTATAATTATGTGATATCCAAACTAGTTTCATTCATTAGCCTGACGAAGGGGGAGAGATATCCCCAAAAGCTTGCTGTAACATTATGTATTTTTGTCAGCTATTAAAAGGTCTCCTATCTACAAGATTGCTTGGTTTCTCTCACTGAGAACAATCACACTTTACTCTACTGGCTAACACCATACCAAACCTTTTTTTCGTATAGCACTAAAAGTCGCACGTATGTGAAGCTCATTCTTTCCAATGGGTTCCTTCACATTAGTGATGTTTTGTAGGCTGCTACATTGCGAGAAAAAAAATTGCCGCAATTTGTGATGTTTTGTAGCCTATGTTTCCCTATGGAGCGTTCCCTTGTGTTGCATCGCAATCGCGTTTTTCGTGCGGTGCGATGCAACTTTTACAGTAGGAAGTCTTAATTTTTTTCGTAAAACAAGCCCCAGCTGCATAAAACAAACAAACAAACAATACATTACCTAACAGGCGCTGTCCGCTCCGTCGCACTTCTCTGATGCATGTGATTGGTTCATCAAGCAATGCAGTGATTGGCTGAACCAAGGCGTTCAAGAGCCAATCAAAGCCAGCGCAGCCTGGAGGCTGGATTTTGGATTCCTCTGACCAGAAATTGCTGGCTGAAAATGATAAACAAGTGCCGGAGCTGTGGAGGAGAAATGCCGTGAGGTGGACAATGCCTGTTAGGTAATGTAGTTTTATTTATTTTTTTCGGGGTAGGGCTTCCATTTCAAGCACCTCTGAAAATCCCAGCAAAAGAGTGCTATAAAATCATGCGACTTTGTAGCAACACAAAATTGCAATATCTTCTATGGGAGCTGCCAGCTGGGAAGGAGGGGGAGGAGTTAAAGGGGTTGTCCCGTGGCAGCAAGTGCGTCTATACACTTCTATCTGGCCATATTAATGCACTTTGTAATGTACATTGTGCATTAATTATGAGCCATACAGAAGTTATCAAAAGTTTTATACTTACCTGCTCCGTTGCTGGCGTCCTCGTCTCCATGGTGCCGACTAATTTTCGGCCTCCGATGGCCAAATTAGCCGCGCTTGCGCAGTCCGGGTCTTCTCCTGTCTTCAATGGGGCCGCTCGTGCAGAATGCCGGCTCCGTGTAGCTCCGCCCCGTCACGTGCCGATTCCAGCCAATCAGGAGGCTGGAATCGGCAATGGACCGCACAGAAGAGCTGCGGTCCACGGAGGAAGAGGATCCCAGCGGCCATCTTCACCGGTAAGTATAGAAGTCACCGGAGCGCGGGGATTAAGGTAAGCGCTGAGCGGTTTTTTTTTTACGTCCCTGTATCGGGGTTGTCTCGCGCCGAACGGGGGGGGGGGGTGTTTGAAAAAAAAAAACCCGTTTCGGCGCGGGACAACCCCTTTAAGCACAACTAGCGCTGCTAAAGTCCCTCCCCTCAGCTGTCAAAATTCCAGGCTGCGGCGTATATAGGTTGCCCACATCTGTCTAAATGGGCGAGAAAATGTGAGATTTAACCGCGACTTGTCGCTGCTTTTTCTCGTTAATACGATTTTCGGCCGCAATGTGGGTGCCCAAAAATGAACCCTTAAAAGCAAACGTTTTCTGTGCCTGCAAATAACATGTGCACAATCTTGAAGAATTCCTCCCTGCAAATGTGTTTAACCCCTCAAGGACTCGGCCCTTGTTTTTTTTCATTTATTGGGTTTTCTTTTCACTTTCAAATAAATCGTACATTTTTTATTCTACCATTTCAATAGCTGTATGAGGGCTTGCTTTTTGCAGGATGAGTTGTATTTTTTAATGGTACTATTTAATATACCATATAATCTACTGGAAAACTGTTAAAAGTTCCCAAGTGAAGTCAAATAGAAAAAAAGCACAATTTCGCCATCTTTGTGGGGTTGTGTTTTTACAGTTTATACACTGCGGCAATTGTGACCTAATATCTTTATTCCTTATTTTTATAAATGATCTGGAGGAGGGGATTGATGGGAAACGGATCAAATTTGCCGACGACACAAAGCTAGGAGGGATAGCCAACACTAGGGAAGAAAGAGTATTCAAGAAGATCTAGAAAAGCTTGAACAGTGGGTGACGACTAACAGAATGGTATTTAACAAGGAGTAATGCAGAGTCCAACATCTGGGCAAGAGAAATGAAAAAAGCACATACAGAATGGGAGGAATTGGGCTAAGCAGCAGCACATGTGAAAAAGACTTGGGTATACTAATAGATCATAGACTGAATATGAGTCAACAATGTGATGCAGAAGCCAAAAGGCAAACACAATTCTGGGATGTATTAGAAGAAGCATAGAGTCCAGATCACGTGAGGTCATTATCCCCCTCTACTCTTCCTTAATCAGACCTCATCTGGAATACTGTGCCCAGTCCTGGGCACCCCACTTAAAAAAAGACATAGACAAACTGGAGCAAGTTCAGAGGAGAGTTACCAGCATGGTAAGCAGCCTGCAAATCATGTCCTATGAAGAACAGTTAAAGGATCTGGGGATGTTTAGCTTGCAAAAAAGAAGGCTGAGAGGAGACTTAATAGCGGTCTACAAATATCTGAAGGGCTGTCACACTGCAGAGGGATCAGCCCTATTCTCATCTGCACAAGGAAACACTAGACGCAATGGGATGAAACTAAAAGGGAGGAGACACATTAGATATTAGAAAAAACTTTATGACAGTGAGGGGGATCAATGAGTGGAACAGGTTGCCACGGCAAGTGGGGAGTTCTCCTTCAATGGAAATGTTCAAACAAAGGCTGGACAAATACCTGTCTGGGATGATTTAGTGAATCCTGGAGGTTCCTTCCAACTCTACCAGTCTATGATTCTATGGGCGACAGAACAGGGTCCTTACAACAAGTCCCCGTCACTGATATACTTGCTGGCAAAGGCTGTGGCATGGCATTGGGGCAGTCACCGACATCCGAGGCTGAAACTCTGTCAATTCCGACGGTTTGATGATACTCCGGAACTTGTAAATCTTCTTCTGGTGCCCGTTACAGCATCCAGCTGGCAGCCGCATCCTTACTGCAACAACTTCTGTGGTGCCCCAGACTTCCTAGTAAGCTCTGTGACCAGCGATGATGGCTCACCTTGTAACCCACCATAGCTAATAACAGCCCAGTCCTTTATACTCTATGGCTCATGTGCCAACTTCAAGGCCCACGGACAGATTCTGGCCCGCCACGTCATTTTATGTGGCCTACGATTAGGTCCGGATGCAGAAGGGATGGATCTTTTCTTTTCCCGGAGGATGCAGCCAGCACTTGGCACAAGGAGCAGGTGTTATCTTGGATTCTGTCCGTAATACGGAGCGCGAATACACCCGTGTGAATGAGCCCTTAGAAACATCCCTTTGAAGGCAACCATAATGCTGATGTCGCCCTCAGTGAAAATGAGAATGCTACCCCTCCTGTATGGGGAGATGTAGAACAGTTACACCACAAGGCCACTAGAGGCCGCTCTTACACAACAAATACCCGAAATACAATTGTTATACGTGGCGTACAGAGCGCATCCTGAGGGCCAAAGTGGCGGCATGTCTAACAGGTTAGCGCTTATTCACTTGGACACATTTGCGCAGCTTATCCCGTACGCAAAAATTTGCACTTACAATATCCAGTGAATAGAGCCTATTGATTTGAATGGATTCGTTCACATGAGTGTATTTTGTGCGCACGTTCTATTTTGTGTGTATTGCGTACAAACTTAGCGCATATTACACTAGTTTACCTTAATTGCTGAGTGAAATAAATGGGAGCGTGCTTGCGTGGTTTTTTTTTTTTGCGCATGCAGATATGCACGACGTGCGTGCATAAAAAATACAGTACAACACGCACAGGCGCTCGCAAAAAAAAAAGGGAACACTCGCTGCACAAATATGCAGTGCAAATGCATGCCTAAATACTCTTACGCCCATGCAAAGCTGCATTAAGGCCCCCTTAACACAAGCGTATGAGTATTGGCGTGCGACTGAGCGCTGCACATTTGTGGAATGAGCTATGCTCTTGTGTGTATTTGGCGTATTTTATTGTACTTTTTGTGCCCACAAGGCATGTTCATTTGCACGCGGTCAATGGGGATATGCAAATCGCGGGAGAAAACTCAGTGATGTCACACAAAACACCGATGTGATGTCACTGCGATTTTCTTGTGGCGATATTGTTGATGCGCTTGTGAAAGAGGCCTAGAACTCGCACGAATATGAAATCCATTCTTTGGAATGGTTTCATACACATGAGGGATGTTTTCCCTCTCTCCGGTGCGGCGAGGTAAAAAATTGTTGCCTGTCCTGTATTTTCGCGTCCCTCAGAACGCCTCACCTATTATTCACATATGCCACATTCCGTGTGAGGAGCGCCCGAGTGCGATGGGATGTTTCCCATTGACACGCCAGAGGATCGGAATTTCGCAGGAATGATGCCAGGCGTTTTTGCATGAAAAACGACTCCAATCCGCGGGCAAAATGCGCGATGACAAGCGTGAGATTGGGGTTCAGTGGAGTAGCAGGTCCTGTCTGTTCTCGCATGCAGGATTTGCACGTGAGAAACACGCTCATGAGAACAAACCCATTGAAAGCAATAGGTTCGCTTCGTCACGTTTAAGCCCTTAATCACACTTGTCATTCCTCTCTGTGCCAGGTGGAGGCAGTAAAGCTCCAGCTATAATTAGGTAGTACCTGACAGAGTGCGCACTCTGACCCAGAGAGCCGCAGACTCAATTACAGCTACTAAAAGGGTTTTCCCACTGAAGCGATTATTCCCATTGACAGAATTAGCGCTTCAACAGACGAACAGACCCGCGAATGCGTTCACCGCAACAGAGCGTATTTCCGCATAAACAAGTCATAAGTCTTCGTATTATTTACTGTTCAAATCCAGCAGCATTCCAAAAAAAAAAACAGAAATACCCCTGTGATAACGTAAACATTAAAATGAATGGCTTCGCTTCGCCAGGTTTTATGGCTCCTCCCCACGGCGTATTTTTCATCAGTATTTTGGCGGGCCAATTTTCCCATCTTACTTTCTGCACGCTTCACTACAGGTTTTGGCTCATAAATGCTAATTAAAAATACGTCGCGTGGAGGAACCGTACAGGTGTGATTTTCACACCCCAAGAACCTCTGCCTGTTTAAGCCCTTAGACCAGTCTCAGACAGGCGTATTGTCCCGCGCACAACCTGCGATGTCACGGCCCATTAATTTGTATTACTGGTGCAAATAAAATTGCAGCATGTTGTATTTTGGCACTTATTACGCAGGCATATACACAAAGATAGTGCATGGGGATGGGTGGCACGCATGTCATTGCGTACTTGCCGCGTGTTTGGCCACAAGAGATTTGCTCACTGGCACACACGGTCTGATTGCACCTATCTCTGCCTGTCTGCTGGAGATGGAGCGGTGGTCGCTCGAGGTGCGCCATTCTTGGGATCAGTGAGAATCGCAGCAACAGAACTTCAGCAATCATACACTTATACTCGAATGAAAGACGAAGGATAAATGTCCTTCACACGGGGGATTTTGCCCGCAAAATCGCTGGCGCAAACCGTATTCAAAAGAACCCATTGGTTCCAATGAATTCCCTCGCATGGAGCGTTTTTGTGCCCACATTTCTGTTGGAAGAAGAAATACGCAATATGCTCTATCTTTGTGCGCATTGCGTACTCGTAGCTCAATAGGATTCTGTGGGGGTGCGCAAATGCGTGTATAAATACGCACTGTATTTACACGCACAAAACCCTGCAGGAACGGCGACATACGCAGGCGTACGCCCATGGGAATAAGTCCTCGGGCCAGATTTAAGAGGGCGTATTTACGCGGAGAATAGAACCTGTTGATTTCAATGGGTTCATTTACAGGCGCAGATTGCGCTGACATTGCTGTCGGCTACAGGCTCCACTGTAGGGATGGGCTGCATCTTAATGGGGAGAAGATGGCTAGAAGCCTGGAGGAGTGTTTAAACTAGGGACTAGGGGGAGCGCAAAAAAAGAAACAGGGGTAGACAGTGTAGGTAGTGACCTAACCAAGTAATAGGAATGGGGGTCGAACAGGGGGTAGGATTAGTACAGTTACCGGAAGAACTGAAAGAACAGCCAATAGTACCATTAGTAGCAAAATGAATATAAAGAACAACAACATCCGTATACATTGTATGGCAATGAATGCAAGAAGTCTGATCAGTAAAGTGGGTGAGCTTGAAGCAAGAATGACTGATGAAAACTATGATATAGTTGGAATAACAGAAACATGGCTTGATAATAAGTGCGATTGGGCGGTGAATTTACAAGGTTACAATCTCTTTAGAAGAGACTGTGGGTGGAGACTACGGGAGGATATAGGGGCAGGAGATGAACATGTGAAATCTCTGTAGGTAGAAATGCAGGGAGAAATAAATAACGAAATCCTGATAGGGGTTTTCTATAGGCCACCAAAAGCAACAGAAAAAAATGAAATCCAATTATTAAGGCAAATAGAGAAGTTGTCAATCTGCAACGAAGTAATTAGTATGGGGGACTTTAATTACCCGGATATAATATGGGAAGACAAAACCTGCTAATCTCACAAGGGTGATAAGTTCTTGAGAACAATTAAAGATAACTACCTTAGGCCCGATTTAGACACATAGATTATCGCTCAAAATTCATTATAACTAGAGTTGAGCGAACGTACTCTTTCGAGCTTGATGCTCGTTCAAGTATTAGCAAACTCAACGGTGCTCGCTACTCGAGCGAGCACCACGCCGTGTTCGATCCCACCCCAGTTTCGCCCCCATGGGCGGAGGAAAGAGAGAGAGAGAAAAAAAAGCTCGGCACTCGGTGGGTCCCATACGAAAATGCTCAAGTCTCCCATTGAAGTCAATGGGGTTCATTACTCGAATAGAGCTCTCGAAAAATGAGGACCCGAGCATTTGGGTACTCGCTCATCTCTAGTTATAATGATAAAAATGAGCAATGGTTTTGCTTTTAAAGATGGACATTTTTAATCTAATGAAAATTGTCGGGCTTTTCAGTCGTTATGTTATCATTGTGTAGTGTTTGCATTGAAAGCTCCCCTAAAATTGCTGAACGACTGAATGATGTCATTTTGACCAAAAAAAAAGAAAACCGCCGAACGATCGATTTTAAGCAGACTGAAAGGCAACAATGAGCGAATCTTTAATGAAAACTGCATGATGGGTGTAAGATAGACACATAGATTATCACTTAAATGATGGCTTTTGAGCGAATTTCGAGCAGTAATCATTGTGTCTGAATCAGCCTTTACCCAACTTGTGTGGGAACCAACTAGGGGGAGGGCCACTCTGGACTCACTATTAACTAACAAACCGGACAGAATAACGGGGGTGTAGATTGAGGGACACTTGGGGAACAGTGACCACAATATAATAAATTTCCAGCTGTCATTAAAAAAGAAACCTTATCAGAGAGCGGCAAAAAAAACTAAATTTTAGTAAAGCATAATTTGATCAGCTTAGAACTACTATCGGTAACATTAATTAGGACAACATCCTCAAAAATAACAGTACAGAGGACAAATGGGAAAAGTTTAAAAACATCCTAATTACTTCATGTGAGCAACTCATACCCTTTAAAAATAAAAGAACTGCAAGTAGAAGGAAACCAATGTGGCTCTACAAGACTGTAAGGGGGGCTATTGGCAAAAAAAATAAAGCGTTTAAATTACTAAAACAAGAAGACAGCAAAGAAGCACTAAAATTATACAGGGAAAAAAACAAAACATGTAAAGAAAAGATCAAAATTGCAAAGGAGGAGGCAGAAAGACTGATCACCAAAGAGAGCAAAAACAATCTGAAACTATTCTTCAATTATATTAACAGTAAAAGGATTTGCACTGAGAGCACTGGCTCTTTAACAAATAATGCAGGATAAACCATAGAAGACGATGGGGGAAGGCAAATCTATTAAATAGCTTTTTCTCAAGTGTATTCACGAATGAAAAAGAAATGTCACACGAGATGCAGGGGGATAAAAGGAACCCCCACTAAATATTGTCTGCCTAAAACAGCAGGAAGTGCAGAGAGTCGGTTAAAGAGGATTAAAATCGATAAATCGCCAGGCCCAGATGGAATACACCCAAGGGTTCTAAGGGATCTAAGTGGCATGATAACTAAACCCCTATTTCTTATATTTATGGACACTATTGAGACTGGGGTTGTACCACTGGATTGGCACATTGCCAATGTGGTTCCAATATACAAAGAGGCGTCCAAAAGAGAGCCTGGTAACTACAGGTTGGTAAGTCTCACTTCAATAATTGGAAAAATCTTCGAGGGGTTTCTGAGAGACGCCATCCTAGGATACCTCAAGGAAAACAACAGCATAACTTCTTATCAGCATGGGTTCATGAGGGGTCAATCATGTCAGACCAATCTGATCAGCTTCTACAATGAAGTAAGCTCTAGGCTGGACTTGGGAGAGTCTATTGATCTCATATATCTGAATATCTCTAAAGCATTTGACACCGTGCTGTATGATAGGCTGATATATAAAATGAGACAGCTCGGACTGGGCGAAAACGTGTGTATCTGGGTGAAAAACTGGCTTAGAGCTCTTTCACACGAGCATATATCAGCCGCCGTTTTCACGGCTGTCCGATTTACGCTGCGATCTAATGCATTGGATTCCAATGCGTCAGATCACATGGCCATATTCTCGCCACATAAAAGCACCTGTCCGGAACAATATAGCACCAGGCGTTTTCACGCTGGACCGAAAAGATAGCCCTGTAACTATCTTTCAAGCCGGAATACGTCGGCCGCTCCTATGGAAGCCAAAGACAGCGGCTGGAGAAGGGAGGTGGGAGGGAGTTTAGCAGCGTGACTGCTATACTCCCTCCTTCTTCTCTCCTCCTCCCTCCTTATATCTGGCTGTTTGCAATTGGAGGGGGCAGGATGGGGACGGTGCTAAGCTCCGCCCGGCTCTGCTTCCTCCTATTGCTGGCTGCGGACAAGGGGCGGGTGCTTAGCTCCGTTCCTGTCCCGCCCACTCCCATTGCAAACAGACAGAGGGAAGAAGAGAGGTGGTGAGCCGTCGAGGGGGAGGGAGGAGAAGGCAGTCAGCTGCTGCAAAAGCAAATAAAGCCTTGAGGTGCATTAGAAGAGGTATAGGTGTGAGAAAATTATTTTTCCACTATATAAGGCACTTGTCCGGCACCACATAGAATACTGTAGTGGCCCAGAACACCATCCTGGTCTTCTCCATAAATATCATATATGTTTTGTCCTATGTAGATGTACTGTGCAAAGTTGTCTTATCATTTTCCAGTGTATGTCGCACAGCTGCGGTGCATGAGAGGTTAACTTTAATAAAATCACTGCATGCCTGTAAGTGTATCAGTTTGTCTTGTCATGTGGTACAAGGGAGGTTATAAGTGTGATTGAGAGCGGTAAGAGGTCTTCCATCTTGTCTACCTAAGAAAGTGCTAACACAGAGTCAGATGGAAGCATCTTCAGCTTCCATGTAGGTAAAGATGGAGGAAGAAGAGTGATATCCCGTAGCCTCTAGAGTGTGGATGTAAAGGAGTGAGTCCCATCAACAAAGAGAGAGAGCAACCCCAGTTTCTAAAACAGGTACCCGTTCTCACCACAGGCTTTTTCTGTGCATCTGTCCGTCATTAGGATCACTGCACAGAGGTACTTGATTGAGGCACCCACGCATCTGCCGTGCGGGGTGTGTATTGGCTAAGCCTTCATGAGTAATTGTTTTGTCAGAGTCTGTGTAGTGGCCCCTACCCTCCTTCCTCCTCGAGAGTGCTCCCAATCCATGACCGGTGACATACAGATAACTTGGACTGCAGGGCCGTATTTATCCTGTGTATCCTCCCTACCTCTGAGCTATAGCCTGTAACTACTTGAAGTGAATTGTACCTGCATGACCTGTTATACAAAGTTATTACCAAGTAAAAAGTTATACCGGGCCTTAACCTTTCCTAGGGACCTGAGGTACTATACACAAGTCTCCGTGTTTTTTATTCCACCAAATAGAATAATGGTGTGTGGGAATGGTGGCGTTACAAGTGATATATACTACAAACCCCCCCCCCTCCCCCTCATCCCCTTTATTGGTACTCCCTGCCAAAGGAGTGTCGAAGTCGGCCTGCAGTCCTGCTCTGGCCTTGTCTGCGTGTCATCCCTTAGGAACCAGAGCATGGTAAGTGTCATTGTGACAAGACAGCACTTATCCCTCCCAGCTCTTCACGTTAGCCAGGTGCCCAGGGTCACCCCTTTGGGGTGTTGCAATACTGTGTACAGTTCTGGACACCGTTGCTCAGGAAAGATGTTGCAGTGCTTGAAGGGGTTCAAAGAAGGGCAACTAAATTAATAAATGGAACGAGGGAACTGGAATACCCAGAGAGGCTATCCAAATTAGAATTATTCACCCTGGAAAAAAGACTGCTGAGGGGTGATCAAATAACTATGTATAAATACATGAGCGGACAATACAGGGATCTCTCCCATGATCTGTTTATACTCAGGACTGCGTCGGTAACAAGAGGGCGCTACGTCTAGAAGAAAGAAGGTTTCATCACCAACATAGAAGAGGATTCTTTACTGTAAGAGCAGTGAGACTGTGGAACTCTCTGCCTGAGGACATGGTGATGGCAAAATCCATAGAGGAGTTTAAGAGGCGTCTAGATGTCTTTCTAGAGCACTATGATATTACAGGATATAGACATTAGGTGTCCAGCAGGGTTGTTGATCTCGATTGTTGATCCAGGGATTACTCTGCCTGCTATGATGGAGTCAGGAAGGAATTTTTTTCCTCCAAATGAGCTAAATTGGCTCATTTGTTTTTTTTTTGCCTTCCTCTGGACCAACAAGGGGGGTGTTGAAACAGGCTAAACTAGATGGACAATGTCTTCAATCAGCCTAACATACTATGTTACTATGATGTCCACTAGGTGGCGCTGCAATCCTTCTTACGGGGTGGAGCGCTAACTGTAAAAAAAAGGATTAAAAACCCTATACTTTAGAGCTTCAGATAGGAGGCGCTCTGTGCACCTAAGTTCCTTTGCCTCACCCCATCTTTACGGAGCTTGCTGCGTGCACAGGGGTGCCGTCATGCAGAGGACTGTCCCCAACCTGTTAGCAAATACTTGATGTGACAATTGTATAATATGTCTGCATGTTGTAGCCTGGGCCGGACTGACATGTAACATCAGTCCTGGTATTTTTAAAGACTCGGCACCTCTCCATGCATGCTGTCCATAGCGGGATTAGGGTGGCTGACGCAGCAACGGTCACAGCAACAGGAAGATAACAAAAAGGACTAAATATGTCTATAATGTTCCCCTGTTCTACGACCTCTCATTCTTTCCATGCCCAGATAGTTCCACCATACAGTGTAGATGACAATTAAGTCCAACGGCTCACAGTTGGCATATTCTCTGAAGTCCTCCGCATTCTCATTGTCCATGTAAGAGTTTCTCCCTTTTCCCTTCCCTCTCCCACCCCTCCCATACTTGCAAATGCTTTCTAGACCTTCCTATTCCTCCCACCTCGGTAGCTGCGTTCTGCACCTTCATTCCTTGGGCAGCTTGTCCCCCATGCAACCAAAGCCTGAATGACTGCCTGTTTACTGTGAATGAAGACGGGTGGGCTGGAATGATCCACCTCCATTCACTGAGCAACAATCATTCCTGTGTAAAACCATAGAAATGATCATTGCTGGGACGACTGTTGGGCGCTCTGTGACTGACCGGTCATACCGTATAAATGGACCCTCAATGGCAGCAGCATCCCCATCCCAAAACTGAGGCTGCGGTAGGAAAAAGAATTATAGTCAGAGGAAAGAGTCGGAAGATCTCTCCAGGTTTCTCTCTTTCCTTCTCTGCATTGCCTTCTAAGTCTTCAGACCATTACTGTAGGAGATCCACCCTATGTGCAGGACCTGTTGATTCAGTCATGTGACCCTGCAGGTCCTTCACCTTGGTGACTATAGTAGCCTTTGTAGAAAGAGGACAGCAGCGCACCACAGATACTGGTCCATCTGGCATATCTATGAGAGCAGGCCGGTCCCGGCTGTAGTGTTAACATTATCCATCATTGCAAAAAAGCTACAGCAGATGATCAGCTTTATGTGGACGAACACACTTTAATACGATTAGTTATTCTCATAGGGCTGTAATTACTCGGGTGCACATCTCCCCGTTCACACAGAGATACACAGCCAACCGGTAGGATGACATCTAAACATGGTCTTCAGACGGAATTTGCTCTGCAAGGTCTGAGGGTCCTGGTAGTATCCGTCCGCTCTCAGCACCATGAAAAGCATTGATTTTCTCCTCTCTATCTGGAAGGCCGGTGTTATTTCTTTTTGTTAATGGACTGACTGTAGACAGGTTATCTTAATTGCTAAAAAATGGCTTTTACTGCAGATTTCATGTCACTTTATAAGCAATCGCTGAAGGTTGTATGGACTGTAATAGGTGTTGTTGAAGCTACACTTAATGATGTGCGATTCTACAAGAAAAACATTATCATCATGTAACATCTTAGAACTGGAGTGGATATAACTTCAGCCAGCCAATGTATAAGCGTAACAACTATAGTCATAGGTGAAGTGCGGTAGTTTACAGCGTGTATTACAGTAAATCACTCAATTACATGTACCCTATTAATAGTAATCCACATATTAGCCCATAGGGGGCAGAATCTTCACAGTTGTACTCTCGTCCATAGAAATATTATTATAGTAGTTATATTCTTGTACATAGGGAGCAGTATTATAGTAGTTATATTCTTGTACATAGGAGCAGTATTATAGTAGTTATATTCTTGTACATACGGGAGCAGTATTATAGTAGTTATATTCTTGTACATAGGAGCAGTATTATAGTAGTTATATTCTTGTACATAGGGGACAGTATTAGAGTAGTTATATTCTTGTACATAGGGGCAGTATTATAGTAGTTATATTCTTGTACATAGGGGGCAGTATTATAGTAGTTATATTCTTGTACATAGGGGGCAGTATTATAGTAATTATATTCTTGTACATAGGGGACAGTATTATAGTAGTTCTATTCTTGTACATAGGATGCAGTATTATAGTAGTTATATTCTTGTACATAGGGGGCAGTATTATAATAGTTATATTCTTGTACATAGGGGACAGTATTATAGTAGTTATATTCTTGTACATAGGATGCAGTATTATAGTAGTTATATTCTTGTACATAGGGGGCAGTATTATAGTAGTTATATTCTTGTACATAGGGAGCAGTATTATAGTACTTATATTCTTGTACATAGGGGGCAGTATTATAGTAGTTATATTCTTGTACATAGGGGACAGTATTATAGTAGTTATATTCTTGTAGATAGGAGGCAGTATTATAGTAGTTAAATTCTTGTACATAGGGAGCAGTATTATAGTAGTTATATTCTTGTACATAGGGGGCAGTATTATAGTAGTTATATTCTTGCACATAGGGGGCAGTATTATAGTAGGTAAATTCTTGTACACAGAGGCAGTATTATAGTAGTTATATTCTTGTACATAGGGGGCAGTATTATAGTAGTTATATTCTTGTACATAGGGGGCAGTATTATAGTAGTTATATTCTTGTACAAAGGGGGCAGTATTATAGTAGTTATATTCTTGTACATAGGGAGCAGTATTATAGTAGTTATATTCTTGTTCATAGGGGGCAGTATTATAGTAGTTATATTCTTGTACAAAGGGGGCAGTATTATAGTAGTTATATTCTTGTACATAGGGAGCAGTATTAAAGTAGTTATATTCTTGTACATAGGGGGCAGTATTATAGTAGTTATATTCTTGTACATAGGGAGCAGTATTATAGCAGTTATATTCTTGTACATAGGATGCAGTATTATAGTAGTTATATTCTTGTACATAGGGGACAGTTTTATAGTAGTTATATTCTTGCACATAGGAGCAGTATTATAGTAGTTATATTCTTGTACATAGGGGCAGTATTATAGTAGTTATATTCTTGTACATAGGAGCAGTATTATAGTAGTTATATTCTTGTACATAGGGGGCAGTATTATAGTAGTTATATTCTTGCACATAGGAGCAGTATTATAGTAGTTATATTCTTGTACATAGGGGCAGTATTATAGTAGTTATATTCTTGTACATAGGGGGCAGTATTATAGTAGTTATATTCTTGTACATAGGAGGCAGTATTATAGTAGTTATATTCTTGTACATAGGATGCAGTATTATAGTAGTTATATTCTTGTACATAGGGAGCAGTATTATAGTAGTTATATTCTTGTACATAGGGGGCAGTATTATAGCAGTTATATTCTTGTACATAGGATGCATTATTATAGTAGTTATATTCTTGTACATAGGGGACAGTTTTATAGTAGTTATATTCTTGTACATAGGGGGCAGTATTATAGTAGTTATATTCTTGCACATAGGAGCAGTATTATAGTAGTTATATTCTTGTACATAGGGGCAGTATTATAGTAGTTATATTCTTGTACATAGGGGCAGTATTATAGTAGTTATATTCTTGTACATAGGAGGCAGTATTATAGTAGTTATATTCTTGTACATAGGATGCAGTATTATAGTAGTTATATTCTTGTACATAAAGGGCAGTATTATCGTAGTTATATTCTTGTACATAGGAGGCAGTATTATAGTAGTTATATTCTTGTACATAGGGGGCAGTATTATAGCAGTTATATTCTTGTACATAGGATGCAGTATTATAGTAGTTATATTCTTGTACATAGGGGGCAGCATTATAGTAGTTATTTTCTTGTACATAGGGGGCAGTATTATAGTAGTTATATTCTTGTACATAGGGAGCAGTATTATAGTAGCTATATCCTTGCACATATCGGACAGTATTATAGTAGTTATATTCTTGTACATAGGAGGCAGTATTATAGTAGTTATATTCTTGTACATAGGGGGCAGTATTATAGTAGTTATATTCTTGTACATAGAAACAGAATTATAGTAGTTATATTCTTGTACATAAGGAGCAGCATTATAGTAATTATATTCTTGTACATAGGGGGCAGTATTATAGTAATTATATTCTTGTACATAGGGGGCAGTATTATAGTAGTTATATTCTTGTACATGGGGGCAGTATTATAGTAGTTATATTCTTGTACATGGGGGGCAGTATTATAGTAGTTCTATTCTTGTACATAGGATCAGTATTATAGTACTTATATTCTTGTACAGAGGGAGCAGTATTATAGTAGTTATATTCTTGTACAGGGGGGGCAGTATTATAGTAGTTATATTCTTGTACATAGGAGCAGTATTATAGTAGTTATATTATTGTACATGGGGGGCAGTATTATAGTAGTTCTATTCTTGTACATAGGATCAGTATTATAGTACTTATATTCTTGTACAGAGGGAGCAGTATTAAAGTAGTTATATTCTTGTACATAGATGGCAGTATTATAGTAGTTATATTCTTGTACATTGGGGGCAGTATTATAGTAGTTATATTCTTGTACATAGGGGGCAGTATTATAGTAGTTATATTCTTGTACATAGGAGGTAGTATTATAGTAGTTATATTATTGTACATGGGGGCAGTATTATAGTAGTTATATTCTTGTACATAGGAACAGAATTATAGTAGTTATATTCTTGTACATAAGGAGCAGCATTATAGTAATTATATTCTTGTACATAGGGGGCAGTATTATAGTAATTATATTCTTGTACATAGGGGGCAGTATTTTAGTAGTTATATTCTTGTACATGGGGGCAGTATTATAGTAGTTCTATTCTTGTACATAGGATCAGTATTATAGTACTTATATTCTTGTACAGAGGGAGCAGTATTATAGTAGTTATATTCTTGTACAGGGGGGGCAGTATTATAGTAGTTATATTCTTGTACATAGGATCAGTATTATAGTACTTATATTCTTGTACAGAGGGAGCAGTATTATAGTAGTTATATTCTTGTACATAGATGGCAGTATTATAGTAGTTATATTCTTGTACATTGGGGGCAGTATTATGGTAGTTATATTCTTGTACATAAGAGGCAGTATTATAGTAGCTATATTCTTGTACATAGGGGTCAGTATTATAGTAGTTATATTCTTGTACATGGGGGGCAGTATTATAGTAGTTATATTCTTGTACATAGAGGGCAGTATTATAGTAGTTATAGTCTTGTACATAGGAAATAGTATTATAGTAGTTATATTCTTATACGCAAGGACGCTATTATAGTAGCTATATTCTAGTATGTAGTAACAGAAGAATACATCAGTGACACATAATTGCAAGTGAACCTTTTGGACCCTCTTATATAAATTGTTTTACATATGATGCAGTTGTGGTGTTGATTTCTTTGTTATATCATGGTATTCAGCCCTGTAAAATGTCATCACATCTGTTATAGATATAAATATAACACAGACAGGCAGCCATGCGCTGGGATGGATCAGAATGAGCTGCCGCTATTGTTATTCATATCATTCTTTGGAGACAATATATACATGTATAAGTATTGAGAATCTAAATCTTATGTCAAATTCAAGCGAGTCACTTTTTCCAGTGAGCAGTAACACCACTCCGGTTGTTGCCATTCTCGGGTGACTTGGCGCTGGAGGCCCAAACAGTTGTATCAATGTGTTTCAGAGGGAACTTTAAAGATCATTGCATTTTTAATAAATCATCTTGCTTAGACAACCCGTGGAGGAACATGATGATGAGGACGACTTCCCATTGCCTGGGAGATCGTGACAAAGCCCAGTTCAGCCGAACGCTCTCACCATAGCAGATTACTTTGTGAATACATTTCAATTTAGCAAATCGGATTTGTATGGGAAATGTAGAAACAATGTTACGAGTGCATCCACCAGAGACTTCACGAGACTGTCAAAGTGTTGGGTCATTAATCACTCCTTCCTTCTCCCAGCTGAACGTGCTATAATGTTCACAAGACAAGAAGGGAGAGGAGAATTTATATTACGATCATATGACACTATTGTTTAAAAAAGGGAACTTTCGTTCAAAAACTTCCTATGGAGCTCGGGATGGATGCAGGATAAATGGAGCCGGTCATTCAGCGGGTCATTAGGTGACAAGTTCAGCAGAAAGTGAGCCAACAGGATCAGCGGGCCTGGAACAGGACGCAACGGACAAGTCATCGAGATATGGCACCAGTTCCACCCGTGAAAAAGAAAGGATCCTATTCATTAAAAAATCTGATATGGAAGGAACTCTACTGGGAAAAAAAAGACAAAAATATAAAAACTATTGAAGGGTTTTTCGGAGATTGAAAAAAATTCTAACTGCATTGTTACCCTGAGCTGTGAGTCTTTGGCTTCTTCTTCATGCTCCCCTTCTTAGATGCAACTTTTTGTGCAAAATTAGACTCTGTAATGTTAAATTGCACTAGATTTATCACAGTGACTCATGGTGAATTATAAATCTGGTGCATCTTTATACATCTAAAGGGCCAGCACCCAGAATTTCTTTTTGGTGTTGCTATATTCACCTTTGGTTATACACGTACACTCCTTGTCAAAACCAATCTTTCTCCTAGAAGTTGTTGGATTGAATGAAACTTTCTCTGTGATTGTAACACTGTTATACGTAAGTGATTACAATATCAGAGCAAAAGGAGAATTTATGGTGGAAAACTGACCCCTTGTAGACATGCTCTAGTACCCTGTTGTACCGCCTCTAGCTTGTATACAAGATGTGATACGGGTGGGCATGAAGGCTCTAGTACCCGGTTGTACCGCCTCTAGCTTGGATACAAGATGTGATTCAGGCTGGCATGGAGGCTCTAGTATCCTGTTGTACCGCCTCTAGCTTGTATACAAGATGTGATACGGGCGAGCATGTAGGCTCGTGTACCCTATTGGGCCAAATGTAGCTTGTAGACAAGATGTGATACGGGTGGGCATGGAGGCTTTAGTACCCTGTCGTACCGCCTCTAGCTTGGATACAAGATGTAATACAGGTGGGCATGGAGGCTCTAGTACCCTGTCGTACCGCCTGTAGCTTGGATACAAGATGTGATACGGGCGGCCAAGGAGGCTCTAATACCCTGTTGTACTGCCTCCAGCTTGGATACTGGATTTGATATGGGCAGGCATGGAGGCTCTAGTATCCTGTTACACCGCCTCTAGCTTGGATACAAGATGTGATACGGGCAGGCATGGAGGCTCGAGCACCCTGTTGTATTACCTCTAGCTTGGATACAAGATGTGATACCGGCGGACATGGAGGGACGCAGGTTCTGTATGGTATCCTGCGGCATATCGCTCCATATTTGCTGTAATTGAGCCTATAGATTGTGCAAATCATAGACTATCAAAGTTGGCTCCCAGATGGTCTCATGCAAGTTCTGTTTGGGATAAATCTGGTGACCGGGCAGTCACTGAAGTGTGATAATGTTGTGGAGACATTCCTGTGAGCCTCCTGTATGTGCGGCCGAGCATTATCGTGTTGGAAAAAGCCATGAGAGGAACACATGTGGCTGCAGGATGTCCTGAACATATCGCTGAGCTACTAGGGGTGACCGACTGTAGGATGCGATGGACCCCCAGACCATCACACCAGCAGGGGGCAGTGTGCCACTCCACAGGAAAGGCAGGATTGAGGCACTTACCCCAAGGTCTCCAGACACAAACACGGCCATCAGCGCCCAAACTAAACCTGGACTTATCACTAAAGAGAACCCAGTTTCCACTGCATAACAATCCAGTTTGGGCATTTTCGACACCACAGCAAACAGAGGTGATGGTGGGTGTCAGAGGACGTAGACGTAATGGGTGCTATGAGACCAAATGTTCTTCAAGCACCTGGAAATGGTTCAGAAGACACAGGGGTGTAATGATGGCACCCCCTGTCTCTGGATGGCTGACAATGAAGCAGTTGGGATAGCTTGTGCTTGTTAGATGAGCAGACGACCCTTTTTTACTGGTGGTCTGTCGGGGATCCCTAAGCCCGGTCCCCTTGTGTGTGGGTGCTCATGAATCCACTGGTGCCAACACCTTCTAACAGTCTGGTCAGAACGGCTCAGGTGGTGTCAATTCATTCATATGAGCATCCAAGTTCTTGCCCTCCAATAAAGTGACGCCCTCACAAACTCTGTTAACTGGGTGAAATCTCTTTGATTGCTCTATATAAACAGAAAAAGATGCCACTACATATAAGGAGCCTTTGAGAGCCTTCTATAGGCCAAGGGGGGAACCACTTTTAGGGCCTCCAATGACAAGACCGTTCATCTAATCACACCACAACTCTCATCATTTGTATATCTGCCTGAGATGGAACTGCATGCTGGGTTTTGCAACAACAACTTTCTAGGGGCTAGACAAAGAGTGTATATACAGTGAGATTGAAAAAGAATGGTGTAAAACTGACATACAACAGACAAAATGACATGGACACTATTAGTCACATGCCAGATGTCAGGTCGGTAGTCCAGCTCTGCCCCGACACATACCAGCATATCCACCATTACCAATTCCACCGCAGCAGAGATGTGTTGTACTCGTCTAGTGCCTCAATGTCACAGGTAGTGGTATCACAATGCTGATTCAGAATACGATACAGCAGAAGGAGTTACAAAATGATGCAATGTATATTTAAGAAGAAAAAAATGAAAATGAGTAATTTTATAACAATAAGCAAGCTGTTAACCTTGACTGTAGATACACCTGACGTTAATGGTGGTTAACTATATACTAAAATAATACTCATGGCTGGCCGATATACGCTTCCATCTAAGCAGTTCCCGCCTTCCCTCCCGCTCACCGGCACTCAGCTTCTCTCCTCCACTCCCGCTTTTGCAATGGGTGGAGGGGGGACGGGGGCAGCGCTAAGCTCTGCTCGGTCCTGCCCACTCCCATTGCTGGCTACGTACAAAGGGAGGGGCATAGCAGGGCTTAGCTCCGCCCCCATCCCACCCACTCCCATTGCAAACCGATCGGAGGGGAGGAGAGAAGCAGAGAGCAGGTGAGGGGGAGGGAAGGGGGGAACTGTTCAGATGGAAGCGATGAAAATGCCAGCCGATATAAGCTTGTGTAAATAAGCCCTAAGGTGCATTAAAGACTTGAAGAGTTCCTCTCTCTTTTCATGTCATTTTGACTGTTTCACGTACGGCTTGTTCTTTGCATGATGAGCTGTAATTTTTATTGGTACCATTTATGGGTACATGCAGCTTTTTTGATCACTCTTTTTGCATTTTTTGGGGGGAATGGGTGGAGAGACCAAACAAAATAATATTTTTGTCCCCATTTCTTAGTTCTTTTTTAACTTTTTTCGCCGTGCTGGATAAATAGTGTGTTTACATTTATTGTACAGGTTAATGAATACAATGATACCCAATTTGTTATATTTTCACGTGTCTCTTTTGTTTACACTTTCTTTAAACATTTTTTATGTCCTTGTAGGGGACTTGAACAAGAAAAGCTCTGATACCTATGATAATGCATTGCATTACATAGTTTAGGTCCGATGTCATCACAGAGGGAGGGCACTCCATTGATCACAGGATGAAGGGGTTAACAGTGAGGATTAGTATTAGAGATGAGCGAACGTGTTCGGCTCCGCCCCTTTTCGCCCGAGCACCGAACTTTGCGAGCAATTCCGTGCTCGGGCGAAAAAAGTTCGGGGGTCGCCGTGGCAGCGCGGGGGGGTGCGGCGGGGAGTGGGGGGGAGAGGGAGAGAGAGAGGGCTCCCCCCTGTTCCCCGCTGCTGCCGCCCGCGCCGCCGCGCCTCTCCCCGCCCCCCGGCGCCGGCCGAATCTTTACGCGCGGACACTGAAGTCCTCGCTAAAGCCGGTGTCTGGGTGCGTAAGTGTTCGTTAAGAACACGTTCGCTCATCTCTAATTAGTATTCCTACCAATCCCCGCTGTCACAGATGGTTCCCACTGCGGGATGCTATCAGCTCAGTTTTGAGCCTATGCCATCCACAGGGTCTAAGATTTCGTTGTGCTGCATTAACTACCACACTACTAGAATGTAACCTTATGTCCTGTGGCATTCAGGGGTTAAAGGGGCCATTCAGTTTTAAACTATTGATGGCATATCCTTAGGATAGACCATCAATAGCAGAGGTCTGCCACCCAGGGCCCCCACTGATCAGCTGTTCACTAGGCATTTGCACTTATGCACTGAGCTGATTTATTCAGGAAGCAGACAGATCCATTCTCGCTACAGTGGCCAGACTCAGTATTACAGGAGAAGGTTCCATGGAGGGAATGGGAACTTTGCTTATAATAACAAGCCTGGCAATTATAGTGGGAACAGAGCTGTCTGTTTTCTGCAGAAATCAGCTTAGTGCATAAGCGCACCTGCCCAGCGAACAGGAGCTGATCAGCAGAGCTCCTGGATGGCAGACCGCCGCTGAGCTACAATTGACAGCCTACCACAAGGATATGCTATCAATAGTTCCTACATACCTCCTGATGGGTGTGTCTGCCAGGAGTCTTATAAGGATCACTTGAGTCTGGTGGCTCCATTGCTCTCCAGCCTACCATCTGGGCTGTAGACTCTGCCTTATCCCTGTTTTTTGTTCTTGGTGCTCTTACTGGGAGGGTGGGGGTTGGGCCAGAACTAGCCAGGCTTGTAATTGTGGGATTTGCCACTACTAAGCATAGCTGTATCTTAACCTGTACCTGCCAGGCACCCAATGTTTTTGCCTTATCCTCAATATAGCATTAAGGACTTATTGCAGCAACATTCTGTGATCCCATTTCGGTTGCACTACTGCAGCAGGCTTCCATTTGTTCCTCTTTCTATTCTCTATCTAGAGAGGTGGTGTAAGCTTATCATGTCAGCAGCGTGATGACTATTATTTCACGTAACCTGCTAGCAATCTATGGGCTCAGTCAGACGGGCGTTTTTTTGCGCGATTTGCGGATCGCATGACGGATGCGCATCCGCAAATCGCGTGACCGGTGCGCGCAAGTCGCCCGCAAATCGCCCGAAAATCTGCTCCTAGCCGCGTTTCATTAGAAACGGGCCGGAGCTGTCCAGCGCAGTGCATTCAATGGAGACGGCAATACAGCCGTCTCCATTGAAAGCAATGCGCTGCGGGCGAGCCCGGGATGAATTGTCGGTAAGGGCTTAAATATATAAGCCCTTCCCTGCAATTCATCCTAAAATGTGTTAAAATAAAAAAACATTGTATACTCACCTTCTGCCGGCAGCCGAAGCTCCGCGCGGCCGTCCTGCAGTGGGTGTGAAGGGGGTGTGAGTCAGACCTGCCCCCTGATTGGCTCAGCGCTGAGCCAATCAGAGGCATGCCTCACTCACACCCATTCATGAATTCATGAATGGATGTGAGTCAGACCTGCCCCTGATTGGCTCAGCGCTGAGAGGCAGCAGTCACTCACCCATTCATGAATTCATGAATGGGTGTGTGAGTGTTTTCAGCCTCTGATTGGTCAGGGCTGTGACCAATCAGAGGCAGATCATTCAGCAGGCGGGGATTTTAAAGCCCCGCCGGCTGAATAGTGCCGAGAAGCAGTTCAGGAGAACTGACAGCGGCCGCGGCTGGATTCCGGCTGCAGCGGAAAGGTGAGTATACAATTTTTTTTTATTTTAACACATTTTAGGATGAATTGCCGGGAAGGGCTTATATATTTAACCCCTTCCCGACAATTCACCCCGCGCACGCCGGCAGCCCATTGCTTTCAATGGAGCGGCTGTATTGCCGCTCCATTGAATTCAATGGGCAAACATCGTTCTTCTCTGCCACAGCTGTTACAGCTGTGGCAGAGAAGAATGATTTGTCTTCTATATGTTCTCAATGGGGTCGGCGCTGCTGCCGCCGGCCCCATTGAGCGCATATACAGAAGAGAACAGGAATCGCAGATCGCTCATGTGTCCGATACCATTGCAAAGCAATGGTTTTAAAAAATCGCCGGACGCATGCGCGTGCGCAAATCGCGCGAAAAACGCCCGTCTGACTGAGCCCTATACCAGCAGTAAAGGAACATGGACTAGGGGTAGTTGACGACCTATTGGGGTGTCACTACCTGTGGTCGGACAAGTAATATCACTTGTCCGCACAGTTTTGATTTTGTTTTGAGAACATGTTGGTACTAATTTTTGGCTCTCCTCACTTATACGTCTTAGAGGGATCCTGGACCCCGTTCTGGGATTGGTTCTATTAGAGCCAGGGTTCCTGATGAGTCACTAATATGACAGAAATGCGTCAAACTAAAACAAACCCATATCTATTGGTATTACGTTAGTCTAGCTTTCTCAATGAGACAGTACTAACATCCCACTGATACTCCAAGCGGTTTGGAGTGCTACATTAGTAACTGTATAACCACCTACTGATGAAAATGAGTTTGGGTACTTTTTGAGTCCCCCCCCAACATCTCTCATCTGTGGACGTCTTTTTGTTCTTTGAGGCTCCTAGCTTTTAAACACCATAATACAAGTTAATTTTAAGGGTCAACCCAGTGAAATAGTTTTGCAATTGTTGATTCCTCTGCCTCAGAGAGCCTCTTAATTATCATGCCCTGTTCTGTAGTCCTCCTTAGATATCATGCCCCCCTCTGTGGCCCCTGTTAGATCTAGTTTCCCCTCTGTGGCCCCCTGTTGATCAACTCCCTACATAACACTGCTGCAACCAGAGGTCATTCTGATCAGTGCTATATAAATAACCTCCTCCTCCCGTCTCCTGCACAGAATGAACTCTGGGGGGAGAAGACCCCCGAACTCCAACTACAGCAATGTTATATGCAACTGTGAATAAATGTACTGCTGAAGGAGATTTGCAAGCAGAGGGGGTAGCTATATCTAATAGGGGTCACAGAAGGGGGGGATGATATCAAAAGGAGATTACAGAAGGGAACATGAAGGAGGTATGATGAATGTATGTTGATGTGGGACCACAGAAAGTGGCACCATCACTTTGTGGGGCCACATAGAATAAACTATTACTAAAAGGGGGTCACATAGGGGATACTATTACTCAGAGGGTACACTATAACTGTACTTTATGGGACCACAAAATAGGACGCTAGTACTATGGGGAATACAGATAGGTAGCATCAGGATGGGAGAGTATGGAGGGTTGTAGCTGGAAAAAGCGTTCATCACAGCCTGGTCCGGGTTAAAGAATCAACGGGATAGTGGACAACCCCAATCAGAGGCGTCGTCACCTGCGATCACTGGTGATCTGCACTGTAATCACTATCACTAGAGCTGTTATCTAACTATTATTTGGTAACTGCATTATAGATATATCCTGTTTTTTTGGGGGGGGGACTGGCATGGTCCGATTTTGTGTCTCTACTATGGGGTCCCATGAGTTCTATGTACGTTCCTGACCATAGTAGCTCATGAGTAACCCCTGAACCACCCCTTGTATTTTTATGGGAAGTTAGCAGCTATTGTCCCAGTATAGTAGGTGTCTGTAACTGGCAGCTCATTACAAGGTTATTGCCAACTGATGACACATTACAGGAGGCATTGAGGGATGGCACCTTAGTACAGGGGTGATAAAGCATAGTGCCACAATATAAGAATGGTATTAGACAATTTATTCAGACATTTCCAGGGAAATTAAGGCAGCAGAAACGCAGTCCTACGCTCTCGCTCACGACCTGAAGGTTGCAGGTTCAATCCCCACATGGGTCAGGTAGCCGGCTCAAGGTTGACTCAGCCTTCCATCCTTCTGAGGTTGGTAAAATTAATACCCAGCTTGGTGAATTACCTGAAAGCGCTGTGGAATAAGTTGGCGCTATACAAGTAACTATTTATTTATTTTATTTTATCTTAACCCCCTAATGACGAAGCCAAATTTTGGAAATCTGACATGTGTCACTTCAAGATAGAATTATAAATAGAGATGAGCGAACGTGTTCTTCCGAGCTTGATATTCGTGCGAATATTAGGGTGTTCGGGATGTTCGTTATTCGTAACGAACACCATGCGGTGTTCTGGTTACTTTCACTTCCTTCCCTGAGACGTTAGCGCGCTTTTTTTGGCCAATTGAAAGACAGGGAAGGCATTACAACTTCCCCCTGTGACGTTCAAGCCCTATACCACCCCCCTGCTGTGAGTGGCTGGGAAGATCAGGTGTTCGCCTAATATAAAAGTCGGCCCCTCCCGCGGTTCGCCTCAGATGCCTGGTGAGTTAGATGAGGGACAGTGCTGTTTGTACCGGAGCTGCTGTAGGGAAAGAATTGGTAGTTAGTGTAGGCTTCAAGACCCCCCAAAGGTCCTTATTAGGGCCACTGATAGCTATGTGTTGGCTGCTGTTAGCAGTGCCATTTTTTTTTTTCTCAAAATCGGCTCTGCAGAGCGTTGCACCTGGCATTAGGGACAGAAGTGCTGCATAGGCAGGGAGAGTGTTAGGAGTGAGTGTAGCCTTCAAGAACCTCAACGGTCCTTTCTAGGGCCATATTTATCCGTGTGCAGTACTGTCCAGGCTGCTGTTAGCTGTGCTGCATTTTTTTTTGGCTTCTCAAAATCGCCTCTGCAGAGCATTCCACCCTCCATTGATACTGCAGGGAAAGAATTGTATAGGCAGGGCCACAACACAGTTATTATTCATTGAATATACGCAGTGCTGCCTTTTGCTTGTAAAACAAGTGAAAATAATTCTATTTGTCCTGCCTCTGTCCGTCCTAACGCCGGTGGACACGTGTCGGCTGCGTCTGCAACCTGTAAAAATCATACGCACCCAGCTACGTTTTACTCCTGGCTTCGCCATTTGCTTTCCCTAATTGGGAAAAAAAATACCTGCTCTGCCACAGTTAATAACTCTGCTACCCTCACGTTCTGTGACACATTAGCAAGAAAACAGCACAGTTATTAAACTTCTCATGTTCATAGAATATACGCAGTGCTGCCTTTTGGTGCAAAAAAAACGAAAATAATTCTATTTGTCCTGCCTCTGTCCGTCCTAACGCCGGTGGACACGTGTCGGCTGCGTCTGCAACCTGTAAAAATCATACGCACCCAGCTACGTTTTACTCCTGGCTTCGCCATTTGCTTTCCCTAATTGGGAAAAAAAATACCTGCTCTGCCACAGTTAATAACTCTGCTACCCTCACGTTCTGTGACACATTAGCAGGAAAACAGCACAGTTATTAAACTTCTCATGTTCATAGAATATACGCAGTGCTGCCTTTTGGTGCAAAAAAACCGAAAATAATTCTATTTGTCCTGCCTCTGTCCGTCCTAACGCCGGTGGACACGTGTCGGCTGCGTCTGCAACCTGTAAAAATCATACGCACCCAGCTACGTTTTACTCCTGGCTTCGCCATTTGCTTTCCCTAATTGGGAAAAAAAATACCTGCTCTGCCACAGTTAATAACTCTGCTACCCTCACGTTCTGTGACACATTAGCAGGAAAACAGCACAGTTATTAAACTTCTCATGTTCATAGAATATACGCAGTGCTGCCTTTTGGTGCAAAAAAAACGAAAATAATTCTATTTGTCCTGCCTCTGTCCGTCCTAACGCCGGTGGACACGTGTCGGCTGCGTCTGCAACCTGTAAAAATCATACGCACCCAGCTACGTTTTACTCCTGGCTTCGCCATTTGCTTTCCCTAATTGGGAAAAAAAATACCTGCTCTGCCACAGTTAATAACTCTGCTACCCTCACGTTCTGTGACACATTAGCAGGAAAACAGCACAGTTATTAAACTTCTCATGTTCATAGAATATACGCAGTGCTGCCTTTTGGTGCAAAAAAACCGAAAATAATTCTATTTGTCCTGCCTTTGTCCGTCCTAACGCCGGTGGACACGTGTCGGCTGCGTCTGCAACCTGTAAAAATCATACGCACCCAGCTACGTTTTACTCCTGGCTTCGCCATTTGCTTTCCCTAATTGGGAAAAAAAATACCTGCTCTGCCACAGTTAATAACTCTGCTACCCTCACGTTCTGTGACACATTAGCAGGAAAACAGCACAGTTATTAAACTTCTCATGTTCATAGAATATACGCAGTGCTGCCTTTTGGTGCAAAAAAACCGAAAATAATTCTATTTGTCCTGCCTCTGTCCGTCCTAACGCCGGTGGACACGTGTCGGCTGCGTCTGCAACCTGTAAAAATCATACGCACCCAGCTACGTTTTACTCCTGGCTTCGCCATTTGCTTTCCCTAATTGGGAAAAAAAATACCTGCTCTGCCACAGTTAATAACTCTGCTACCCTCACGTTCTGTGACACATTAGCAGGAAAACAGCACAGTTATTAAACTTCTCATGTTCATAGAATATACGCAGTGCTGCCTTTTGGTGCAAAAAAAACGAAAATAATTCTATTTGTCCTGCCTCTGTCCGTCCTAACGCCGGTGGACACGTGTCGGCTGCGTCTGCAACCTGTAAAAATCATACGCACCCAGCTACGTTTTACTCCTGGCTTCGCCATTTGCTTTCCCTAATTGGGAAAAAAAATACCTGCTCTGCCACAGTTAATAACTCTGCTACCCTCACGTTCTGTGACACATTAGCAGGAAAACAGCACAGTTATTAAACTTCTCATGTTCATAGAATATACGCAGTGCTGCCTTTTGGTGCAAAAAAACCGAAAATAATTCTATTTGTCCTGCCTTTGTCCGTCCTAACGCCGGTGGACACGTGTCGGCTGCGTCTGCAACCTGTAAAAATCATACGCACCCAGCTACGTTTTACTCCTGGCTTCGCCATTTGCTTTCCCTAATTGGGAAAAAAAATACCTGCTCTGCCACAGTTAATAACTCTGCTACCCTCACGTTCTGTGACACATTAGCAGGAAAACAGCACAGTTATTAAACTTCTCATGTTCATAGAATATACGCAGTGCTGCCTTTTGGTGCAAAAAAACCGAAAATAATTCTATTTGTCCTGCCTCTGTCCGTCCTAACGCCGGTGGACACGTGTCGGCTGCGTCTGCAACCTGTAAAAATCATACGCACCCAGCTACGTTTTACTCCTGGCTTCGCCATTTGCTTTCCCTAATTGGGAAAAAAAATACCTGCTCTGCCACAGTTAATAACTCTGCTACCCTCACGTTCTGTGACACATTAGCAGGAAAACAGCACAGTTATTAAACTTCTCATGTTCATAGAATATACGCAGTGCTGCCTTTTGGTGCAAAAAAACCGAAAATAATTCTATTTGTCCTGCCTCTGTCCGTCCTAACGCCGGTGGACACGTGTCGGCTGCGTCTGCAACCTGTAAAAATCATACGCACCCAGCTACGTTTTACTCCTGGCTTCGCCATTTGCTTTCCCTAATTGGCAAAAAAAATACCTGCTCT
The DNA here is from genome assembly GCF_035609145.1 of Eleutherodactylus coqui. Classification (NCBI taxonomy): domain Eukaryota; kingdom Metazoa; phylum Chordata; class Amphibia; order Anura; family Eleutherodactylidae; genus Eleutherodactylus; species Eleutherodactylus coqui. The sequence continues at coordinate 43,921,946 of NC_089837.1, forward strand.
GCCAGAGTTATAATAACTCTGCTACCCTCACGTTCTGTGACACATTAGCAGGGACACAGCACAGTTATTAAACTTAGATTATTCATTCACTAGAGGCAGTGGGGCCTTTCGTTTTCCAAAAAGGGCAAAAATTATATTTGGCCTGCAGTCTTGCGCCAATTTATTTCCTGCCTGTGAAATCAAATCACTGGTAATACAGCATGCTGAGGGGTAGGGGTAGGCCTAGAGGACGTGGACGCGGCCGAGGACGCGGAGGGCCAAGTCAGGGTGTGGGCACAGGCCGAGCTCCTGATCCCGGTGTGTCGCAGCCGACTGCTGCGCGATTAGGAGAGAGGCACGTTTCTGGCGTCCCCACATTCATCGCCCAATTAATGGGTCCACGCGGGAGACGGTTATTAGAAAATGAGCAGTGTGAGCAGGTCCTGTCCTGGATGGCAGAAAGTGCTTCGAGCAACCTATCGTCAACACGCAGTTCTGCGCCGTCCACTGCTGCAAATCCGAATCCTCTGTCTGCTGCTCCTCCTTCCTCCCAGCCTCCTCACTCCACTACAATGACACCTGCTCAGGAGCGGGAACACTCCCAGGAACTGTTCTCGGGCCCCTGCTCAGATTGGGCAGCAGCGGTTCCTCTCCCACCAGAGAAGTTTATAGTCACTGATGCCCAACCATTCGAAAGTTCCCGGGGTCCGGGGGATGAGGCTGGGGACTTCCGCCAACTGTCTCAACAACTTTCTGTGGGTGAGGAGGACGATGACGATCATACACAGTTGTCTTGCAGTGAGGTAGTAGTAAGGGCAGTAAGTCCGAGGGAGCAGCGCACAGAGGATTCGGAGGAAGAGCAGCAGGACGATGAGGTGACTGACCCCACCTGGTGTGCAACGCTTACTCAGGAGGACAGGTCTTCAGAGGGGGAGTCAAGGGCATCAGCAGGGCAGGTTGCAAGAGGCAGTGCGGTGGCCAGGGGTAGAGGCAGGGCCAGACCGAATAATCCACCAAGTGTTTCCCAAAGCGCCCCCTCGCGCCATGCCACCCTGCAGAGGCCGAGGTGCTCTAAGGTCTGGCAGTTTTTCACAGAGACGCCTGACGACCGACGAACTGTGGTGTGCAACCTTTGTCGCGCAAAGCTCAGCCGGGGAGCCAACACCAACAGCCTCACCACCACCACCATGCGCAGACATATGATGGCCAAGCACCCCGCAAGGTGGGACGAAGGCCGTTCAGCGCCTCCGGTTTGCACCCCTGCCTCTCCCCCTGTGCCCCAACCTGCCACTGAGATGCAACCCCCCTCTCAGGACACAGGCACGACCGTCTCATGGCCTGCACCCACACCCTCACCTCCGCTGTCCTCGGCCCCATCCACCAATGTCTCGCACCGCACAGTCCAGCCGTCGCTAGCGCAACTGTTGGAGCGCAAGCGCAAGTACGCCGCCACGCACCCGCACGCTCAAACGTTAACCGTCCGCATCGCAAAATTCATCAGCCTTGAGATGCTGCCGTATAGGGTTGTGGAAACGGAGTCCTTCAAAAGTATCATGGAGGCGGCGGCCCCGCGCTACTCAGTTCCCAGTCGCCACTACTTTTCCCGATGTGCCGTCCCAGCCCTGCACGACCACGTCTCCCGCAACATTGTACGCGCCCTCACCAACGCGGTTACTGCCAAGGTCCACTTAACAACGGACACGTGGACAAGCACAGGCGGGCAGGGCCACTACATCTCCCTGACGGCACATTGGGTGAATTTAGTGGAGGCTGGGACAGAGTCAGAGCCTGGGACCGCTCACGTCCTACCCACCCCCAGAATTGCGGGCCCCAGCTCGGTGCTGGTATCTGCGGAGGTGTATGCTTCCTCCACTAAAGCACCCTCCTCCTCCTCCTCCTCCTCTGTCTCGCAATCAAGATGTGTTAGCAGCAGCATGTCGCCAGCAGTCGGTGTCGCGCGGTGTGGCAGCACAGCGATGGGCAAGCGTCAGCAGGCCGTGCTGAAACTACTCAGCTTAGGCGATAAGAGGCACACGGCCCACGAACTGCTGCAGGGTCTGACAGAGCAGACCGACCGTTGGCTTGCGCCGCTGAGCCTCCAACCGGGCATGGTCGTGTGTGACAACGGCCGTAACCTGGTGGCGGCTCTGCAGCTCGGCAGCCTCACGCACGTGCCATGCCTGGCCCATGTCTTTAATTTGGTGGTTCAGCGGTTTCTGAAAAGCTACCCACGCTTGTCAGACCTGCTCGTAAAGGCGCGCCGGCTCTGCGCACATTTCCGCAAGTCCCACACGGACGCTGCCACCCTGCGCACCCTGCAACATCACTTTAAGCTGCCAGTGCACCGACTGCTGTGCGACGTGCCCACACGGTGGAACTCTACGCTCCACATGTTGGCCAGGCTCTATGAACAACGTAGAGCTATAGTCGAATACCAACTCCAACATGGGCGGCGCAGTGGGAGTCAGCCTCCTCAATTCCTTTCAGAAGAGTGGGCCTGGTTGGCAGACATCTGCCATGTCCTTGGTAATTTTGAGGAGTCTACCCAGGTGGTGAGCGGCGATGCTACAATCATTAGCGTCACCATTCCTCTGCTATGCATCTTGAGAAATTCCCTGCAAACCATAAAGGCAGCTGCTTTGCGCTCGGAAACGGGGGCGGGGGAAGACAGTATGCCGCTGGATAGTCAGGGCACCCTCCTGTCTATTTCTCAGCGCGTACAGGAGGAGGAGGAGGAGCATGAGGAGGATGAGGAGGAGGGGGAAGAGACAGCTTGGGCCGCTGCTGACGGTACACCGGCTGATTGCCTGTCATCCTTTCAGCGTGTACGGCCTGAGGAGGAGGAGGAGGAGGAGGAGGAGGAGGATCCTGAAAGTGATCTTCCTAGTGAAGACAGCCATGTGTTGCGTACAGGTACCCTGGCACACATGGCTGACTTCATGTTAGGATGCCTTTCTCGTGACCCTCGCGTTGCACGCATTCTGGCCACGACGGATTACTGGGTGTACACACTGCTCGATCCACGGTATAAGGAGAACCTGCCCACTCTGATTCCCGAAGAGGAAAGGGGTTCGAGAGTGTTGCTATACCACAGGACCCTTGCGGACAAGCTGATGGTAAAATTCCCAGCCGACAGCGCTAGTGGCAGAAGGCGCAGTACCGAGGGCAAGGTAGCAGGGGATGTGCGTAGATCGAGCAGCATGTACATCCCAGGCAGTGCAACAGTCTTTAAGGGCCTGGCCAGCTTTATGGCTCCCCACCAAGACTGTGTCACCGCTCCCCAGTCACGGCTGAGTCGGCGGGAGCACTGTAAAAGGATGGTGAGGGAGTACGTAGCGGATCGCACGACCATCCTTGGTGACGCCTCTGCCCCCTACAACTACTGGGTGTCGAAGCTGGACACGTGGCCTGAACTCGCGCTGTATGCCCTGGAGGTGCTTGCTTGTCCTGCGGCTAGCGTCTTGTCGGAGAGGGTGTTTAGTGCGGCTGGGGGAATCATCACAGATAAGCGTAGCCGCTTGTCAACCGACAGTGCCGACAGGCTAACACTCATCAAGATGAACAAAGGCTGGATTTCCCCAGACTTCTGTTCTCCACCAGCGGACAGCAGCGATACCTAAGCAATACGTAGGCTGCACCCGCGGATGGAAGCTACGTTCTCTCTCACCATCCAAAACGGGGACATTTCTGCTTCATCAATCTGTGTCTAATATTCCTCCTCCTCCTCCTCCTCCTGCTCCTCCTCCTGAAACCTCACGTAATCACGCTGAACGGGCAATTTTTCTTAGGGCCACAAGGCTCAGTCAAATAATTTTTCTGAACAATTTTTATAAGTTTCAATGCGCTTAAAAGCGTTGGAACTTTAACTTGAACCAATTTTTCGTTACACTGGGCTGCCTCCAGGCCTAGTTACCACTTAAGCCACATTAACCAAAGCGATTAATGGGTTTCACCTGCCCTCTTGGCTGGCCATGGCCAATTTTTGGGATGTACATTAGTACTGTTGATACAGCAATTTTTGTGGGCCCTCGCCTACAGTGTAATCAAATTAATTTTTAGCCCACCTGCATTACAGCTGACGTTACATCCGCTGTGTTGGGCAATGCAATGGGATATTTTTATGTACCGCCGGTGGGTTCCAGGGAGCCACCCATGCTGTAGGTGCACACTGAGTTTTTAATACATCTGTACACTTCTAAAGAACCCGTCTGACTGGGGCATGCAGTGTGGGCCGAAGCCCACCTGTATTACGCACGACATTACTACCTCAGCTGTGTTGGGCAATGCAATGGGATATTTCTATGTACCGCCGGTGGCTTCCTGGCACCCACCCAGGCAGTGGGTCCACAGGGAGTTTAACCTACATGTGTCCACTTGTAAAGAACCCCAGTCTGACTGGGGCATGCAGTGTGGGCCGAAGCCCACCTGCATTAAGCACGACATTACTACCTCAGCTGTGTTGGGCAATGCAATGGGATATTTTTGTGTACCGCCGGTGGGTTCCAGGGAGCCACCCATGCTGTAGGTGCACACGGAGTTTTTAATACATCTGTACACTTCTAAAGAACCCCAGTCTGACTGGGGCATGCAGTGTGGGCCGAAGCCCACCTGTATTACGCACGACATAACTACCTCAGCTGTGTTGGTCAATGCAATGGGATATTTCTATGTACCGCCGGTGGCTTCCTGGCACCCACCCATGCTGTGGGTCCACAGGGAATTATAAATGCATCTGTTTCCACTTATAAAGAAACCCAGTCTGACTGGGGCATGCAGTGTGGGCCGAAACCCACCTGCATTAACCCTTTCCAGTCCACTGTGTGACCTGTGAAGACATTAGGGTTTAAGGCTGTACAGCTCCGTTGTTGGTAGACGTCCGTCGGGGTTCTCTTACTGTATATTGCCAGCCTCTCTGCTGTCGGAGCCTATCCTACGTGTCAGCTCATGCAGTACTGGCTTTAGCCAGCATATAGCGCCGTTGTATAACGGCAGAAAAAGAGTAAGCCCCCTAGGAAAACCATATACAAATTGGATTGGAAAGGGTTAAGCACAACATTACTACCTCAGCTGTGTTGGGCAATGCAATGGGATATTTTTATGTACCGCCGGTGGCTTCCTGGCACCCACCCATGCTGTAGGTGCACACGGAGTTTTTACTACATCTGTACACTTATAAAGAACCCCAGTCAGACTGGGGCATGCAGTGTGGGCCGAAGCCCACCTGCATTAAGCACGACATTACTACCTCAGCTGTGTTGGGCAATGCAATGGGATATTTCTGTGTACCGCCGGTGGGTTCCAGGGAGCCACCCATGCTGTGGGTCGACAGGGACTTCACAATAGGGAGTTGTACCTGCCTGTGTCTATGAATTAAAAAGCCCCGTCTGACTGGGGCATGCAGACACCTTGACAGAATGAATAGTGTGTGGCACATAGGTTCCCCATTGCTATGCCCACGTGTGCAGCTCCTGATGGCGGTGGCACAGGATTCTATTTCTCATTGCTTCTGTACAGCATTGTGGGCTATCGCTCCGCCACTTTTAAAGAGGGTCGCTGCCTAGCCGTGCCAACCTCTGCAGTGTGTGCCTGCGGTCCCTCGTCATGGCAGACGCAATTCTAACTAGACATGAGCGTGGTGTGGCATGAGGGCAGCTGAAGGCTGCCCAGGGACACTTTGGTGTGCGCTGTGGGGGGGAGGGGGGGCGGTTGGGCAGCATGTAACCCAGGAGAAGTGTCAGTGGAGTGTCATGCAGGCAGTGATTGTGCTTTGTTGGAGGTAGTGTGGTGCTTAGCTAAGGTATGCCATGCTAATGAGGGCTTTTCAGAAGTAAAAGTTGTTGGGAGGGGGGGGGGGGCCCACTCTTGCCGGTATTGTGGCTTAATAGTGGGACCTGTGAACTTGAGATGCAGCCCAACATGTAGCCCCTCGCCTGCCCTATCCGTTGCTGTGTTGTTCCCATCACTTTGTTGAATTGCCCAGATTTTCACACATGAAAACCTTAGCGAGCATCGGCGAAATACAAAAATGCTCTGGTCGCCCATTGACTTCAATGGGGTTCGTTGTTCGAAACGAACCCTCGAGCATCGCGGGAAGTTCGTTCCGAATAACGAGCACCCGAACATTTTGGTGTTCGCTCATCTCTAATTATAAACTTATATAAACAGCAGCAGATAGGGACTCTCACCGTCCCTTGGTGTTCTGTATACCTTACTCAAGGCAGGGAGAAAAAATGCATAGCCCGGTTATGGTCTGGATCCAGACCAGAAGACATCCAAGTAAAGCATAAAGTCCAGGCAGCATGAGATGAAAAAAGTTTCAATCCTTTATCCCTCCATAGACAAGAACCAGCGATGTTTCGACCCAACACACAAATGGGTCTTTATCAAGCTTGGTTAATGCAGACATTACAGTGGATCAGCGGAGACGGCTCCATTTCACACTAAGGGATTACATGTATAACAAAGGTAACGATCTGCTACCCTGCTGGTTAAAGTTTGAGTAGTCAGTGATTACTAGCAACTTATTCGGACACAGCTGTTAGGTTTTAACTATTTTAAATGTATGTGTATATACATATATATATATATATATATATATATATATATATGTTGTAATGTCTGCATTAACCAAGCTTCATAAAGACCGTTTGTGTGTTGGGTCAAAACGTCGCTGGTTCTTGTCTATGGAGGAATAGAGGATTGAAACTTTTTTCACCTCCTGCTGCCTGGACTTTATGCTTACTTTAAGACAGAATAACTCCGTAAAGGTTTTGCATATCAAAGTGATTTTCGCCGCATATTGTACTTCATTTAGGTGGTAAAAAAATGATCAATAGAATTTGTTGATATTTATTAAAAGCGCCAAAATTGGGAAATTTTTTTAAAAATTGTCATTTTTTTCACATTTTCAACTGCAGTATCCCAAATATGTGCAAACATATTGTAAAATTTTTGATAAGATGTTTATTTCCATCTGTTTACTTTATTTGAAAAACTTTCATTTTTTTAACTATTTAGGAGACGTACAAATTTAACATTAATTATTAATAGAGATGAGCGAACCTACTCGTTTCGAGTAATTACTCGATCGAGCACCGCGATTTTCGAGTACTTCCGTACTCGGGTGAAAAGATTCGGGGGGCGGCGGGGGGAGGCATGGCGGAGCGGGGGGTAGCAGCGGGGAACAGGGGGAGCCCTCTCTCCCTCCCCCCCACTCCCCACTGCAACCCCCCACTCACCCACGGCGCCCCCCGAATCTTTTCGCCCGAGTACGGAAGTACTCGAAAATCGCGGCACTCGGGCGAAAAAGGGGCGAGGCCGAGTATGCTCGCTCATCTCTAATTATTAACATTTTGAGGAAAACCAATTTCCTGCACCAAGCCAACATTGCAAGGGCTCCTAGGTGTCAGAATGATAGATATTCCCAACAAATGACCCCATTTTAAAAACTACACCCCTTAATGTATTCGCTGAGGGGGTCAGGAGTATTTTGACCCCACAGTTTTTTTCAGGAGTTAAGGCAATTTAGAGGAGAAAAAATAAAATTTCATATTTTTGCAAATATGTCGTTTTAAAGACAGATTTGTTTTTCTATAGTGTACATGAAAATGAAGATTTTCTCCAAAATTGATACCCCTGTTTGTCCTATGTCCATAAACATACCGATTGGGGCCCTAATCTTCTGTCTGTATATACAACGGGGCCCAAAATGAAGGAGCAGCCGGTGGCTTTCAAATCAGACATTTTGCTTGAAGGCACTTTAGGCCCCATTGCCCACTTGTAGAGCCCTTGAGCTACGAAAACAATAGAGAACCCCCACAAATGACCCTATTTTGAAAACTAGACCCCTTATCGAATTCATCTAGGTGTGGACTGCATATTTTGACCCAACAGTTTTTGAATGAATCTAAGCAAAGCAGAAGAAAAAAATTACGATTTTTATTCTTTTGGAACTAATGTAATTTCAAAAACTGTTTTTTGTACTGATGTAATGATGTCTGGCACGCATGCGCAGAAGACCGACATCAAGTCCTGGAGGACCAGATCACGACAGGACATTGCAGAGGACGGGGGGGTGGGGGAGTATTTTCTGCTGCCATCATGAATCCGATCCACGAGGGGAGCTGAAAATCTAACTTTTTTAAACTTTTACCTCCGGGAACCAACAGCATGGAGCTGTCACGTCCAGAACCTGCAGGGCTTTGCTTGTCAGAGGAAGCATGTCCCTGGGGATTAAAGCCCAATAGGCAATGGGGTGATCACTAAGAGGTTACCCCCCCCCCCTCTCTCTCCCAAACCACGTACCTTTTTACCTTGGCCAGTATTTTTTGGTGACAAAAGTGGCAACCCCAGTTAAAGGCAATGGCCAAACTTTAGATACCTCATCCCCAGTTTAGCTCTATCGCTACTTCCAGGGTCCACTCGCTTGACTAGGACTTGTGCAATTAGTAAACGTAAAAGAATTACGCCCAGTAACAATATTTGAGCTCATATGTTTTATTAGCATGTCATGAAATCTTGTAAAACTCTGCCTGGCTTCAGAGGGGCATTTACAAGGATTAGCGCTTGTCTATGGTGCAGCCCAAATAGAACATTCTCCCACCTGCCGTAATCCATTCTCTTTGGCCGAAGGTCAATTATAATATAGATTTTGAACTGTGTAGCTTTAAGAGGAATTATCAAGGACGTCAAAGGCCTCAGAAGCTGCAAGAACTGATCTTTCATGCATCATTAGCGCAAGACAGCATTTTAATGTATTAATGTGGGCAATGTGCTCTGTACCCCTATCACTGCTACGTAAAAACCCATCTGTCTCATCCAGGGGCTCCTGGAATAATAGAACAAGATGAGATTCTGGATTAAGAAAATATTTGAAGATAAAGCCTAGGAGTCTGGAAGGGCAGTCCAAGGAATGTTCATTGAGGAACATATAAAGACATATCATGTTGCCAGGGCTGCGGGCAACAAGTAGAGTAGGGCGCCTCTTATTCGCCATTACCAAAGATGTATGTTCGTTTTCTTCCTATGTCAAATATTAGTTCTATATATTGCCTGAACAATGCAACCATTCAGTGCCCAAATAATACTGCAATACAACACCTAAACGCCCCACATAATACCACCATATGGTGTCATCATAATACTGTACTTTCAATTCAAAATTGCATGAAGGCGCCAGTGGTTTAAAAGTGCCAAGGGCTCCAGTGTAAAGAATGTGCCCTTAGGCAAAAAAGCTACCCCAGGGCTGGAGAATGGCCTATTATTTCAAATTGCCTAAAACACCAGTAATTGTTTAACACCTGCAGGAAAGGCGCCACTTAAAGGCATATGTATACTAAATGAAAGTCACAGACTATCGATATATTCTGCCAAACAGGCATGTGTACTAAACAGAGATCAAGATGTATCCCTAATAACACAAATAACACAAAGATGGAATATTACCTCTGCAGCGCCACCTATTGGATGGCAGTATTCCTGAAAATCAATACAGGTTTTAACACAGATTAGGAATAGAAAACCATGCCAGAATCCATACACAGACAGCTGCTTTGGGGTCTTTGCTCCTCGTCAGTGTGCAGTAGGATCCTGGCTGGGCTAGTGAGAGGCCTGTGACGTGGGTCAGAAGGGGTATCATCTCTTCTTAGGGAAACACCTAGGAGGTGAGTGAGGAGGCTTATAAGGTTATCCATGCTTCTCTGGGTAATATGCAAATAAGGAAGATGGAACAATACCTCTGCAGCGCCACCTATTGGATGGCAGCATTCCTGCAAATCAATGTCTGACCCTTTATACAGGTCTGTAGAGCAATGATTGGGAATTGAAAACCAAGCCAGAATTCATACACATACGGTGTTTGCCCCTTGTCGGTGCACAGTAGCATTTGTAGTGGCCCAGCGGGTCCTACAGAACACTCACACCAACACTTGTCCTGTCTCACCTGTCTATGTGACGTCCATAGACATAGAAGGTGCGGTCTGTAGGAGAGACCCTGTTTCTCCCCTAAGCCTAGAGCTTAGCCTGATGTCAGCTGCAGTCCCATTGGCTGATAGTCAGATTCAATTTCACTGGTGCAAAGTCCAAGGGCAGGAAAGCCACAACACAAGTCTCTATGCCAGAGTGGGAGGAGTCCAGAAAGTGTGGGAAAGAAACAGAGGAGATAAAAGGAGGAGTCAATGAGCAGTTTGCAGACTCAGCCAGGCATAAGAGAGGAGAGATTGCAGTCAGTTGTGTTGGAAAGGAGGAAGTACACTTACAGAAGCAAGTCAGCAGTGCAGCACATTCCTTCCAAGGTTGAGCGTGGTGTAAACCCATTCCCTTGGCACCCCACAGAAGTAGTAGTGGGGTGCCCTTTCTGAGGTTGGTCTTCTACAAATAGTGAGTCATAGCTACCCGGTGAATTCAAAGCTAGGATTAGCCTTCCAGCCACTTGTCCCTCTGCTTCATATACACTTCACTAAAATCTAAATCAACCCTTCATCTAAAGCAGCTAGTGGGGAAATTGTCTTAGAAATAAATCCACTGGAAAGGGAAAAAAAAGAGCATTGAAATCAGGTCTTAATCAAATCAATATCACTGCATTTCTCATCATGTGCAATTGCCTGCTTAGTGCTGCATCTTTGTGTACCTGTTACAAATGCTTTTACGGAGAACTGTGAATTCAATTTGTATTCCAAAAATCTATGTTAGTAAATCTGTACACTGACAGATTTCTAAACTATTGCTGGACTTGGCTCTGTTACTTCTTCGGCATACCTTCCTGAGGGTCCAGTTGGAGTGTTGGCATCACCGTGACAAAACTAGACCTTCCGGCCATACGTGCTACAGTAAGTTCTTTGGGGCCGTTACACATTCTGGCTTGGCTAGTGAGAGACTTATGACATGAGTTGGGAGAGGTATTGCCTCTCCATCAGTCTTTGTTAAGACCTGTATAAAGGGTCTGACATTGATTTGCAGGAATGCTGCCATCCAATAGGTGGCGCTGCAGAGGTATTGTTCCATCTTCCTTATTTTCATATTACTCAGAGGAGCATGTATGGCCTTATAAGCCTCCTCACTCACTTTCTAGGTGCTCTTCTGAAGGAGACGCAATACCCCTTTCGACGCTAGTAACAAAAGGACACTCAGCACTAGTTGGACAAGCTGCAGACAGGATCCCTAGATAAAGTATAGGAGTTAGCATTCTACCTAAAATAAAAAAGCAAGACACAATATTTCACCCCACCCCTCCCTTGACATGTTTCGCCTTCACAGGCTTCTTCAGGGAAGAACCAGGGCAGGGCCATGTAGCTGTTTTTGTTCAGGCTGAATCCGGACCCCCATGCCATTTTATGTGGTCTGCGATGAAGTCTAGAAGCAGAAGGACAGGATCTCCTCTTTCCCCAGAGGATGCAGCCAGTGCTTGGCAAAGGGGGTGGTGCCAGCAAAGGGAGTGGGTGCCATCTTGTATTCTGAGGTTTGGCGCACCTTCACACCAATCTGTTCAGCAACTCACTGGGGGTAGCACAGCTCTGCCAGCCCTACCAAGGCACCCTAGCCACCCTCCAAGGTAGGAAGCTCAATGCTGAAGAGGTGGAAGGGGAGAAACCCCCATCATAGTGCAAAGAGCGCCAGAGCCATATTAGGGAGTAGTTACATCTGTGGCTCATTCACACGGGCGCATACAATTTTGGTCCATGATATACGCCTAAACTGTACTATTTGTACCTTCTTGCATTTTTTGTGAAGGTATTCACTGCGATTGCTCCATAGATAAATAAATAATTTTTTTTCACAAGCATGAAATACTGATTGACCATTTGTTGCCCACTCTGGGGCAACCTATGGATCAATCTCGCCATTTTCATCTATCAAATACAGCTTCTTTTAACTGCCAAATAATCATGTCTGAATACCCCAATGCAAATCAATGGTGATTAAGCTGCCTGTATTACGTGTCTAAAAAAATTGGCTCATAATACGAAGTCCAAATAATGGCGCCCTAGGTAGCTACACTGCCAAACTCATGTCCCAGTTACAATCCCTACTCCAATGTTCACCAGCAATATGAAGAATAGTTCCTTTCATTCAAGTTTTTCTGTAGTTATTTTTGAGAGTTGGGTGATAACCAATATGGCCGCCACTACAACCATTATCACGTATATAATTATAAAGAGTCACTTTCTTGCTTTTCTATGTCTTAGAACTCAAAGGGTTACTCCGACTGCCAAGCAGAACATTTCATTGTCCATAAGGCACTAATTTTTCTTCCCATAGTATAGAGTCAAGGTCTCTCCTCTGGTTCCTTCTGACGCAGGTTGTCTCCCTCCTGGCATTCCTGCGGGTTGGGTACAGGATGTGGTCAAGGAGGTGGGTCCTGTCACCTTGAGTTCCTCAGTCATGTTGCTTGCAGTTTGTTTTTGTCAAGGTAACATGGAAGGGGTTGAGTGCAGGGGAGGAGGGCTGAGATGCTCGCTCAGACCCAATGATGAGAGTGTGAGGAAGGGCAGAAAAGCAGAAAGGGCTCATTATAGGAGACTGATAGCTTCTGCCTATGACCTTCACCAAGTACTTCTTGGAAGGAGTAACGGTTTAAAAATATTTACAAGTTCTGAAACACTTGGATTAGGTTGTGGATCTGCAGTACATAAGTTATTGCTGTCTTGTGTCATTCACCATTGCACAAATCATCATAAACTTGCTCAGAGAGGTCTTCTAAGCGAAATTTTGCAGTAAAACCTCTTTGAGACGACCACCTAAAATTGCGCAAAAAAATGGTCTTCTAGAAGGGTGATCCTCCTAATTCATAGGATATGTAAGAATTGAAGAGGGGGGAAACCCTTCTAGGGCTTGACCATTGATTTGTGTATATTATTTTTGTAGGTTCTTCTTTGCTAGATCTATAGTGAAGCAAATTTTTAAAAAGTTTGCTCATCTGTAATGGTGAACACCCTTGGCATTGTGATGCTCCAACCAAAATTTATTTTAAGTTAGACACTTGGCAAAGAACCCTAAGTAGGACATTGTGTAACTTAGTATTATGGCCAAACGTTGTGTAATCTGTAGCATGACCCTGCTGGCATAAGACAGAATCTGAAAAATGACCGGAACAGAGGTCTTCTCAGGAGGGAGGCAGAAAGAGCTAGTGGCTTTGCAATGGGTATAATACTAAAGGGCTATGTACACCTTTACACTATTTTTATTTTTATTTATTTTTTTTTAATCAATGTGTTAGTTGGAACACCAACATTGTATTTGGCTGCAATTTGCTTACCTGTTCACTGCCTGTCCGTCAGAGCGATTCCTGACATCCTCCTCTGACCCCTTTCATCATCAAGCTCTTTGCGTCCACAGGATCCCCTTTTGCTGGATGTTCCTCCTCGATCACGCCATTCTCTGTTTACTCTCCACATTGTTACATGGGAAAACCCCATAAGTCATTCTGATCGCTGGATTTTCCCATTTCATGTTGATTCACATTGAAACTGTTTCACAGAAAACTTGTCATGTGATTTTATGCCGCACTCCGGGGATCATTTCTGTACAGGGATGCACCAATCGTGAAAGGACCAGGGGCTCTAACAAAATGGCCATTCATTATATATATATATATATATATATATATATATATATATATATATATATATATATAGTAGGCAGTTAAAGGGTGAGGTTGTGGATGGAATGTATCTCCCTCCCAGGCTTTTAGTCTAAACAGGGTGGCGGTCCAGTCCACAACTTCACCCTAGCTCTCAGGAAGCGCAGCTGCAGGCACTGGTCCCATTAATGGAGCATAAAAGACTGCAGGTCCAGGAAGCCAGGGCCTGACAGCCTGAGGAAAGACATACAGTCTAACATCCCGACCGCTGAGGGCAACGGCAAGACACTCCTCGGATGTCCTGGGTAAAATCTGTGACCGCGATGCAGGCATCAACCCCGGCTATGGAGGAGCTGCTTGTGTGGATGGACCGGCTAACGGATGTCCTGCTCAAATATCCAGCTTTAAGGAGGGAGAGAGCCCCAAATAGTGCCAGGCCCAGGGAGACTGTGCAGCAGTTCCTGCAAAGGATAACTCCCAATGATGATGTTGAGGCCTATCTGACCGTATTTGAAAGAACCGCCAAACGAGAAAACCTCCCCAAGGCTGAGTGGGTCGAGGTCCTAGCACCGTTCCTCACGCTGGGACCGCAGAAGGCGTACCATGATCTCAGTGTCCACGAGGTAAGCGAGTACTCCAAATTAAAGGCAGAGATCCTGGCTCGTCTGGGGGTTAAAGCGGTGGTCCTGGTGTTAAGGGTGAATAATTGGAGCTACACGACTGACCAATCAGCCCGGTCACAGATGTTTGACCTGTATTATCTGGTTAAAAAATGGCTAGAGCTGGACATTTGCACACCTGCCCAGATGGTTGACAAGGTCATGGTGGACCGTTTCACGCATGCCCTGTCGGCAGACCTGCAGCACTGGGTCGGCCATGGGGGGGCCTAAGGATGCTAACCAGCTGGTAGAACTGGTCGACCACTACACCGCGATGGAAAACTACCTCCAGGACGTCAATTCTGTCCAGACCCCCATTACGAGTTCGAGATTTGCAAGGGGTAAGAGACCACCAGATGCCGGAGGGAAGCAGTGGCCTGGCGGGAAGGAGGTCGGGCCCCCAGAGAGGGCACCACTGGAGTTAAAAGTTCCCAATAGCCCCAACCAGTTTGCTGGGCCAAGGAGACCAGGGATTTTGAGGTGCTGGAGGTGCCAGGGGCTCGGACATGTGTTGGCTCAGTGCCGCGTAACCAATGAGCCTATGGAGTGTGACGCTGCTTGGCGCTGGTCCTCGTTTGCAAGGCCTAGTTGCGGTGCGTCCCAGAGACTAGAGACTTAGCCGCAACTGTGTCAGTTAAGTATAAACCACCATTCTGTGGAGGCTCTACTGGACTCGAGGAGCTTGGTCACCTTAGTGCATGCTAGTCTGGTAGCAGAGGGCTTCATACCAGGTAAGCACATCAGTGTGGTGTGTATACACGGTGACACAAGGGTATATCCTATGGTAAATTGTAACTTTGAGACCCATGTCAGAACTGTGACCTACGATGTAGGTGTGGTCAAAGGGTTAATGCACAGTGTAATTTTGGGACATGATTTTTCTGTGTTCTGGGACTTGTGCGGGAAGATGATAACCCCTTCTAAAGAGGCTGACACAAACACAGCTGACCTTACCCCTCCGCAGGATAGCAGAGTAAATGTGGACATTAAACCAAGAGATGTAACCTTTCCTTTACAGGTCTTGGCTGGAGAAGAGGTTGAAGAGGAAGTTCATCCCTCGGTTCAGGATGTGTCTGATCCGGAGGATGCGCCTGAGAACTTTGGGACAGTCCAATTAAGGGACCCCACTCTTGTTAATGCACAAAAAAATGTCGTGATAATAAATGGTGTGTTACAGGAACCGGGCTCTGACCAACGGTTCCCCCATTTTTCCATGAATAATAACTTGTTGTATAGAGTAACAAAAATAGGGGAGAAAGTGGTGGAACAGTTGGTCGTGCCAAAACCGTACAGGCATAAGGTGCTAGACTTGGCACATAATGCACATATATTTGGGGGGACATTTAGGAACTTATAAAACGCACGATATAATACTTCAAAGGTTCTTCTGGCCAGGGGTGTACAAGGACATAAGAGTACTGTGAGTCATGCCCCACCTGTCAGAGCACCGCTCCTGTGTCGCACTTCTGCAGTCCCTTAGTGCCTCTCCCGATTATAGAGGTTCCCTTGGAGAGAATTGGAATGGATTTAGTGAGTCCCCTAGTCAAGTCGGCTAGAGGACATCAATACATTTTGGTTGTGTTGGATTATGCCACTCGGTACCCTGAGGCAATACCTTTAAGAAGCCCTACTGCCAAAAACATTGCTCGAGAATTGTCCCTTATGTTCTCCAGAATAGGTCTCTCCAAGGAAATCCTCACGGACCAAGGGACCCCATTCATGTCCAAAGTAACGAAAGAACTGTGTCACCTCTTTAAAATTGATCACATATGAACCTCAGTATACCACCCTCAGATGGATGGGTTGGTAGAGAGGTTCAATAAGACCCTGAGGCAAATGCTAAAATGGGTAGTAGAGAAAGATGAGACCGTCTGTTACCTTATCTCATGTTCTCCATATGAGAAGTACCACAGGCTTCCACAGGTTTCTCGCCATTTGAGTTGCTATATGGTCGACACACAGAGGGTTGCTGGATATAGCCAGAGAAACCTGGGAGACCGAGTCGACTCCCTATAGGATCATCATAGAGCACATGGCTCAGATGCAGGATCGGATTAGCATGGTAATGCCCATTGTCAGGGAACACTTGCAGAGGGCACAGGAGGCCCAAAGCAGGGTGTACAATCGTTCTGCCAGGGTGAGAAGTTTTAATCCCGGTGACCGGGTTCTCATCTTGATACCTACTGTAGAGAGTAAATTCCTCGCTAGGTTGCAGGGCCCCTACAAAATCATTGAGAAGGTAGGCGACGTAAATTATAGAGTGCACCAGCTGGGGAAAAGGAAGCTACACCAAGTGTACCATGTTAATCTAATAAAACTCTGGATGGATAGAGAAGCTTTGGCTACCTCAAGCATTAGGAGGGGTGGGCCGCAGCCCTCTCTGCCCGATGTTAAAATAGGTGAGACCCTCTCGGTGTGCTAACGGCAGGAGGCAAAAGAGTTCCTGCAAGGAAACAGAGACAAGTTCTCTGACCTGCCAGGTTGTACAAATGTCATAAAACATGATATCATAACTGAACCCAGGATGAAGGTAAACCTAAAACCGTATAGGATTCCAGAAGCTCGAAGGGAAGCAGTTTCTGACGAAGTTAAGTTCATGCTGGAACTAGGGGTGATAGACGAATCACAAAGCGAGTGGTCAAGCCCCATTGTGTTAGTTCCCAAACCAGATGGTACTTGGAGGTTTTGTAATGATTTCAGGAAATTAAACGAAATCTCCAAATTTGATGCGTATCCCATGTTCAGGGTTGATGAATTAATTGAGAGATTGGGTAATGCCAGATATATTACCACCCTTGACCTTACCTAAGGGTACTGGCGAATACCTCTGACTGACAAGGCCAAAGAGAAAACGGCCTTCGCAACCCCAGAGGGCTTGTTCCAGTACAAAGTTACGGCGTTTGGGTTACATGGGGCGACTGCTACCTTCCAAAGTTTAATGGATCAGATTTTTAGGTCTCACCGTAATTATTCTGCCGCAAATCTAGACGATGTTGTAATCTTTAGTAACGACTGGGAGAGTCACCTTGGGAAGGTACAGGCGGTCATGGATGCCATAAAAGGGGCAGGTTTAACCCTAAACCTTGGAAAATGTTCAGTAGCCCTGAAGGAAGCCAAGTGCCTTGGCTATGTTATTGGCCATGGCCTCATTAAACCTCAGGTCAACAAGGTAGAGGCCATAAAGGCATGGCCTAGGCCTGTGACAAAAAAACAGGTCAGAGCCTTTCTAGGAATGACCGGGTACTACTGTAGGTTTGTGCCTAATTTTGCCTCCATTGCAGCACCACTTACAGACTTGACGAAAGGGGGCAAGTCGGTAATGGTCGCATGGACATCCAAGGCCAAGCAGGCCTTTCAAAATTCTGACCTTTGCCAACAGCCACTCAAAAGAGTTTATTGTGCAGACAGATGCTTCTAGTGTAGGGTTGGGTGCAGTGTTGTCCCAGTCCGTAAATGGGGAAGAACATCCAGTATTGTATTTAAGCTGAAAACTGTCTCCTGCGGAAAAGAATTATGCTATTGTTGAACGTGAATGTTTAGCAGTGAAATGGGCACTAGAAACATTAAGGTACTATCTCTTGGGGAGAGAGTTCAAGTTGGTGTCAGACCATGCCCCCTTGACCTGGATGAAGCAAAATAAGGAAAAGAATGTGAGGGTGGCAAGGTGGTTTCTTTCTCTTCCGAACTTCAAATTCACCCTCGAGTATAGACCAGGCAGGTCGCAAGGTAATGCTGATGCCTTGTCTAGGATGCATTGTCTGGTCACCAAGGAGATTCAGCCCTCCGGTCTGGAGAAGAGGGGGGGGGGGGATATGTATGCAGTTAAAGGGTGTGGATGGAGTGTATCTCCCTCCCAGGCTTTTGATCTGGGGAGGGTGGCGGTCCAGTCCACAACTTCCCCCTAGCTCTCAGGAAGTGCAGCTGCAGGCACTGGTCCTGTTGATGGAGCATAAAAGACCGCAGCTCCAGGAAGTCAGGGCCTGACAGCCTGAAGAGAGACATACAGTCTAACAGCCTGAGGAAGAATTTACCAGAGTACCCTGCGTGGTGCAGCGTTGCATTTTGTTCCTGCATGGACTCTATTTTGTGTTGCATTTGTTGCCTGGAGCAAAATAAAAACTGAAGTAAGTTTTTGCATGTTTAGAGTCCAGAGTGTCTTTGCCGCCCCACCCCCTAGGTGTATATATATATATATATATATATATATATATATATATACATATATATATATATCATATTTAATAATCATATTCATATCATAATCGTATTTCATAAATGTCATTCAATCGAAAGGGAATAAGGATCTGACAAGTCATCTCAGCTTCAGCTCAAGATCTCCTTAAGTGAATTTCACTGTACTTGTCAGGATGGTGATTTATTGTTTGCCGAGGACATTCTGGTTTTCATGACCAACTAATGCACAATAATCACCCGCGATCCTTTCCTGGAATTACATTATCACACGTTCTAAAAGGCTTTTGCAGTGTCTATCTTATCATATCTGAGGGCCTGGCCTGTCAAGGAGAAGGTGGATGGTGGAGCTGGATGTGTAGACACCAAAAGGGTAATGAGACTTAGCATTGTATAAATAAACAGTGGATTCACCTCAACCTTTTCACTGGAGACCTAGAGACAGCAAAAGACATCTTAGTCTGTGATGTGAGACAAAAAAGAGGCTTAAAGGGGGTGTCCACATTAATGGTCTTCTGAGACATGTCAGAACTCAACATTAGTGGGAAATTCCTGGTCTCAGACCAAAAGTTTTACCCTACCTATTTATGTACATGAAACCTTATGGTCTAGGATAGAGATTCCTAAGAATCAGATTCATTGGAGCATATTTACTTAGACCGGTGTTTCATATGCTGATTTAAGCAAACCATGCACCCAGGCACAAGCGTATGAATACATTTCAGCAGTAAGAAGATAAGTATAGGAGGGTGCTGGGACTGTGAGAGGGCCAGAGTGGCAGATTTGGGGCTTCCCCAGTATTCTGGGTAGATGTAGGCCTTTCAAGCAACAGGCAAGCCCGGCTCTGGGTCAGGGAGTTCCAGGCCAAGCTCCAGGTATGAGGTCATGAATCCCTTAGGCACCCTGCACACAAGCGGGTTTGAATTGCGGAATCCACGATTGTCTCCCGCGTGGAAGATCCGCACCAATTCAAACCAATGGATCATCACACAAGCGGACAGCGAGTGCGATTTTCCGCCCGCCGAAAAAAAATGTAGCATGCTCTATTTTTTTGTGAATTCCACACAGATGGCTTCCATTGAAGTAATACCCATAATCTATTGACACGGATTGGCAGTATTGAACATGAAAGCGGGAACAAAGGAATGGCTTACATTTTCAGTTTCCATACTCATTGGGGCTTCCTCATCATATGTGATAGTCCATTGGAAAAACTGTCCTCATCACTGTGACTGCAACACTGCACCACTACGCGGAGAGACTTCTTCCTCAGTCTCCGTCTAATACCCGGTTTGGGCTCCATCCACACTTCCTGTTCTTTCTTCCTGCTCAGCACTGTTTCCTTCACTTCTGTCCCCTCTTAAAAGCAATACCATAATCAGAGAACAAAATAATACTTAACATTAAGCAGTAAAAACCTATCCCGCTCTTGCAGAACAGCTGATGGATCCTCAGGACTATTGCTTGAAACTTTAATGATGACGCGTTTCAGTAGTGGACTGCCACCCTCCTCAGATTAGATACCAGTAGTATGTAGTGTCTTAGACTACCGATGCACTGGCAATGCACATTGTGCATCAGTTTGTGCGCAGAAAAGGTGCAGCCATATTGGTTTGTCCAGGACCGGAGGGTGACTTTAAGGACAAGGACGGTGTAAACAGGGAAATGTGCAGCAAACTAATATCAGCCTAAGTTATGGAGACAAGCAATATAGAGTTGGTAGACTGTTCTCATTGATATAAATGGTAAGATCCCCCAATGTACAAGCAAATCTGGCAAAAGAATGCACCTCAGAATATTCTTGCTTGATCATCGGGCCATGTAAAAGGCCCTCTAGCAATCTTCTAAGAAGTTGCTTTTCTAGACAGTGGTCTCCACTCATTTCCAGTCGCAGATACAGAAAAAACATTAAGGGAGATTATCAGGATCAAAACTTGGGAAATTGCTTCCATCCCAAAAACCAGGCAACTCTTGTGATACTAACCAGGCATCTCCTACTGTTCAGTGGTTTCCAT
Source organism: Eleutherodactylus coqui (assembly GCF_035609145.1). NCBI lineage: Eukaryota > Metazoa > Chordata > Amphibia > Anura > Eleutherodactylidae > Eleutherodactylus > Eleutherodactylus coqui. The sequence continues at coordinate 43,942,366 of NC_089837.1, forward strand.
ATTCCCCGGAATGAGATCCAGATCTTGACTAACTCCCGAGGTCAGATGATGTGTTAGGCTAAATGTATTCTCTAATTCAGCAGGGAATGTTACATTTCATTGACATGGGACATGGAACTATCCGTATAAGACCACAACTCAATGATTTAGAAACTTTTTTTCTCACTGTTCCTCTTTGAGAACATTGAGGCTCGTTACTAAGCAAAACTTTTGACAATTACAGATTTTTTATATTTTAAATAGTTTTAAAAACAAAATCTAAACATTTACTTCACAGACCTGTCTGTCAGTTCCCTCATGGTGACCCTCTAGCACTGGACAAACAAAGATGGCTGCCCCTCCTCTCTGACTACCTGCTGCACACCGTGCATTACTATGCATTGGTAGTCTAAGACATTGCATGCTGTTCTGATTGGCTAGTACTCTCATGTGGGCAGTAACGGCCAGTCAAAGCAGCATGTAGTGTCTTAGACTATTGGTGGATACTAATGCACAGTGTGCATCAGGTAGTCAGAGATGCGGTGGTCGCAGGGTCGCATTAAGGCTGGGTTCACACAGGGCGGATTTGCCACGGTTTTGCCGCGTGGAATTTCGCTGCGGCAAATCCGCCCACGGCCGCTAATCTCGGGATTAGCCAGCCATGTGGACGAGATTTCTCAGAAATCTCATCCACACGGGACGGCCAATCCGCTGCGGTAAGCCCGGCTGAAACCGCGGCTGCGGCGGCCGCAGCCGCGGTTTCAGAAGATGCAGCATGTCTGTTTACTTTTACTTTTTTGTTTACTTTCGTCGCGGCCGCGCTTTCCTCTATGGGAGTGCCGGCCGCAATGGAAAAGCAAGCGGCCGGGCCGCTTCAAAGCCGCCGCCGCTTTTTCCGCGGCGGTTCTCCCGGCGGAGATCTCGCGGTTTTTGCTGCGGCCTGTGTGAACTCAGCCTAAAGAGGGTTCTCTGCTGTGGATTATCTCTACTTGTTAGAAGAGTTCCTTGAGAATAAGCTGATCACGAAGTATTCCCAAACTGGGACCCCTTATAATCAGATGAAAATTATGGGAAAATTTCACAGGAAGTGTTCAGTTTCCCAACAGCGCCACCACAGGACAAACTAAGCATTACACATTGCCTATTCAAATCAATGGGTTATCTTTGTAATTTAGAATAAGACTTGCCCTCCAGAGCAAGAGAAGGTCCAAGTAACCACTCTCCCCTGTGTACTGAGAGATGGATTGTTCACAGAGCCCCTGCCCTTATTTTAACCCCTTAATGACGCGGCACTTTTTCTTTTTCCGTTTCCGTTTTTTCCTCCCCCCTTAAAAAAAATCGTAACTCCTTTATTTATCCATCGACATCGCTGTATGAGGGCTTGTTTTTTGTGGGACGAGTTGTATTTTTCAATGGTGCTATTTAAAGTACCATGTAATGTACTGAAAAACTTAAAAATTTCCAAGTGGAGTAAAAGGAAAAAAAAAAAAACACATTTCGCCATCTTTTAGTGCATCTTGTTTCTACGGCGCACAAAAGGCAACGAAAACGACATGATAACTTTATTCTATGGGTCTGTACGATCACTACGATACCAAACTTGTTTAGGTTTTTTTTTACTATACTCCTCTTTTTTCTTTCCAAAGACATTTAATTTTTTTCAATTATTTTCTGCGGTCATTTTGTGCACGTGATAACTTTTTTATTTTTCCGTCGACGTAGTTGAGCAAGGTTTCATTTTTTGCGGGATGTTCTGTAGTTTCCGATAGTATCAATATGGAATACATACAACTTTTTAATCGCTTTTTATTGCATTTTTTCTGGGGGACAGGGTAACTAAAAAAGTGCATTTCTGGCGTTCTTTTTTTTTTTTCGGATGACGTTCACCGTGCGGGAAAAATAATGTGCTACTTTGATAGTTTGGACTTTTACGGACGCGGCAATACCAAATAGATATTTTTAATTTATTTAGATTTTTTAATAATACATATGGCAAAAAAGGGGTATTTTAAACTTTTCAATAAAAAAAAACTTTATTGATTTTTTTTTTCTACAGTACTTTGAAGTCCCCCTGGGGGACTTTAACATGCGATGCTTTGATCGCTCCTGCAGTATGACGTAATGCTATAGCATTACGTCATACTGCTTTTTGACAGGCAGTCTATGAAGCCACACCACGGGGATGGCTTGATAGGCAGTCTGTTAAGGCAGCCCTGGGGCCCTTTCATTAGGCCCCACCTAATCACCTTATTAAAAGTTACGTTTTAGAGTCCTAACAGTGAAGAATTTTCTGATATAATTTGGACTATACTTGCCCCAGTGAAACTCTCTTCATACATATCCCGACGCTCCATGACGTACCGGTACGTCATTGGTCATGAAGGGGTTAAAGTTCCCCAATAGTGTTTATAGTGAAAATGGGTTTTCTAAACTGGATAGTCATTTTAAAGCTGACCATTTTGTTATGCCAATTGAAGATGCTACTAGGTGGTGCTGCAGAGGTATTATACCATCTCCCATTTGCATCTACTAAATTTAGTAGAAGAGCATTGCCTACTAGGCACTGTCCATAAGGAGAAGCAGTAACCCGAAGGACTGAAGCTGAGCCTTAAAATGGTACAATGTTTTTGGACCAACTCTAAGAAATGGACCAATGATTGTACCGTTACCCTTTGCTTGTAGAAAAGCCTCACCAAGACCAGAAACAGGAGACTGAGAAGAGCAGACCACATGTTACATGACTTTGTACTTTGAGGGCACAATGTCCAGTGTAGATCCAGAAGAAATTTGAGGTGAATGTACTCTGCTGACCGTCATTCTTATCCTGATCTTCATTCCCATGTCTATGGAATCACATCTCCCCTCAGGAACCTTACAGGGTGTATTTTCACCAGACCTAATGTTTTCCGAAAGATAAGGGGTGTCTGGTAACGACTTATCACCCTCCCTAGATAGAAATAAACTGCTGCTTCAACTGAGCTTGTTTACAAGGAACTTGGAAACATTTATTTTGACCAACTTTAAGTTGCCCGTAGATATAAGATATTTTTTTTCAATCCCTTTTGATTTTATGTTTTGGGGTGTAAAGACTATATGCAAATGCGAAGGGCAAGGGCGAGACGTTTATGTGAAGCACATACAAAGTCAAAGTATAAAAACCTGACTTCTCCTTTATTAGAACCAGCAAAGATAAAGTGTTTCGAGGCACAAGAGCCTTTTCCTCGGATACGCTGGCCAAAACAAAACTAGTGGGGTCGATTCCAATCTAGTTGTGCTGTGTTCTTCGGAGAAGCAAGAGGAAGCCATGAATTTCATGTTTTTGTCCCTTCCCCGTTTGTTCTTTCACATACAGCCCCACACTTGTCCACAGGTTGAATGTGATATTGCAGCTAAGTCCCATCCGGTGAACTGAGCTTCTATACCAGATACAACCCATGGAGAGGTGTGGAGTTGTTTCTAGAAGAAAGTAGGCTTGTTTTACTAATATCATAAAACCCTTTAGGCCACTCTTTACCACAAACTGTCGGTAAAATTCTGCGATTTCACCTTCATTTTTGGACATAGGCTCCTGCGGCCAACAGCGTGTTTTAGCATGCCCCATCACTGTGATGGGTGATGAGGTGCACTATACACAGAAAAATAGAGCAGACAGCGCTCGAAAATCGTGGCACTGGAAAGCGCTGTTCAGCGCTGCGATCGAGTGTATGTCTGGGAGGCCCCATTGAAATCAATGGGAGCATTATCCCGTGATTACCGCATTCAAAACGCTGCTGTAATCGTGGTAAAAAGGGCTTGTATGAGAGTGCCTTAGTGCTGATGACTGATCTCACTAATGGACTTTAAACCTGCAAATACATTTTTTTAAAGGCGGTGACTTGGCTGACTACTGACAGCAAGGCTCCTGCGCTAACAGCCAAGAATGGAGAAATCTCAGATCCTCGCAATTTAAACTCTTACATGGCACAATCAATAGCAACTACAACATGTAAGCAGATGACAGGGGGTGAGGGCTCTTTACTATCACCCATTGGCACTCCGCAATGTGATTGCAAGGAACTAATGGGCTCTCATGCAGCTGGAAGTCTGACAAAGGCCTCTATGTTTGCCATGTAACTTAGCCTATTAGACCCCGCCTCCAGCAGAATCTAATAGGCTGCTGTCATAGACTCAGTAGAATGCACTACATAAGTAATGCAATGTACTATCCTAGAAATTGAACAACTACATCTTCAAGTCCCCTTGAGGGACTAAAAATTGTGCCAAAAAAAGTTTTTAAAAAAGTTTAAATGTAAAGAAAAAAATCCAGTTTTAAAAAAAAAAAAAATTCCCCTTAAAAACTCTTTTTAAATGCGTAAAATATATATATTTTTAAAAAGCAACACATAATAGGTATCAGCTCATTCATAAGGACCCTAACAATGAAGATACATAGAGATCAATGGGAGAACACGCACATAGTCTGCAGCTTTGAGTCTGATGCACTCTCCACATGCTGAGTGTGAGGTCCACCAGTCAAATTTCAGGGATGATAGCATGGGCACTAGGAGGCGGGTAAGTATAAAACATACCCCCCTGGGCTACTAGGAATCTTCTCTGAGTACTATGACTTACTTTATGGTGCTCATAGCCAGTAAAGGTTCCCTCTAATTGTCCTAAAGAGATTTTCTGACCTTGAAAAAACTTTTTGCCCCATGGTGTGGAATAGTATGAAAATAGCTATTACTCACTCTTCCACTATGTCTCTGGTCGCCTCCATTCGCTTTCTTAAAGAGGAAGCAATGACGTCATATTCATAGTTCATATGGCCATTGCGGCAGACATGGACACAGAGGCCTACAATTAGCTGCAGTGGTCATGTGAGTGATCAACGTGATTTCATCACTTCCTGTTCCAGTAGGAAATGGAGCAGAGAAGAACTGTTCAGTGGCACGGAACCAAAGGCACAGTAGAAGGGTGAGTAATGGCTGTTTTATTTTTTTGTATCAATACCTGAGGTAATTTTTTGAAGGTCAGAAAACCTTTTAAAGCCAGTATATAAATTGTCTTGTATCATCCTTGCATGGACTTCTGCTACAACCAGGATTGTTGGCTGATCCTGCCAAAACAGCAAAGTACTACCATAGAGGTTCTTGGCTGATTGTTGACCAAAAACATCCTAAAATTATATCAGGATTCAATTTTGAACACATGACAAATTTTTGGATCATCTATGGTCATTTTTAATGTATCACAACCATACCTGCTTCCAATTCATGTTCTTCCACCATTCTCTGAAGTTTGATGCTTGTCTCTTGACCCAATTTCTCCTGCCATGTCTCTGCTCTACAACCCTCCTTCCCACCAAAAAAGAAATGCAATGATTTGGAAATCTTATATAACCACATTTTATTCACAATAGAACATAGAGCAAATATCAGAAGGCGGAATTGAGACTTCTTCCATTTTATTTTAAAAATTAACTCATTTAGAAATGGATGGCAGCAACACATCTCAAAAAGGTTGGGCGGGGCAATGTCTACCATAGTGCAGCCATCCACTCTATAGTCTATAAGTGACTGAGAAGTGTTGAGATCAATTGCTGGAGTTTTGGAAGAGAAATGTCTCATTCTTGTCGGATGTAGGATTTTAGCTGCTCAATAGTCCTGGGTCGTCTTTGCTGAATTTTTTGTTTCATAATGTAAAACATTTTTCTACTGGTGAAAGGTTTGGACTGTAGGGGGCAGTTCAGCTACCAGACTCTTCTTCTGTAAAGCCACGCTGTTGTGATGGATGCAATATGTGGTTTAGCATTGTATTGCTGAAATATACAAGGCATATCCCTGAAAAAAAAATGTTGTCTGGATGGGGCATATGTTGTTCTACAACCTCTATATACTGCTCAGCATTGATAGTGCCTTTGCAGATGGGTAAGCTGTGCATGCCATAGGCACTAATGCCACCCGATACCATAAGAGATGCTGGGTTTTGAACTGTGTGCTGATAACAACCTGTATGGTTCTTTTCCCCTTGAGTCCACAAGACACAGCGTCTGTGGTTTCCAAAAAGAACTTCAAATTATGATTCACCTGACCACAGAACAGTTTTCTATTTTGCCTCAGTCCATTTTAAATTAGTTTTGGCCCAGAAAGGACACCGGCTTTTCTGGATTGTGTTGATATATATGGCTTCTTCTTTGAATGCGACAGCTTTAACCCTTTCCAATCCACTGTCTGACGTCTAAAGACATTCTGATTGATGGCTGTACAGCTTCCGATGTCGGAAAACATCCAGCAGGGTATTCTTACGGTATATTACTGGCCGCTCTGTTGTTGGGGGGCCTCTCCAGCATGTTGAATACCATAGTACTGGCTCTAGCCAGCAGGTGGCATCATTGTATAATGGCAGAAAGAGAGAACCCCCTAGGAAAATCTGAATCCAAAATAGGATTACAAAGGGTTAAATAGTATTTATGTATTGTGGGAAGACAGCTCGGTAGAGTGCAGGTTGCGATGCGTACGGCAGGCAGAGACACGTTTAAAGTCCAAGTACAGCCGTGGCCTGTGTTTATTTTTATACAGCCTTGGCTTCCGGCACGAACACAACAGTCCAGCTTCTCCAGCATTAACTACACACAGTCTCTCCCTGCCTGTACAAGGCACTTGTTGCAGGTGCACAATACAACCGGTCTTTTACCTTTAGTAGGTATAACAGACAGCCTGGGTCCAGCAGCCATCCAGCTCCACCCTGTGTCCGTGCACCTGCTCTTTATATGCACCCTGCTGGCTCAGCCAGCTGATTGGCCTCGCCGAAACCCTGGAGAGGAGGAGGTGGAATGGACAGCCCCACTACCAACCTGACATCCATTCCAAAAAAAACAGGCCTGGATATTTTTAAAGAACCGATCTCCAGCAACTGCTTGCTGGAGACCACATTACACTCCTGGTTTCCTACGTCCCCAATCGCGGGACGTGACCTTCCTCCAGTCCCCTTATGTATAATACCGGAACCGAGGGGCAACGTAGCGACCATCCACTACTACGCCCCTCAGTACCTCACAGTATGTAGTGGTGGGATATTCAAACTCTTTGCAATTTTAGATTGGGAACATTTTTCTGAAATTGTTGCACGATTTTGAGATGCAATTTTACACGGGTTAGTAAACCTCTGGTTATTTTTGCTTTTGAGAGACTCTGCCTCTCTAACAAGCTCTTTTTATAGTCATGTGACTAAGTAGAAAATTAACCACCTAGTTGTTTTTTTCATTAGTAACGCTCAATTTTCCAGCCTTTTGTTACTGCTGTCGCAACTTTTGTTAGGTGCCTTGCTGCCATCAATTTCTACATGAGTTAATTCTGTAAGATGAAATGGAAAATTCTACTTTTCATCTTCTGACTTTTGCTCTATGTTCTACTGTGAATAAAATATGATTATATGAGATTTCCAAATCATTACATTCTTTTTTTCCTTACATTTCTTTACATTTTACCCCGTGCCTCAACTGTTTTTTCTACATTGTTTCTATTTCATTATTTCTTCTATTATCAGCATTTCTTAAATGTCCCTCAACTTTTTCCCTTTTTCTCTTGTCTCATATGTGATCCCCTCCCCCCAAATTTACAATCTTATATCTACTAGGCCTATGTCTCCTATTTCTACTCCCTTCATGTCTCTTCATCTCCTCCTCAGTCTCATATCTCTCCCATATACTGACCAAAGAGCAAAATAATTGCTTATTCCATCCGTCTTCATACCTAAAAATAGCCTGAAGTACCCAGCACTAAAAATATCATATTTCTTCCACTGTGGCAGAAAAATATTTAAAACTTCATAAATCTGTCAAAAACTTCAAGCTGCAGTAGGAGAAAATCAGAAGATATAAATGTTCTAAGAGGTCATGTCCACTAAAGAACATCATATACATCCACCTTCACGATAATACCTGGGACAATCTCAAGGCCTCCCCACATCCCCAATCACATATGTGAAGCGGTGAAGACAGAAGACTTGTAGACAGTATAAAGATATGAAAAAACAAACAAGAAATTATGAAAAATGGACAAAGGATAGATTAGACACATAACCATTTGCATGCATAATTCAGAGGAAGCATTATAATAGTTATATTCGTGTACATAGGGGGCAGTATTATAGTAGTCATATTCTTGTACATAGGGGGCAGTATTATATTAGTTATATTCTTGTACATAGGGGCAGTATTATAGTAGTCATATTCTGGTACATAGGAGGCAGTATTATAGTAGTTATATTCTTGTACATAGGGGGCAGTATTATATTAGTTATATTCTTGTACATAGGGGCAGTATTATAGTAGTCATATTCTGGTACATAGGAGGCAGTATTATAGTAGTTATATTCTTGTACATAGGGGGCAGTATTATAGTAGTTATATTCTTGTACATAGGGGCAGTATTATAATAGTTATATTCTTGTACATAGGAGGCAGTATTATAGTAGTTATATTCTTGTACATAGGAGGCAGTATTATAGTAGTTATATTCTTGTACATAGGAGGCAGTATTATAGTAGATATATCCTTGTACATAGGGGGCAGTATTATAGTAGTTATATCCTTGTACATAGTAGCAGTATTATAGTAGTTATATTCTTGTACATAGGGGCAGTATTATAGTAGTTATATTCTTGTACATAGGGGGCAGTATTATAGTAGTTATATTCTTGTACATAGGGGGCAGTATTATATTAGTTATATTCTTGTACATAGGGGCAGTATTATAGTAGTCATATTCTGGTACATAGGAGGCAGTATTATAGTAGTTATATTCTTGTACATAGGGGGCAGTATTATAGTAGTTATATTCTTGTACATAGGGGCAGTATTATAATAGTTATATTCTTGTACATAGGAGGCAGTATTATAGTAGTTATATTCTTGTACATAGGAGGCAGTATTATAGTAGTTATATTCTTGTACATAGGAGGCAGTATTATAGTAGATATATCCTTGTACATAGGGGGCAGTATTATAGTAGTTATATCCTTGTACATAGTAGCAGTATTATAGTAGTTATATTCTTGTACATAGGGGCAGTATTAGAGTAGTTATATTCTTGTACATAGGGGACAGTATTATAGTAGTTATATTCTTGTACATAGGGGACAGTATTATAGTAGTTATATTCTTGTACATAGGGGGCGGTATTATAGTAGTTATATTCTTGTACATAGGGGGCGGTATTATAGTAGTTATATTCTTGTACATAGGAGGCAGTATTATAGTAGTTATATTCTTGTACATAGGAGGCAGTATTATAGTAGATATATCCTTGTACATAGGGGGCAGTATTATAGTAGTTATATTCTTGTACATAGGAGGCAGTATTATAGTAGTTATATTCTTGTACATAGGAGGCAGTATTATAGTAGTTATATTCTTGTACACAGGGGGCAGTATTATAGTAGTTATATTCTTGTACATAGGAGGCAGTATTATAGTAGATATATCCTTGTACATAGGGGGCAGTATTATAGTAGTTATATTCTTGTACATAGGGGTCAGTATTATACTAGCTATATTCTTGTACATAGGGGGCAGTATTATAATAGTTATATTCTTGTACATAGGAGGCAGTATTATAGTAGTTATATTCTTGTACACAGGAGCAGTATTATAGTAGTTATATTCTTGTACATAGAGGACAGTATTATAGTTATTATATTCTTGAACATAGGAGGCAGTATTATAGTAGTTATATTCTTGTACATAGGGGGCAGTATTATAGTAGTTATATTCTTGTACATAGGAGGCAGTATTATAGTAGTTATATTCTTGTACAGTGGAGGCAGTATTATAGTAGTTATATTCTTGTACTTAGGGGAAAGTATTATAGTAGTTATGTTCTTGTACATAGGGGGCAGTATTATAGTAGTTATATTCTTGTACTTAGGGGAAAGTATTATAGTAGTTATATTCTTCTACATAGGAGCAGTATTATAGTAGTTATATTCTTGTATATAAAGGCAGTATTGTAGTAGTTATATTCTTGTACTTAGGGGAAAGTATTATAGTAGTTATATTCTTCTACATAGGAGCAGTATTATAGTAGTTATATTCTTGTATATAAAGGCAGTATTATAGTAGTTATATTCTTGTACATAGGAGGCAGTATTATAGTAGTTATATTCTTGTACATAGTGGCAATATTATAGTAGTTATATTCTTGTACATAGGAGGCAGTATTATAGCAGTTATATTCTTGTATATAGAAGGCAGTATTATAGTAGTTATATCCTTGTACATAGGGGACAGTATTATAGTAGTTATATTCTTGTACATAGCAGCAGTATTTTACTAGTTATTTTCTTGTACATAGGGGGCAGTATTATAGTAGCTATATTCTTGTACATAAAGGGCAGTATTATAGTAGTTATATTTCTGTACATGGGGGCAGTATTACAGTAGTGATATTCTTGTACATAGGGGGCAGTATTATAGTAGTTATATTCTTGTACATAGGGGGCAGTATTATAGTAGTTATATTCTTGTACATAAAGGGCAGTATTATAGTAGTTATATTCTTGTAAATAGGAGGTAGTATTATAGTAGTTATTTTCTTGTACATAGGGGGCAGTATTATAATAGTTATATTTCTGTACATAGGAGGCAGTATTATAGTAGTTATAGTCTTGTACATAGGAGGCGGTATTATAGTAGTTATAGTCTTGTACATAGGAGGCGGTATTATAGTAGTTATAGTCTTGTACATAGGAGGCGGTATTATAGTAGTTATATTCTTTTACATAGGGGGCAGTATTATAGTAGTTATATTCTTGTACATAGGGGGCAGTATTATAGTAGTTATCTTCTTGTACATAGGGGGCAGTATTATAGTAGTTATCTTCTTGTACATAGGGGGCAGTATTATAGTAGTTATATTCTTGTACATAGGGGGCAGTATTATAGTAGTTATATTCTTGTACATAGGGAGCAGTATTATAGTAGTTATATTCTTGTACATAGGGGCAGTATTATAGTAGTTAAATTCTTGTACATAGGGGGCAGTATTATAGTAGGTATATTCTTGTATATAGGGGGCAGTATTATAGTAGTTATTTTCTTGTACATAGGGGGCTGTATTATAGTAGTTATATTCTTGTACATAAAGGTCAGTATTATAGTAGTTATATTTCTGTACATAGGAGGCAGTATTATAGTAGTTACATTCTTGTACATGGGAGCAGTATTATAGTAGTTATATTCTTGTACATAGGAGGCAGTATTACAGTAGTTATATTCTTGTACATAGGAGGCAGTATTATAGTAGTTATATTCTTGTACATAGGAGGCAGTATTACAGTAGTTATATTCCTGTACATAGGGGGCAGTATTATAGTAGTTATATTCTTGTACATAAGAGCAGTATTATAGTAGTTATATTTCTGTACATAGGAGGCAGTATTATAGTAGTTATAGTCTTGTACATAGGAGGCGGTATTATAGTAGTTATAGTCTTGTACATAGGAGGCGGTATTATAGTAGTTATAGTCTTGTACATAGGAGGCGGTATTATAGTAGTTATATTCTTTTACATAGGGGGCAGTATTATAGTAGTTATATTCTTGTACATAGGGGGCAGTATTATAGTAGTTATCTTCTTGTACATAGGGGGCAGTATTATAGTAGTTATCTTCTTGTACATAGGGGGCAGTATTATAGTAGTTATATTCTTGTACATAGGGGGCAGTATTATAGTAGTTATATTCTTGTACATAGGGAGCAGTATTATAGTAGTTATATTCTTGTACATAGGGGCAGTATTATAGTAGTTAAATTCTTGTACATAGGGGGCAGTATTATAGTAGGTATATTCTTGTATATAGGGGGCAGTATTATAGTAGTTATTTTCTTGTACATAGGGGGCTGTATTATAGTAGTTATATTCTTGTACATAAAGGTCAGTATTATAGTAGTTATATTTCTGTACATAGGAGGCAGTATTATAGTAGTTACATTCTTGTACATGGGAGCAGTATTATAGTAGTTATATTCTTGTACATAGGAGGCAGTATTACAGTAGTTATATTCTTGTACATAGGAGGCAGTATTATAGTAGTTATATTGTTGTACATAGGAGGCAGTATTACAGTAGTTATATTCCTGTACATAGGGGGCAGTATTATAGTAGTTATATTCTTGTACATAAGAGCAGTATTATAGTAGTTATATTTCTGTACATAGGAGGCAGTATTATAGTAGTTATAGTCTTGTACATAGGAGGCGGTATTATAGTAGTTATAGTCTTGTACATAGGAGGCGGTATTATAGTAGTTATAGTCTTGTACATAGGAGGCGGTATTATAGTAGTTATATTCTTTTACATAGGGGGCAGTATTATAGTAGTTATATTCTTGTACATAGGGGGCAGTATTATAGTAGTTATCTTCTTGTACATAGGGGGCAGTATTATAGTAGTTATCTTCTTGTACATAGGGGGCAGTATTATAGTAGTTATATTCTTGTACATAGGGGGCAGTATTATAGTAGATATATTCTTGTACACAGTGTAGCAGTAAAGTAATAGAACTATCATATTAGTGCATAGGAGCCATATTACAGTCGTTCTATTCTCTACATAAGAGAAAGTATTATATTATGGTAGGTTGTACTCTATAGAAATTAAAAGCATTTATTAAAGGTAACAGTTGAAAAATCTTAACAGTTTTTTTATATAGTTTAAAAATGTCATACTTTGTAATGTTAATAAAGTTCTATCTGTATGTAATCAATTCTGAAACTCTCTGCTGTATTGTTCATTTGAAAATCTCCTTAAATAATAAGTTACCGATAGAGCTTTTTACTTAGCCTGCCTGTCCACGGCCCAGGCGGAATATCGCTAGCGATATTTCGCCGCGGGGGAGCAGGGGTTGGAACTGACAGATCTCCGCGGTGAGACTATCTAATAGATAGGCTCACCGGGAAAAATCGCAGCATGCCACAATTTGAATCCTGCAAGTTGAAAATCACTATGATCCTCAGCTTGCGGATGTCGGGCTGCACTTTCCATAGTTAGCCTATGGAAAGCGTGCCATGCGAGGTTCGCGGGCGATTTATCGCCGCGGATCTCACAATGACAACTCGCTCATGGGCAGCCCGCCTTAGTTGATATAGTTTATTTGTAACATATTTATTTTACCTTTAGCTTTTCAGCTTTGCATGTGAAATATACTTTTGCAGTATTTGTCATTTCATATTTAAGATTGATGTATACAGAGTTTCTCATAATGAACCACGAGGGGGGATGATGAAATAGGCAGCTTGGTGACAGCATCAGACGTGAAGAGGCTAAGCCAATATATGAAGCAGATGCCCCTCATATGACAGAAAATAGGAGAAATACAAATATGCAGTCAATCTGCGGCAATCACCACTAGAAATGAGCCCATGATTTACCTTATCTGGACAATTTCTATGGTCAGGTGACACGTCAAGGCGCTCAGACTATCCTAGACGGGTTGTTTATTCAGTTTGAGTTCTGGTTTTCACACATAACAGATTTTCTCCTTTGCTTTTGTTAACTATTCAACATAGGAAAAAAACATTACCTTGACCACACTGAGGATGTCTCATGGAGACAGATCCCTTCTTAATGTCTTCTTGGCATATTCGGATATCAGAGACTTGGGTTCTTGCCCTCAGAATCAGCTGATCGTCCGGCCTGCTGCCCTGACCGCAGTCAGGGCTGAAAAGGGAAGTGCCGCGCTTCTATTGCACTTTGTGATCCTTGTTATGGACAGGGCATGTAGTCCTGTTCATAACAGGAACAGGAAGTGTAATAGAAGAATGTCACTCCCATTGATTTCAATGGAAGTAAAGTTAGCGCTCTCACTTCCTCCACTGATGATGACGTCCAGCTGATGGACGTGGATCCAGAATGGGGATAGAAACAATGGGTGGCGCTATTCTAACATCAGTCCTGAAATATCTGGGGAGAGAAACAGCAGATGGCACTATTCTAACAGCAGTCTTGGAATATCTGGGGAGATATTGAGTAGGTGGCGCTATTCTACAATTAGTCGTGGAATATTTGGGGGGTAGAAACAGCAGGATGTGCCATTCTAAAAGTAGTCTTGGAATATATGGGCAGAGAAACAGCAGGTGGTGCTATTCTAACATTAGTCCTCGAATATCTGTGAATATAGACAGCAGGTGGCGCTGTTCTAACATTAGTCCTGGAATATCTATGAATATAAACAGCAGGTGGCGCTATTCTTACATTAGTCATAGAATATCTGGGGATAGAAACATTGGGGCTAAACGTTTGACGGTGCACACTTAGACTAGACAGTCTTAAAATGCGTCAGATTTATTACTGAATGATAGATCTGTCGAATTGTAAGACCGTCTGGTCTAAATTTAGACACTCTATTACTTGGTTTAGTGTAGGCCAAAAATTGTGCCAAAATTTTGGCAGAATTCACAGCAATTTTTTGATGCAATTTAAGCCCTATCCCTTTTAGGGTAAGTCAGAAAAACTGTCTGAAATTGTCTAAACAAACAAAGGAGATGGAAGAATACCTCTGCATCGCCACCTATTGGAAGGCAGCATTCAAGCAAGTCAATATTAGACTTTTTATACAAGCCTTGTAACAATGACTGGGAATTGAAAGCCAAGCCAGAATCCATGTCTAAATGGTAACTAAACATGATACATAAACAGATGACAACATGCTGGCGCAATTTTGGGCACAAACTAAACCAACTAATATGTGGTCTAAACTTAGACTAGACAGTCTTACAATGCGACAGATTGATCATTCAGTGATAAAACTGGCACATTTTAAGACTATCTAGCTTACAAGTTTGTGCTTTTACGATTTTTGTGCGATGCTATGTTAACATTAGAACGTTCTAGACAGTATTAGTAAGCAGCCCCAATATTTTCATGGAATAACCCTTTACAAAGAGTAGAATAAAAAAATATATATAAGTTAAAGGGGTTGTCCCGCGAAAGCAAGTGGGTCTATACACTTCTGTATGGGCATATTAATGCACTTTGTAATATACATCGTGCATTAATTATGAGCCATACAGAAGTTATTCACTTACCTGTTCCGTTGCTGGCGTCCTCGTCTCCATGGTGCCGTCTAATTTTCAGCGTCTAATTGCCCGATTAGACGCGCTTGCGCAGTCCGGTCTTCTGTCTTCTGAATGGGGCCGCTGGTGCCGGAGAGCGGCTCCTCGTAGCTCCGCCCCGTCACATGTGCCGATTCCAGCCAATCAGGAGGCTGGAATCGGCAATGGACCGCACAGAAGACCTGCGGTCCACCGAGGGTGAAGATCCCGGCGGCCATCTTCACAAGGTAAGTAAGAAGTCACCGGAGCGCGGGGATTCAGGTAAGCACTATCCGGTTTTTTTTTTTTAACCCCTGCATCGGGTTTGTCTCGCGCCGAATGGGGGGGCTATTGAAAAAAAAAAAAAAAACGTTTTGGCGCGGGACAACCCTTTTAATCAATTAGTTGTATGTACCCAAAAATAGAGTTAATGAAAACTGCAACTCATCTTGTGAAAAGTTAAGAAAACTGTGATTCCCGATGGTCCAAAATAGGCCAAGTCGTGAAGGACGCCGTCCTTTGTTCATTTAGTTTTTTTCCTCCCCACTTTTAAGACATAATAAATATTATCTATCCATCAACATAGATGTCTGAGGGCTTGTAGTTTTATGCGGGACGTGTTATATTTTTCAGTGGTACTATTTGATGTACCATATGATGTACTGAAAAACGCTTCACAAGATTCTAAATGGAGAGAAATGGAAGGAAACCCGCAATTCTGACATCTTTTGGATGCGTCGTGTTTATACTGTGAACCCACTGCAGCGAAAATGGCATGATAACTTTATTCTATGGGTCAGTATGATTACCACCACGATACCAAATTTACTTAGTTTTTTTTTTTTTTTTTGCTGTACTGCTTGTAAAAAATAAAATATCTTTGGAAAGAAATAAAGTTGTTTTTGGCCGCCATCTTCTGGCAGCCATAACTTTTTTTTATTTTTCCCTCGACATAGTTGTGCAAAGGCTCTTTTAATGCAGGATGTCCTGTAGTTTCTGTTGGTACCATTTTGGAGAACATTCGACTTTTTGATGGCTTTTTATTATATTTTTTTCTTGGAGAAGTGTTACAAAAGAAAAACGCATTTCTGATAGGTATTTTTTTTTCTAATGACGTTCATGATTTGGGGTTAATAATGCATTACTTTTATTTATCAGACCTTTATTTATCAGACGGGCGGAAATTCCGCGGCTTGATTTCCCGTAGAATTTCAGCCCATGGAAGCTGCCATAGGATTGCAATCCTATGCAGACGGCCGCGATTTGTCCGTGCGAAATCACGCATAGAAAACAAATCGCGGCATGCTCTATTTCTGTGCGGGGCTTGCAGAGCCCCGCGCAGAAATGTCACTCCTCGGCCACTGGCTCTGCTATGTGCATGTGCTGGCTGGGCGGCAGCTGACACATCAAAGAGCCGGAGCCGCGGGAGAGGTGAGCGCCACACTGGTCCCTGCAGGGGCTTGGGTCAGGTCCCGCTGCAAGAATTCTCGCAGCAGGATCCTACCCGGTCGTGTGCAGGCGGCCTAACAGATGCAACAATACCAAATATGTTTGTTTTTTTATTTGATCTGTTGATTGGAAATAGAAAAGCTTTTTTTTTTCAAGTTTTCTTACCTTCTATTTTTTTTTTTAATTAATAAAAATTTTTTTTTACTTATCTTTACTTTTTTTAAAAATCCCCTTCGGGGACATGAACTTGTGATTGTTTGATCGCTCCTGCAGTAAGATATAATATCATAGTATTACATTATACTGTGATCTGATCAAATCTATCAAATCTGGCAATCTATCAAACCATGCCACAGGTATGGATGGATAGGCAATATGCAATGGCAGCCCTGGGAGCCTTCAGGAGGCTCGCAGCTGCAATGACAACCAAACGGCATCATGTGATCTCATCACGGAAGGGCCATTTGGGATCCCTGAATTCTAATCAAAGCATTTAAATGCCGCTGTCAGAATTGATGGTGGCACTTAAAGGGGTTGTCCCGCGAAAGCAAGTGGGGGTATACACTTCTGTATGGCCATATTAATGCACTTTGTAATGTACATCGTGCATTAAATATGAGCCATACAGAAGTTATTCACTTACCTGCTCCGTTGCTGGCGTCCTCGTCTCCATGGTGCCGTCTAATTTTCAGCGTCTAATCGCCGGATTAGACGCGCTTGCGCAGTCCGGTCTTCTGTCTTCTGAATGGGGCTGCTCGTGCCGGAGAGCGGCTCCTCGTAGCTCCGCCCCGTCACGTGCCGATGCCAGCCAATCAGGAGGCTGGAATCGGCAATGGACCGCACAGAAGACCTGCGGTCCACCGAGGGTGAAGATCCCGGCGGCCATCTTCACAAGGTAAGTAAGAAGTCACCGGAGCGCGGGGATTCAGGTAAGCACTATCCGTTTTTTTTTTTTTTAACCCCTGCATCGGGTTTGTCTCGCGCCGAACGGGGGGGCTATTGAAAAAAAAACAACCCGTTTCGGCACGGGACAACCCCTTTAAAGCGCTAACATTTACGATCAGCTTGAACACTGACCGTGCCACATTGTATGGAGCCCCATCGACCACTGATCCGCCCTCCACACAACTCCCAGACCTTCATGATGCAACTAAACATCATGGAGCGTTAAGGGGTTAAATGCTGTTAACTGCAGCTCAGGCAAGCAGAGATCTTGAAAACTTTAGAACTTTACAATATCCAATGATTAAATTGTATTTACATGAAGCCGACAGCCTTCCAATAATAATGTTTACATAACATATAATATACAACGTATCAAATATACTATAAATATAACCAGTGATTTATTGCCTTCCCAGAAAATACAGGCCGGCCAATGCAGACGCCACAGCTTAGGAGACATTTAGCGGATTAACTCAAGGCTCTTAACCTTCTCTGTTGGCCACAACCCAAAATACATTGGTGACTGCAGTTTAGGGCCCACAGCTCCATTTTTCAGCTTTTATATTGTAAGTAGCAATGAAGTCCATGATGCAAGAAAATTCTACAAACTCTAGAAAACGGTTATCGGTCATTTTTACGTTTTTCATGAAACATTATAATACAAAATATGGAAAAGTTTGCAGGATGATAATTCTCTAAGGATAAGAGATTTCAAAGAGAACAGTTTACGACGGGAATATCCAAGACAGGAATCCTTTGCAGTCCTGAAGACGCTATAAACAAAAAATCGAAACGCGTGTAATAAAACCTGCATAGATATAACAGCTCATACACAGTGAGTATCGGTACCAGTGACTGCTAAAAAATAGAAAATTGTAGAAGAATCCTACTCATGAGGGCAACATTAAAAAAAGAGAAAGATATACCTAGAAGACCAGTCTAAGACATGTGGAGGAATATAAGAAAGAAGGGGAAAAAAAGGAAAAAGAGAAAGAAAGAAAAAAGAGGGGGGATATATATTTAAATGGGAGGAGAAAAAAGGAGGGGAGCTGTGAAGGCGGCATATTGATGTAACTCTGACTACCAACAGCATGATACCAATAGAGTTAAAACATTGTTGAGGAAGAATCAGAAGCTTTGAATGTCGTCGAAGACAACATTTTAGGAAACAAACTTGAGAATCTGTATTATCAGCTACAAGTTCCTCATCTTAAGGATATTGTTTAGCTTTTGTACCCTTACCATCATAGAGGGGACCACAGTGGATCCCCACTGACATGGTACCGCAGCTCGAGCTGCAACCAGGAAAAACCTCAGGAGAAATTGTTTCATCTAAGCCAAGGAGTCAGAAGATAAAGATAACAAAGCTAAAAGAGGTGCATTAAGCACCGTTCAGTCACTGACCATACGGTACCCAAAATATGGTCCCAGAAGTCATGTATCAAAGGGCAAGCCCACCATATATGTAGAAGAGTCCCTTGCTTGGCTTTACAATGCCAGCATATATTGTGAACCATCGGTGAATATAGCATATCTTGACTTTAGTAAAGTATTTGACAAAGTATCTCATACCATACATA
Organism: Eleutherodactylus coqui; assembly: GCF_035609145.1. Classification (NCBI taxonomy): domain Eukaryota; kingdom Metazoa; phylum Chordata; class Amphibia; order Anura; family Eleutherodactylidae; genus Eleutherodactylus; species Eleutherodactylus coqui. The sequence goes on from NC_089837.1 coordinate 43,961,389, forward strand.
TTGAAAAAATGACCAAATATGGGACTGACAACGCAACGGTTAGGTGGATTCACAACTGGCTAAGTGATCGTACTCAAAGAGTGGTCATAAATGGCTGCACATCCAAGTGGAAGAATGTATCAAGTGGGGTAGCACAAGGCTCTGTCCTAGGCCCAGGGGTGTTCAACATTTTTATAAATGATCTGGAGGAGGGAATTGAGGGGAAACTGATCAAATATTCTGACAACACAAAGCTAGGAGGGATAGCTAACACTAGGGAAGACAGAGTATTCAAAAAGATCTAGAAAAGCTTAAGCAGTGGGCGTCGAGTAACAGAATGGTATTTAACAAGAAGAAATGCAAAGTCCTACATCTGGGCAAGAAAAATGAAAAAAACACATAGAGAATGGGAAGAATTGGGCTAAGCAGCAGCACATCTGAAAAAGACTAGGGTATACTAATAAACCATAAACTGAACATGAGTCAACAATGTGATGCAGCAGCCAAAAAGGCAAACACAATTCTGGGATGTATAAAGAGAAGCATAGAGTCTAGATCACGTGAGGTCATTATCTCCCACTACTCTTCCTTAGTCAGACCTCATCTGGAATGCTGTGTCTAATTCTGGGCACCCCACTTTAAAAAAAACATAGACAAACTAGAGCAAGTTCAGAGAAGAGTTACCAAGATGGTGAGTGGTCTGCAAATCATGTCCTATGAGGAACGGTCCTGCCGGACGTCTTTCGACATCGGAGCTTTACAGCCTTCAATCAGAATGTAGGAAAACATCAGACAGTGGATTGGAAAGGGTTAATAGCTATCTGAGGGTCTGTCACAGTGCAGAGGGATCAGCCCTATTCTCATTTGCACAAGAAAAGACTAGAAGCAATGGGATGAAACTGAAAGGAAGGAGGCACAAATTAGATATGAGAAATAACTTTCTGACAGTGAGGGTGATGAATGAGTGGAACAGGTTACCACGGGAGGTGGTGAGTTCTCCTTCAATGGAAGTGTTCAAACAAAGGCGGGACAAATATCTGTCTGGGATGATTTAGTGAATCCTGCACTGAGCATGGGGTTGGACCTCATGACCCTGGAGATCATTTCCAACTCTACCATACTATGATTCTATGAGGAGCAAATGAATGCACTTTACCTGTGTTGCGATACCAGCGAGAGCTTTGTGTCATAGGCAAATTTGATCAATTTCCCATCAATTCCCTCCTCCAGATCATTTATAAAAATTTTGAACACTGGGCCTAGGACAGAGCCTTGTGGTACCCCACTTGATACATTCTTCCACTTGGATGTGCAGTCATTTATGAGCACTCTTTGAGTATGATCACTCAGTCAGTTGTGAATCCACCTAACAGTTGCCTTGTCAATCCCATATTTGGTCATTTTTTGAATAAGTATGGTATGAGATACTCTGTCAAATGCTTTACTAAGGTCAAGATGTACTATATCCACCGCATTTCCCTGATCAACCCACTCGGTAATTCTGTCATAGAAGGAAATTAGAGTTGTCTGGAATGACTTGTTTGTTACAAACCCATGCTGGCTCTGGTTGATTTACTCTATTCTTATCCAAGTACTTGCATACATGCTGTTTAATAATTTGTTCGAAGCTCTTTACCAGTATAGAAGTCAGGCTCACAGGCCTGTAGTTTCCTGGATCCACCTTCTTCATTTTTTTAAAGATAGGGACAACATTTGCCCCATTGGCATACAAACTCTGTGCACCCAGGATGTAACAGTATGGCCTTGGACATAGAAATGTAAAAGGGTTTTTTCAGGGAGGAAAAATATTTACTTGCTCCTTTGATATCCACTTTAGTGTTTCAGCTCTCTGGCCGTAAGTGAAGGTAGAGACCAGAGTGACATCATGGCATCAGACCCAGCCCACATGATCCTCACACCGGTGCACGCTTTCTGACATTTTGACGCTACACATCAAATGCGACACTACTCTGCCCATTACTAAACTTATTATTTGGCTGGGAGGTGGCATGCCAGTCAATTAGCTGTAGTTTGTGTATAATTATTCTGGCTCCACCCAATGAAGGATGACAATGATACATTTGTCTGAAGGTGTTTTCTCATCCTGTTGGCAATTCCTTGTCCTGTTCTGGACAAGTCTGCTGGCTATTTATTTATTTATCTGGGATGTTTTACATCTTATTTTCTGTAGTTTGGTGGTTTATTATTCATATTGTGCCATCTTTCCTTGCCACTAACATAATAGTAACATAATATTTTAGGTTGAAAAAGACTTATGCCCATCCTGCAATGTTGATCCAGACGAAAGCAAAAAAAACCCCAATGAGGTAGAAACCAATTTTCCTCATATCATGGAAAAAAATTCCTTCCTGACTCTGATCTGATAATCAGGATAATCCCTGAAGTACTCAGAATAATTGATGATCCGGGCCCCTCTTGTGCTCTTTTAGCGAGTTCTCCATCACTACGTCCTCAGACAGAGAGTTCCATAGTCTCACTGCTTTTACAGTAAAGAACCCCCTTCTATATTTGTGTAGAAACCTTCTTTCCTCTAGACGTAGAGGGTGCCCCCTTGTTACTGTCACAGTCCTGGGTATAAACAGACTAGTAATTATTAGGAAATTATAGTACCAGTGTTTTTGGTGGTGCAATGTGCCACACAGCTCTGCTACATGCACATGACACACACAGCTCTGCTACATTGATTTCGTATATGAGCTGCACGTGATTTACAAACTTCAGCTGCTTGCTGAGGAGACATGTTTGCTCGTAACTTTCGCATATCTGCTGCATGAGATTTGCAAACTACAGCTGGCGGCTGAGCTGAAATCGTGGCTTGTTGCTGTGTCATGTAAGCTGCATTAGCTTCACGGTGGCATTGAACCCTCTGTGGTGACATGTTTGCACGACAGCGATGGTTAGTTTCAACACTGGACAACGGTTGATTATTTAATGAAGGCTGGACAGGTGTTGGCAGCATTAGCACTTGAGATGACATAATATCACGCTCAGGAGATGTGAAGATAGTGGTGAAGGACTATGTGTCAATGTTGTTAGTCAGTATGCACAGCCAGCTATGTATGTGTAAATTTGTGAGGGGTCATTTATTGGAGTCTCCACACAGGTGTACAGCTGTGTCACTACAAACTACCAGACTGAGTACTGCTGTATCCATAGCAACTGAGGCCGCAGAGGTTTGTGGGGGATGTAGTCTGGCCATAATCCCTCATTCAGCTCAGAGACCATGTTACAGATCACATGACGGTGACATCGTAACAGATCCTGTCAGCACACGAGCTATGTATGTGTAAATTTGTGAGGTGTCATTTATTGGAGTCACCACACAGGTGTGCAGAAGTCTCACAACCAGCTACAAACTTCCAGTCTGAGTACTGCTGTATTCATAGCAACTGAGGCTGCAGGGGGTTTGTGGGGGTGTAGTCTGCCCATAATCCATCATTCAGTGTACAAGGAGTATAAAGAACCTGTAATGATGTCACCGTCATGTGATCAGGGGGCGGAGCTAAGAGCCAGTAACTGATTACATGATGGTGACATCATCACAGGTGCTGTCAGGCTCTGCATGTAACTCACACAGCACACACAGACTGACAAACAAGTGGCTGTTATCATATGGCACCTGACAGTTTTATTGCAGCAGAGCAACAGTTCATTGCACTTCACACTGTAAACTGTTCTAACCTACATGTGGTGGCCTTGCTGTGGCCCATCAGCTTATGCGTTTTGGCTAAAATGCTAACTAACACCTGCATTTATCAGTATTTTCCGTGCAGTCTGCAATAGATGCTGAGTGAGCCCGGGGTGTCATGCCAGTGTGGCGCACTATGGTGATGCAGGGCAATCCACTGCTTTGCCAGTATGGGTTGTAATCCTGTATAGTGTGGCACACTTATCTATGGCTGACATCTTTGGTATTGGTTCACATGTGCAGACTATTTTGTCTGCAGTCACCCCTCCCCCAATCTGGTTTGAGGTATGCAGCTGCATTTTAGTCTGCACTGAACAATTTGCATGTTCCTAGGGGGCATCGTCATTCAGCCTGCCCTGCAACGTATCAGGGGATGCATATTTGGCTTCTTTTTCTGTGAGTTATGTTTTTGTAAATTTTTTTTCTCTCCTCTCTGTGATTTTTTTTTCCACACTGTACATTAAACCAGTAGATAAAAAAACCCTGGCCATCTGCCCACTAACTATACATACAACATGGTCCTGTCTAGCAGGTCTAATGCCATCACATAACACAGTTTATCATAGTCCATTCCCCACTCTTGGTCTGCAGTACAGACGATTTCTGTTCCAAACACAATCTGGGTGCCCCAGACCCAGGAGCTCACAAGTTGACTGCTAAGGGACACCAATTTCATTTTACCAAACTTTCTCTGGTGCCTCTTGATTAACAAGCAGAAGAACCCTTTCTCTGCCAAATATACTGTTAGTGAGCCCTTTAGTGACCATTTTCCGTACTGTATTACCACAGTCCATACTCCTCCTTCTAGGGCACAACTATACTTGCAAGTCAGACATAACAATTGGGTCATGCAATATGGCTCCTTCCATTGCCCGTTTGTTTGACTCATTTCAATAACTTAGCCAGTCGCCTTCCATGTTTCTGTAGCGGCCGTGGATGGTTTAGTTATTAAAATGAGCCTAACAACCAGCCGACTGCGATGACATGATCTAGTGCCGGAACTGAGCTGCAAGTGGAGGTTCTGACACTGATGGGCCAGATAGGTATTTTACCTATCTGGACTACCCCTTTAAGTCAGACCCCAACTAAATTCCAATTGAAAGACTATTCTAAGAATAGGTCCTAAATAGTAAGAACTCATTTAACAGCTTCTTGGCTAAAAGACCTGGCAGCCTAAAGGGTTCCACCAAGGTCAAAGAAGTATCTATCTTGTAAAATATTATTTAACAAAAACCATTCCTGACTTTGATGTACTATGTCTGTGTTCCACAAGTCGGGGATTACAAAAACATTAAATAGTCCATGAAAATATCTTATGCCAAAAGTACTTTTGTACTGTAGATAAGAAACCCCCTTCATGGCGGGCGCAGGCTTCCAGAGGAAACACGCTGTATCTACTGGACTGCAGTTCTTTTCAGGATTTTGTTTACTTGCAGAAGAGGGCGGACAGAGGAATCTGTCACTCCAGGCACCACCATACCTCCCGGGAGATTAAAAGGAACTGTGGCTGACATTTGCCAAGTTTGTATGGACTACATTGACTCTCTGCATGGTTATTGTCAGGAGTTAAACCAAAGACAGGAATGAAGAGGAGGGTATTTTTAGAACGCTTGTATTAATTTGCAGTATTAACTGTTCGGGACGGAGCGGGTCAGCCACAGTTTAAGTTTTGTATTAAATCACATATGCATTTAACGCAGGATTTCCTTCCAAGTCTCCATGATTTCTTCTAAAGTACACTATTATCTACAAGTCAGTTAGTGCTTGTAACCTGCAGTCTCCTGGGTGCATTCCTCATGGCTTCCAAGACGGCAGTCTATTAATATGGCTGTCAGACTGGAGTATGCAGAGTTTATATTGCACGCGTCGTTTCATATTATAGTACTTGAAATCTTGGGTAATATGGTGACCTCTGCTATAGTCGTATGGTGTCGTCATATTGCCTTACGCTGCCTCATCAGTAATGCATTGTGATGCGACAATGCTAAAAGGGTACAACGCAAAGTGGGCCTGACAGGTATGGGGAGATATAATAAGAAGACTTATACTGGGAATAATAATAATTAAAAACAATTAGCTGTATATGTCTTACTGGTCATTTTGTACTTGGTCGCTTATTCATAGGAACATGATCTATTAGTCAAAATATATCCTTCTGTCTGTCTGGAGGTTTTCTCCTATCACTCTTGAAGTATGTTTCTCTAAGTCTGGAAGTTTCCACCTATCAGCCTGGAAGTGTCCTTACTTCTGTCTGGACGTATCCTCCCATCAGTCTGGTTCTACCTTCCTATCAGACTGGCGGTATATTCCCAACAGTCTGGTTCTGCCTTCCTATCAGACTGGTGGTATACTCCCATCAGTCTGGAAGTGCCCTCCTATCAGTCTGTAGATGCCCTTCAGTCAGTCTGGAGGTATCCTCCTATCAGTCTGGAGGTATCCTCCTATCAGTCTTTAGGTATCCTCCCATCCATCTGAAGGTATTTTCCCCTAAATCTGGAGCTGTCATCCCATCAGTCTGGAGGTGCCCTCCTATCAGTTTGGAGATATTCTTCCAACAGTCTAACAGCCTACTCCTCTTAGCTCATATTAGTCTGAAGTACTCTCCCAACAATCCAGATATGTCCTCCCATCATTGTGGAGATGTCTTCTCATCACTCTGGAGATGGCCTACCATCTGACTGGAAATACCCACTTATCAGTCTGAAGATAGCTTCCCAACAGTCCAGAGATGTCCTCCCATCAGTCTGGATGTGTCCTCTCATCAGTCCAGTGGTATCCTCCTACCAGCCTGGAAGTATTCTTTCATCAGTCTGAAGGTATCCTCCCAGCAGTGAGGAGGTAACCTCCCCACTCCCTTCGGTCTGGTGCTACACTCCTATCAGTCTGGCTGTAAACTTCCATCAGTCTGGAGGTTTCCACCCCTAAGTCTGGAGGTATCCTCCCATCAGTCTGGAAATGTCCTTCTATCAGTCTGGAGTTGTCCTCCCATCATTATGGAAGTATCTTCCTCGAAGTCTGGAGGTGTGCTGCTATTGCAGCCACAGAGAACCAGGCCTTCAGCCGGGAAGACAGGGGGGGTACAAGATGGTGGTGTATCACGGTGGCACTACCATCTCCTATACTGAGAGCCAAAGTGCAGCCCAGCTCAGCCGCTTGCAGGGAGGATAATATATAACAGTCCTTAATACTGGGAATCAGTTCTAGATTGACTCTGTGACGCCAGTGCCCCTAGATGAGTGACGAGTCACTTGCAGTAAATAAATGCGTCTACAACCACAATGTCTTTCATAACCAAAGGCATTTGGTTTTCTCTTATTCACAGTTTCAACTCTTGATTTTCCAGTACAACATAAGTGCTTTTACTTTGCAATGGGAAACAAGTGCTTCTTGAACAAATTAAGTACTACGTTTCTTGACACGCTTATTTCCCTTGCACATCTTTCCAACACAATTGAAAACAAGGAGTCTTTTTTCCCCTCAAGGCACACACATCCTCAGCCATAGTTATCTGAGGGACACTCTCTTTCAGCAGTCACTCCTGTCTTAGAAAGAATTCTCAAACTCTCTTTCTCCTTATGTCTTACGTCTCAGCACCCTATGCTAGCTGTGGTGGATTCTGTTCCTCACTTGGAGATGCAGTTCAGTGGTGGAGTGTGCGACAACCATACTCAAACTTTTCCCACAGGTTGCGTCCCCTGAGCTCCAGTCCCCTGACTCTATGTCCTCCTCCTATCAGTTTGGGGATATCCTTCCATCAGTCTGAAGGTGTCCTCCCATCAGTCTGGCAGTACACTTCCATCAGTTTAGCAGTACACTCCTCTCAGCTCCTATCAGTCTGGAGATACCCTCCCTTAAGTCTGGAGGTGTCCTCCTATCAGTTTCCAGATATCCTTCCAACAGTCTGGAAGTACTCTCCTATCAGGGTTTCCACCTATCAATCTAGAGGTACCTTCCCATCAATTTGGAGGTGCACTCCAATCAGTCTAGAAATGTCTCCATCAGTTTGGAGGTAACCTCCCATCAGTTTGGAGTGTCCTTCTATCAGTCTGAAAGTACCCTCCCATCAATCTGAAGGTCTACTCCAATCAGTCTGGACATATCCTATCATTATGGAAGCAACCTTCGACAAACCATAGGCAAAAATGTGGATATCAATGCTGATTTTTTTCAGTGCCCATGAAATGCCTGCTTACTGTGAAAGTGATGACTAGGAGGATAAAATAATGAACTACAGTTATCATTCATGCTTGATTTGGGCAGAAATTGCATCTAAAATTGCAACAAAGTTGCACCAAATTTGCACAAAGGGTTGTGGTCAAGCTTTGAGCCTCATTTAGTAAAGCAAAAATTAATGACACAAATGTCCAGCTGCTCATGGCACGCATAGAAGATATTCAAACCAATAGACAATTCCAAATTCACCAAATTTAGCAAAATTCAGTTTTATGAAGCAAAATACATCATTATTAGATGTGAGCCAATATGCTAATACACACGTGACTGTGTGGTCTCAGGACCCAATATTTAAGGATAAATCTATATAAAAGATGCCAAATATTAGAAGTAAGCGATAGGTGACCAAGAATAGAAAGGTGGCTGACACTAATTACGCATAACATCACCACTCTTGGATGCCATAATGGGTAACAGAGGATACCCGTAACAGTCAGATTTGTAATTATGGTATTTAAAACCTAACCTGGAAAACGTGGTCAATATAAGAGATGGAATGTCTCCTTTGTGCGGCCCACCGAGCTCCCACCCTTCCATCAGTGCCTTCCATTGAGGCGCACTGCACCTGTGCCAGTTTCTTTCCTGGACTCTGGTCTGGACAGGAAGGAAATTGGTGTAGAGCGTTGCATCACATGCCGATCCCGCAGAATGCATTTTCAGGATGGAGTGGTGGCACTGTCAGGAAGAAGACGTCTGTGGGGCATGGCTTCATGTAACGAGAGAACAGTGGAGACCTGCGAATTGTGATATATTGTAGGCTGCTAACCTACACAATACCTACTGTCCTGAACTTTAGATAAGGTTATCAACTCCTTCAACCCCCTTAGTGATACGGCCTATTTCGGACCTAAGGACGTAATGACTTTTTGGGGATTTTCAACTTCCCTTTCCTTTTCAAAAGGTATCTTTGTTTTTCTTTTCGACATGGCCATATAATGGCTTGTTTTTTGTGTGGTCAGCTATACCATTTTTAGGGTACATATAATGGATTACATAACTTTTATCAATTTTTTTAGAGGGCAGAGAGCAAAAAAACCTAAAATCTGGGTCTGGGTGTAGATATATACTTCAGCCCCTCTACAAGAGGAAGCTGTATCTCCTCAGGCTTGTCTGCTTGTGTATGTGTCATGCCTCCCTGCAGCTTGCTTTGTGGGGACAATACAAGGATCTCTACCACGATCTGTTTATACCCAGGACTGCAACAGCAACAAGAGGGCATCCACTACGTTTCATCGCCAACACAGAAAAGGGTTCTTTACTGTAAGAGCAATGAGACTGTGGAACTCTCTGGCTGAGGACGTGGTGATGGCAAAATACATAGAGGAGTTAAAGAGGGGACCTGATGTCTTTCTAGAGTGGAAGGATATTACAGGATATAAATTTTAGGTGACCAGCGGGTTGTTGATCCCGGTACACAGACAGGTAGGAACTATTAGAGGTTGATCCAGGGATTAATCCGACTGCCATTAGGAAGTCGGGAAGGAAAATTTTCCCCTGAAGAGCTGGTTGTTTCCTGCCTCTTGGGGTTTTTTGCCTTCCTTTGGATCAACAAGGAGGTTAAACAGTCTGAACTAGATGGACATTGTCTTCATTCGGCCTTACATACTATGTTACTATGTGTGTGTAGTGTCAGGACATTTTGCTTTGCAGCTTGCTGTGTGTTTTGTGTCCTGTGCTGCCTAATTATGTGTCTTGCTGGAGTAGGGACCACAAGACACGAGGATCCTTGATCGATGGGCTTTCGGCTTAAGTTCATTATCCAATGCACAAACTAATCCCTTGTTTTTATATTCAGCTTTATCATCTGCTTTAGCATGTGAGGTTGAGTGGTTAGTGTGTTTGTCATCTGTCAGTTTCCTGTTTGTGCATTTGGATTGTCCGTACTTGTCCTGGTTCCGTGTACCACCTATTCTGGGAGAGCCAGAGTCGAGGTTCCAGCATTAGGCTGACTTTATCGAGGTGATCGCTCTGCTGTTAGGTAGGGCCTCGCCATCTTCCCTTCAGCACAGGGTCCGTTTCCCCTTCTGTGTTCTGAGTGCCAGCGCTGTCTATTACCTCACAGTCTGTCCATCTGTCAGTTGTCTGTTGATCCTCATTCTATACTCTTTGGGTCACGTTCGTGTGGGCCTGGCGCTTGTTTGCCCACACGAATGTAACAATACCTTTAATATCTGAATAAAATTGCACAACTGTTGTTTAAACTAACCGCATAAAAATTCAAGGTGCACATTATGATCAAAACATGTGGGCCCATCGGCCATGTCCTGGTCAACCTTATTGGATGGGTTCCTACCTCTAAAGACACATTGTTTTGGGCAAAATGGCTCCAAATCAATGGGAAAGCTGGATACCTATTTATATACTCCCACTAAAGCACCTGGGATAGATGAATGGAGTGCACAACAAAAGTGAAGACAGCCTCTCCCCCACCAATGCAATGCATACAGAAAACAAAAGTCAGCATTTCCACCAATTAAATGTGAAGGTGCAAGTAAGCCATGGTTGCGACAATTACAGTAAGAGAAACACATTAATCAGCGCTCATACATATGTAATATCATAATAAAATTGCACAATTGTTGTTTATACTAAATGCATAAAAATGCAAGGTATTTAGCGCACATTTTGATAAAAACATGTGGGCCCAAAGAGAGCTGTCTTTACAGTTAGGAATTCATCTAATAAGGTTTTCCTCAATGTGGCAGATGGGCCCACATGTTTTGATCAAAATATGTACTAAGAACCTTGCATTTTGATGTGGTTAATATAAGCAATAAACAACAGCTGTGCAATTTTAATCAGATATTAAATGTGTAGAAGTGCTAAAGCACATGGTACTGTATTTGTAGCAGCCATAGCTTACGTGCTCCTTCACATTTAATTTATTTAGTGGAAGTGCTGAGTTTTGTTTTTTGTTGCAAAGTTAAACTTCTAAGACTCCTTAGACAAAATGGGAAGGAAACTGTACTTTCACCCTTACAATGGTCCTAAAATTGGCAACCATATACATCTCTGCTCCCCCTGCACTACATAACACTGAGCTTGCATAATTGTTTATGAGGCTTACCAGTGTGAATTTCAGCCGGATGCTGTACAGGCGCAGAGCATTAATAGCAGGCCGCCAGTAGCTGCTCACATCCCGTAATCTTAATAGGCTCAAGCAGCAGATTTCACATAAAATGATCTCACTTATAAAAGCAAAAACTGTGAACTTCTTGAGGCCCTTATTGTGTGTATGGAAGCGACAGGCACAATGTGGAAGGGGAAGGATAGAGTCGGGATTGGGTTACATATCAGATGTTTCTCTCCACTGTATGGGAACGGTGCCAGCATTTAACTTAGGAGAGAAAACAGCTTTCAGCTTTCATTCTTTAAGCAATTAAAATAGACAAATTAATGGGCATTATCTGGCCATCTTCTCCTACTATTTTTGGGGGGTAGGGGTGCTGGAAAGGAATTCTCTGTGTCTGTGGACGTTGTACTTTTCAAGGTCTTTTGTACTTGGAAAAAGCTTCAGTATATAATGGAGACAGGGAGAGGAAAATTAGGATGAGTATTGAACCTTCCATTGGGGTTTTGGATCAGGGCCCTAGCACCAAATGTAGGCTCCACAAGCAAGGACATAATAATAATCTTTATTTGTATCGCGCCAACTTAATCAACAGCGCAAGGATGTACATAAAACTGCTGAAACTCCACAATAAAACTCAGAATTGGGCCTCTAAAAAAATTATATAGGAGATATAATTATATCTATAACATGATAGGCTTAAATATAGTTCTAGTGCCCCCTTTGAGACCCCATAAACGTTATAGTGCGCCCTTTGCAGCCCCACAAAGTAATAGTATGCCCTCTGTGGCCTCACAAATTAATAATGTGCCCTCTATGGCCCCACAAAATAGTAGTCCACCCTCTATAGCCCCACTTAGTTAAATTGCCTCCGATGTGGCCTAACTTATAATGTCTCCTTCCATGGCCTCACAAAAAAATAATACACCCTCTGTGGCCACAAAGTAACTGTGCCTGACTAGTCTGTGGTCCCACAAAGTAATAGAGCCCACTATGTATCTCCTGGAAGTCATAGTGTCCTCTTATGCCCCTCAATATGATATTGCATGCCCTATGTCCACCACTAGTATAATGCCTGCTCTGCATCTCTCTCCTCCCTTCCTAAATGGTCTGGTCAGCAGAACAACTCTCTTTGTAATTCAGAGTTCTACCAGTCTGGACACTACTTGGCTAAATGCAGAGGCAGACTTCTCCCCCACTTCCTTCCACTTGCCTCATTCGTTTTGTCTTTGGGGAAAAGAGTCATGTAATTGCCCCATATCTATACTAGTGCATCCTGAATTCTGTTCAGCCTAGTAGAATCTTCTCCTGGTTAGGCCAAACCAGTTTCATACATGCTGTCATAAACAAAGGCTATACTCAGAAAGTGACAGTCTCAGGTAGTCGAAGGAACACCAAGAATGGGTTAATCTTTTCCTAAGTAACCAGGGGGTTGGAGCTGTGTTTATAGGTATCCCCTTGCACACTCCATGACTGAGCAGAGGCCTAAAGGTGAATTGGAAGTAATAAACTGAAGACGACTCGACTCTGGATTCATACACTGTTTCGGAGGCGCCAGGGTCGGCTTATTTTTAAGTAGGGGGGAACTGTAGGGGCCAAGTACATACTTTCCTGGCCCCCTCCATAATGCCATACATGTAATGTCTTCTCTTGATGCACTGTGCAAAATGTCTTGTCATTCTGTTGTGTATATTGCACAGCTGCAGTGTGTGAGAGGTTAATGTCTACAAAATATGAGCTGTCTGCCTGTATATGTTACAATTCTTTCCTGTCACATGGTGTGAGAGAAGGTATAAATGTAAGTGCTTGTGCAACAAGCAGGGAGCAAGGGAGGGTAAACGGACAGCCAGATATGGGTATATAATAAAATCGTGGGGAATGTATAGATCCTATATCACGTTGTCACGCCACTATTCCCACACACCATTATTCTATATGGTGGAGTAATATTGTGGATTGTACCTCGGATCCTCAAGAACGGTTGAGGCCTGGTAAAACTTTACTTGAATAAACTTGAAATAACAGGCAGTTACAGGTATCATTCTCTTGCATAAAGTTACAGGCAGAAGCTCAGAGGTTGGGAGGAAACTCAGGAACAATACGGCCCTATTTCCACGTTATCTATATGTCACCGCTTCTGGAAATTGGGTATACTCCGGAAGAGGTAAAAGGCAGAGGTCTCTCCACATACACTCTGACAGACAATTATTGAAGAAAGGATTAGCCTAGATGAACCCCGCACAACATCCGCGTGGGTGTCACAATTACGTACCTCTGTGTGGTGATCCTAATGGCGGACAGCCACACAGGAAAAATGATGCCTGTAGTGAGAACGGGTACCTGGTATAGTGGGTCGCTATATACAGAATTCTTTGGGGGTTGCTCTCACTCTGGGGAATTTAGTAACTCACTCGTTCTCCCAGGCATTTCACATGTGGTAGGGATGTCTCTCCTTCTCCTCCATATTAGACACAAGGAAACCAGAGATGTGTCCCTGTGCCCCTGCGGTTTCTCCAGCAGATCCATAGGGAGCCTCTCCTTCTTCTCCATTTTCGATACAGGGCAGCTTAAGGTGCTTACCTGCATCACTGGGGGTCCTCCAACAGCATGGGTAGGTGGATGCTCTGTGCCAATGTTTACTTGTAAGTAAACATTGGCACAGAGCAACATGATCATCCATGGGTAGATGGATGATCATGTTGCTCTGTGCCAATGTTTACTTACAAGCTGTAGTCCCGCCTGGTCTACTGGATGTCACAGATACTGCAGCCAATAGCAGACCTCAGCGATCGAGCTGCAGTACCTGTGACATCCTGTAAAGAGCCTGGGGCAGCCTGTAATTGTGGCATAAGTGGGCAGACCTGGAGCGGCTCATAAAACAACAGCAGGGGGAAGAGGTAAGTATATGACTGTTAGTTATTTGTTATATGTACAACTGCAAATCTCTGAATGCTGTTAACAGCACCTCAGACAAGATGGCTTCCCCCATGGTTAATGTATAGACAATAGAATTTTAAAAAAATTCAATCAGAAAATAAAACATAAAAAGAAAAAAAATATTTTTCAGTATGTGGTTTTAATTCGTTAAAATATATAGATGATACATTCCCTTTAAGCTTAACCAACCAAGAATTCAAGGGAGTTTCCACCTCCTGATAGGTTTGACTAGCGCCACATTTAGTTCTCCTCTACATCGCTATCTCACTTTTCCAACTGATAGACACACCATTATGGTTAATTCAGGTGTCCTTGAATATCACGCAGTTCTGATTTTGTCATCCGATGCCACTCGGTCTTCATTTAGGGAGCATTCAAGCATGAATGCTGTCAGATTCTTCTAAGGGAAGGTCAGTCACATCTTACATTGCAGCCCTAAAAGCAAAACTTGGCTATGCTGAGACCATTTCCTGTTCTTCTTCTATCCTTCGGTCATGCATTCTTCTCATGTCAGTTAGTCATGACCTTTTCTTCCTCTTATTGCTGGACCCAATGAGGAGCTAAGTAACAGCAGCCATTTTGTTTTCAGAAACAGAACCATTTTTGTCCATTTCTACCGTTCATTGCACTTACTAAAAGACATGAACGGTAGAAATGGACAAAATGGTTCTGTAAAACAAAAGCACACAAAGCCTGGTTACTGACAAATCTATTCTTCTCCAGAAAGATTGTCAGTGTGACTCCTGCCTCGGTGCATACGACTTTCAAAAGACATTTTATAGAGACATGTGAAGCTTGAAAAGGCTATGAAATCATTGCTGAAGACCTGGGTGTACATTTAACTATGGATATACACAGAGGCATAAGTTAAAGCTCCTGGGCCCCAATGCAAGACCTGTAACAGGGCCCCCAACTATAAAGCTTTATTCATAGTACTGGGCTCCCTATATGGAGAAGAGCAGCCTTATGGGCCCCCTAAGGCTCCTGGGCCAGGGTGCAACCGCATCCCCTGCATCCCCTATAGTTACGCCAGTGGATATACAAATTATGTACCTATGAGGAAAATTCAGAATTGTTCTACTCTCCAAAGGGTTTACTTACTTTTTTGCAATTATATAATTCCAACATATTCTGCAGTGCTGTACACAATTTCTCATCACTCACATCAGTCCCTGTTACCCTGCACCAACCATTGACTGGATTAACCCAAGGCATCAGGAATATTCACAGAGCTGCAATACCAGATATAGACTATGGACAAGAGTTGTGCTATCTGTGAAAAGAGCAAAACTTGTTTCTAACTTTGTACAACTTTTCCCAACTGGCTATTGTTTGCAGTATGCTTACAGGAGCCCATACAGATTTGATGAATGTCAGCTGAAACTGCTGATTTTGGCAGGACTGGCCATCTCTTCTGTTTAGGGCCTCCCAAATCTTCTCATTTAATCTAGAATTCTAGGACACAAAGCATTCCCGTATGTAGATTCCTCAGGTATAAGCATCAAGCAGGAGTAGAAACTCCCACCTGGGATCATTCTGTAGGCAGCACAACTCGCCGAAGTGCCAGCCAGATGAAGGCGTTAATCCAATTCGGAAATGCGTTACTTAGCCTAATACTAGTTCCACATTGATCCTCTTCTCTGTTAGTCCTTCTGTTCCAGCACATCGTGGTTCCTCCATTTTCGTCTTTCCTACCACATGATGACAGATGTCAGAGGACAGAAGGGTTGAGCATGCTTAATTTTAACATGCCCAATTCTTCTGTTCTCAGGGGTGAAAAGCCACTACTAGAGGATAGGGTCGTGGGTAGGGGTGGAGCCTAATGCTTCACTTTTCAGAACAGTGTGGTGTTGGGCTCTGTCCCCGCCTGTAGCCTTACCCCTTCCCACTAGGATCGGTCTTCACAGTCCAAGAACAGTAGCCATTTTTTGGCTCTTAAGTTTTTTATTTGCATACACTTCAGGCTTACTTTTGTAACTTTGCAGCCTGACTCTAAGAGTTTTGTCTGGTGACAATCATGATTTTGCAATATTTTTTCCTCTAAATTAGTCACATTTTTAATACAAAAGCCAAGATTCAGTCAATGACTAAAGTAAAATATCCGAGCATTTGACGTATTAATAAAATGAAAAGTGAACACAACCAGACAGAAGTTTACAATTCTTGTGGTTTTACTATTGAAAATGAATGTTCTTCTGCATTGTACTCGGGCAGTCAAAGCTTCAAGTCCCATGCCCTTGAAAATATTGTGTTTGTGTAAAGTTTATTGTGAAATTCCTCTCTCCTACCTCCCCGTATGGCCTTGTACATTGCGGTAGGGGGGAATTTTAGCAAGATGAAAACAGTGGTCAGAACTTGTAAAAGGAAGGAAAGAAAAAAAGAAAATAACTGAATGGAAGATAAAACAATTGTGAAGGTCAACGGCACAAACTGAGCTCACGTGAAGACGATTCATCAATTCTCAATAATATGATGTTAGCACAATAACCCGATCCTTTCTGAGTCTTTATAATTTGTAGAGCACCTGAGATCACATGACTCCTGCAAAACAGATGACCTAAATTGAAATAATAAAATCCCCTTTGATCTACCAAGCCATCTCAACTTAACTTGTTCCCGATATTCCTTTTTTAAAACAGCCAAGCCGATTGCCCATTTTTCTTCTACAGTATCATCTATATACTTGTATGTAAAGGCAAGAGCCCTCACTGAGTGACTGACTAGCCACTAGAGATGAGCGCACGTACTCGTTTAGGGCAATTTCGCAATCGAGCAGCACTTTTTTCGAGTAACTGACTACTCGGGCGAAAAGATTCGGGGGGCGCTGGGGGTGAGCCGGGAGTTGCAGAGGGGAGTGGGGGGGAGAGAGAGAGCTCCCCCTGTTCCCCACTGCTACCCCCCGCTCCACCACGCTGAGCCTTTAAGGCTAAGAGGTGGGTTGTAATCTCCAGTCTGGGGGTAAATTTGAATAGAAAGGGGCATTACCTTTTTAAGGAAAATGGGAGGGGTGGCACATTCTGCAGAGGAACATCGGAACATGCAGCCTGAGGAGAATCTAACGCTCCTCTATGTGTATACATATTTTGTTCCTCAGTTCCTCTGAAGTAACCACGACTTCATAAAATTTTCTGTGCAAATAAAAGGTAAACACCTGTACCAAATTAACTCGGGTGAAGGTGGATATATCAACTAGTCCGATATATGAATATATGATTTGTGTTATCATACCTACATGCCAAGACCCAAACAATAGTACATGTAGAAATGAGGGGGGAAAGTGCCGCTTGTGCAGAACCATACTTGGTAAAAGCGTGCAGAAAAGTAATAATGCACTTGTGTCTAACACAACTTCAGATAAGATTGACATCAATATTGCCAGGAGGCTGCCGCAGTAGAAACCATTCTGTTAAAGGAATCCCTTTGGTCCAAGTATGATACAAGTAGAACCACTCTGATGATTGGCGCTTGAAATAGCACTAGACTCCGGAAAGTATAAGTAACCTATTACTTATACTTACTGGATTTGAGTGCCTTAGCAAGCACTGATTATCAAACACCCATACAAAGCAGAAGTCCAAGATTTCCAAAGAAATTCAGGAGCTGAGCAGATTGATATATAGTTTTGTAGTAAAATATGCAATATGACTTGTATTTAATTATTTGAAACCTCTGCTCATTCTGGGCTTAGGAGTCCCGTGGGCGGTCCTACTCAATGATGAACAGCTATGTACCACCCACAGGACTCCATAGCCTAGAATGAGCAGAGATTTAGATCAATGAAATACAAGTTATACTTAATAATTTCCCACAAAACTATATATCAATCTACTCAATTCCTGCTGCTCTATAACATAGTCCTTGAAGATCCGACTGCATTATCAATGTGACAGGTTTCCTTCAAAGTAGCTCCAACCCAAATTTTCCCTTCTTAATCATTGCACAGTCATCGTAATGTGGCCTACATCATATGTGTAACTATAAAGGAAGGATATGTTTCAATTGCATGTGGGCTCTAAAAGCCCCCATATGCATTAGTGTTTAGTCAGTGAAACCTGCTGATTACATCAGGGCAGGATAACTAATGTGTGTGGGGGTGGTTGAACTTTACCTCAATAGATGGTGTAGATGGTAATGGGAGAAAGAAGGACCAACACCCTATCATTTTGTTCTGCAAAAGATGATGTTAGGACCGGCGGCTCTCGGGGTCTCCGTGGCCGCACCACCGGTCCTATCACCCGAGCTGATCGGGTGCGGCGCAAGGGAGCTCCGGTCTTGGTGACCTCCCCTGGCCGTCGGGATCCCGGACACTTGCTCCGGGCACATGCTCCAGCGCTTAGGGGGCAGCGCCTGGGTAATCGAGTTGCTGGGGATGTGGCGGATGCCGTCCCCGTTGCCATGACATCCTGATTAGCAAGATCTGCACTTGCTGCTGGATGTTTGGGTCTCCGCACTCGCTGCCTTATGTCTGGGTCTGGCTGCTGACAGGCCCCCGCCCTAATGAGCTGCTGGGGCGGGAGTTTTGACAGCATTTAACCCCTTAACGACTGCCCCATCGGGAAACTACGTCCTCAGAAAGTGGGCTTTAATCCTAGAGGACGTAGTTTTATGCATCCTCTTTGGATTAATGCCCACTGGCCTGAGGACGTGACAGCTCCATGCTGTCGGTGCCCGCAGGTAGCCGACAGCATGGAGCTGTCATCCCAGCCTGCGGGCAGTCACCCCCGGCATTGCGATAGGCGCTAGCCAATGGATAGCGCCGATCGCAAAAAAGTAAATAAAACTGTCAAAAAAGTTAGTTATTCAGCTGCCCTGCTGGATCGGCTCCACCAGGGCAGCTGAAATTACTTACCCGGCTTGTCGGCGGTGTCCCACGGAGATCTCGTTCTCCCGGACCCGCCGGCGGCCTTCTGCGCATGCACGCCAGACGATGACGTCACGCGCATGTGCAGAAGCCCGGGAGCCCCCGGCAAATTTAAAATCTCCTGGCTCCCGGCTCCTGAAGGTAGCCGGGAGCCAGGAGGTGTTACCGGGGACGGCTGTGAGCAGTCCCCGGGCCCGCGATCGCCGCTATCCATTAAATAGCGGCGATCGCGAAAAAGTTTAAAAAAAGTTAAGTTTCACCTCCCCTCATGGATCGGATCCATGAGGGGAGGTGAAAATACTCACCCCCGGTCCTCTGCGATGTCCCGATGACCCGGGACCCGAAATCCCCGTCTGACATCGGGCGCGTGCACAGAGGGGCTCGAGCCCCGGAAAAATTCAAAATCCCTCTGCTCTTGGTTGCCATGTGTAGCCAAGAGCAGAGGGATGTCACCAGGGACATGATCACTGTCATCCAATGGATGACAGTGATCATGTAAAGTAAAAAAAGAAGTGCAAAAAGTTAAAAAATAATAATAAAAAAAGGGGTAAAAAGTAAAAATAAAAAGTGCAAAAAGTTTAAGAAAGTTTTAAAAAGTTTAAAAAACTTGCGTTTCATCTCCCCCATGGATCATATCCGTGAGGGAGGATGAAATGACGTACCTAAGGCCCGTGGATTTATCCGCGGACCTTACCCCAGCTTCTGCACACGCGCCCGTCGCCAATATGGCAGGTGCATGCGCAAAAGCTGTGGTAATTTAAAATCTACCTGCTCCTGGCTACAAAACTTAGCCGAGAGCCTGGAGATTTCACGCGGGGCCGCGGTGAGCGGTTCCTGATCACGTGTTCGCCGCTATCCAATGGATAATGGCGATCACGTAAAAGTAAAAAAAGGGTGAAGGTTCATCTCCCCTCACCGATGCAATCGGTGAGAGGAGAAGAAACTTTTTACCAGAGGCCTCCGTATTTGCACCCCGACGCAATCTTCTTCCGTGAACGTTCCCGGATTCTGCGCATGCGACCGCCGGCAAAACACCGGACACATGCGCAGGAGTCGGGGAGCCCAGGAAATTTAAAATCTCCTTGCTCCCAGCGACCAACGGTCGCCGAGAGCCTGGAGCAGTGACGGGTGGCCTCGTTGGGCGGTCCCCGGTCACGTGAAAAAAAGGTAGCGATCTACCTTAGGTCGGTCTCACATGACCAGATAGGAATTACGGATTCCGCATGCGTTTGATTAGCGGTAATACGCAGATCAATCTCATTGGATTACACAATGCCGCTCACATTAGTGGGTCGGAATTGCGTAATCCACTCGCAGAAAAGAGAACGCAGCAGGTTCTATTTTACCGCGGATATCCGCAACATAGAGCCCATTGTGCTCCATGGTCGTGGATATACCCGCAGCCCATACGCAACTACATTGTATACGGGCTGCGGGTACCAGCGTCATCGCTAAGCGACGGTGCGGAAAATACAAACAAAAAATATATATATACTGCGCATGACCGCCTGTGTGAGTAGGCAGTTATGCGCAGTACATTACATGGCCGTACGCAGGGTCACGGCCGGCTCACAGCTGGGATCTGCTGCGGGCCTCGGCAAGCGGATTCCACATACAGCCATGTGAGCCCGGCATTATTCAGACCACTACCTGTAATACGCAATTTACAAGAAGCCCCGGGAACGTTCGCCTTCCTGCAGTTCCAGGAGCACCTTGTTGAGCGCCTTCTGTGTGAGACCGCCGCACCTCATTAAGCTTACGGAGACTCACAGTGCGCCACTTTTTACACCCCATACCCGCCACTGAGGTCACGAAATACCCCCAAAAAGCATGAGAGGGGGGGGGGATACCTGGTTTTATAGCCTCATGTACCCATCCCAACCAGCCTCCGTAATTACCCCTGTCTTTGGAAATATTACACAGTTCGCATTATTACTTTTATCTAAGATTTGGGGAACGCCAAAAAGGGCGTGGAGGAGGGGGGGGGGATATTTTTTTAAGGTGTCAATTTTTATTCCGTACAAGTGGGCAATGGGGCCTGGAATGTATTCAGTTGTGCCCTGCAATCCAACAGGTGTTCCCTCCATTATAGGCCTTGCCATGTTTCCTGTAAGTAGATTAGGGCCACAATGGGTATGTTTCTGAACACGGGACAAACGGGGGTATCCATTTTGGGGTGAACGTCTCCATTCCTATGTACACTGTACAAAAAAAAACAGTTTTTAAATTGACAAAATTGCCAAAAAAATGAAAATCGTAATTTTTTCCTTCTGCTTTGCTTAGATTTATTCAAATACTGTGGGGTCAAAATACGCAATACACCCCTAGATGAATTCGTTAGGGGGTCTAGTTTTTAAAATGGGGTCATTTGTGGGGGGGGGGTTTATCGTTTTAGACGCTCAATGGCTCTATAAGTGGGCAATGGGGCCTGGAATTTATTCCGTTGTACCCTGAAATCCAACGGGTGCTCCATCCATTATAGGCCTAGCCATCTGTTCTTTAAGTAGATTAGGGCCACAAGGGTTATGGTTCTGAACACGGGACAAACAGGGGTATCCATTTTGGGGTGAAAGTCTTCATTCCTATGTGTGCTGTACAAAAAAAACTGTTTTTAAATTGATACAACTGCCAAAAAAATGAAAATTGTAATTTTTTTCCTACTGCTTTGCTTAGATTTATTCAAAAATTGTAGTGCAAAAATACACAGTACACCCCTAGATAAATTCGTTAGGGGGTCTAGTTTTCAAAATGGGGTCATTTGTAGGGGTTCTCTGTCGTTTTGGCAGCTCAAGGGCTCTACAAGTAGGCAATGGGGCCTAAATCACCTTCATGCTAAATTTCTGTTCTGAAAGCCACCGACTACTCCATTCATTTTGGGCCACATTGTGCATACAGACAAAATATTAGGGCCACAATAGGTATGTTTCTGAACACGGGACAAACAGGGGTATCTATTTTGGGGTGCAAGTCTTCATTCATGTGTGTGCTGTACAAAAAAAGCTGTTTTTAAAATGACAGAATTGCCAAAAAAATGAAAATCACAATTTTTTTCCTTTTGCTTTGCTTCAATTCTTTCAGAAACTGTGGGGTCAAAATGGGCAGTAAACCCCTAGATAAATTTGTTAAGGGGTCTAGTTTTCAAAATGGGGTCACTTGTGGGGGCTCTCTTTGGTTTTGGCCGCTCAAGAGCTCTACAAAAGTGCTATGGGGCCTAAAACGCCTTCAAAATTTATGTTCTGAAAGACACCGACTACTCCTTTCATTTTGGGTCCTGTTGTGCATCCAGACATAAGATTAGGGCCACAATGGGTATGTTTCTGAACACAAGAGAAACGGGGGTATCCATTTTGGTGTGTAAATCCTCATTTTCATGGGCTCTATAGGAAAAAAATATGTCTTTATATTGACATATTTGCAAAAATATGAAATTTTATTTTTTCTCCTCTAAATTGAATTAATTCCTGAAAAAAAACTGGTGGGGTCAAAATACTCATGACACCCCTCATTGAATACATTAAGAGGTGTAGTTTTTAAAATGGGGTCATTTGGGGGGGTATCTATTATTCTGACACTTATGAGCCATTGCAAACTTGGTTTTGTGCAGGAAAACAAAGTGCTCCTCAAAATGCTGAAAAGTAATGTTAAATTTGTACGTCCTCTAAATGGTTAAAAAAACACAAAAGTTTTTCAAGTGTACATTCAGAATAAAGTAAACAGATGGAAACATGTATCTTATCAAAAATTTGTACAGTATGTTTGGACATATTTGAGCTATTACAGTTGAAAATGTGAAAAAATGACAATTTTTTCAAAATTTTTCCAATATTGGTACTTTTAATAAATATACACAAATTATATCGGTCTCTTTTTACAACCTAAATGAAGTACAACATGTGGCGAAAAAACAGTGTCAGAATCACTTGGATATGTAAAGCCTTTACAGAGTTATGCTACGTTGAACGACGCATGTCAGATTTCCAAAATTTGGCTCCGTCACTAAGGCGCAAACAGGCTTCGTCACTAAGGGGTTAAACGTGCCTGTTTCCTTTCAGCATTGCCAGTGTATGCTTGTCTCCAGGCTACACCCGCATAATTGGATTGCGCTCCCGGCTCTTGACCCTCGGACTTCGAACCTGACCTTGCTTTGCCTGACCCCTTTGTACCGCGTACCCTCCTGTTGCCGACTCGGACTCTCTGACTCTCCTCTGTGTTCGTTTGTTTCCATTGTTTGTCTGTATCGGTCCCTGTGCCCCGCTTCCCTAGTAAGTGTAGGGACCGTCACTCAGTTGTCGCCCTGGGGCTTAGCCCAGGGGGGCAAGTAGGTAGGGACAGGGGTAGTGGGTTGTTTTCAGGGAATCCCGTACCCGGACCCCAGATCCCTGACAGATGAACCATGTAGTTGTGGCTTACTTCCTTAAGCACACGAATGCTTAGCTGAGCCAAATATTCCTTTTTATGGAGAAGCCTAGAGAAACAGCTCTTGCACAAGCAATTGTTTGGCCAACAGCTGCTGAAGATGTATAGGTACCTTAAGGGAAACCTATACTATGTGTAAGGTGTGATTGCTTGGCTTTCAATCCCCTGTCATTGTTACAAGGCTTGTATAAAGAGTCTAACATTGACTTGCAGGAATGCTGCCTTCCAATAGGTGGCGCTGCAGAGGTATTATTCTATGTCCCTTATTTGCTAAAGGACCTTCGCAGATTGTATCCCAGAAGCTTTAAGTTAATCTTCTGATCAATCCATACAAATGCCTCCAACCACAGAAGGGCTCACTTGGTCAAAGTTACAATAGATCAATGGTACAGTAAAAAACAAATCAATCAATAGACTGGGAGACGGTAAACATGATCTAGTTGCAGCCTTAGATTTTAGGAGTCTCTTATCTGTTATCTTCTCCGTGGAGTCTTCATATCTGTTCCTGGCTCTATGGACTTCCAGCATAATACATTGTTGATGTGATCTCGGCAGCAGTTACATCATATGTTTTCTGTGAAACAGACAGAACAATAACAGTAAAGAGCAAACACTGCCTAATGCAGACAGGAAAAGGGAATTTATTACCAACCATGAGGCCCAAACTCGATGAAACGTAGTCCGTCACGGCCAAGGAATGATCACGTATGAAGGCAGGGAAAAAATATGATATTTTCACAGCAGTAATTAAAATATTTTCCAAATCATTACATCTATATTATAATCCATGACATGATGGATTATTAAAACACGTGAACAATTCTGAAAAACAATGGAATACAAAACATTTGGCACTCTCAAAATGGCCCTCTGGAACTGTAAAATTGATGCCCTATCCTTAGAAGGTAGGTGAACAAGACATCAATTTCCTAGGGTGGGCAAGCTGTCACATATTACGATCCACTAGCATGGTCTGCAATTTTTTGATATTTCAAAGGAAAGCACCAAGCTTAAATTTTTTTAAATGTATTTTTGATTGGTTTGTATTTTTTAATGGCACCATTTTTTATGTAGGGGGTAACGAAAGAAAACAGCAAGTCTAATATTCTGTTTTTTATGGTGTTCACCATGCTGGATTAATAGTGAGATATTTTAAAAGTTTGGAGTTTTACAAAAGAAGCAATACTAAATATGTGAGTTTTTTCATTGTTTAGATTTTTATGGAAAATACAAAAAGGGTTCTTTTAACTTTTAACCCTTTCCAATCCACTGTCTGACGTTTGAAGGCATTCTGATTGAAGGCTGTAAAGCTCTGATGTCTGAAGACATCCGGCAGGGTATTCTTGCTGTATAATACTGGCCGCTCTGTTATCGGGGGCCTCTCCAGCATGTCCCATACCGCAGTACTGGCTCTAGCCAGCAGATGGCACCATTGTGAAATGGCAGAAAGAGAAAGCCCCCCTAGGAAGTCCCGAATCCAAAATTGGATTGCAAAGGTTTAATGTTTTCTATTTTTTCACTGTTCTAAAAATATTATTAAAACTTTTTCTATATTTTTTGAAGTCCACAGAGACTTGAACTTGTGATCACTTGAACTATATGCTGCAATACTTCAGTAATGCAGTATATAGAAATTTTCAATGTTCCTCATTAAGCCACAGGCAGAGCTTAATAGTCACCCATGCGTGGCAACCCTAGTAGCCTTCACTAGGCTTCAAGTCCACATGACTGCTTTGGCAGCCTGAAATTGCATCCTAGGGGACCATGGGGCACCTAAGTGCCCCTCCAGCTAGCTGTTCAGACACATGGTCAGTTTTGACCCCAACATCAAAATAGTTTATTGCCACAATCATAGCCAATTCCAATTGTGGCTGTTGCCAGCATCTGTCAGCTGTCAAAAACAGCTGATAGCTCCTGGGTCTGCAATAAATTCGGCTCCTGAGCCATGCCACACACCCTTCGTGACCACTTACTGTATATTTACATGATAGGGTCAGCAAGGGGTTATGCTGGTCATAGATATTGCATAAAAATCAGCCACTTTGCAGGTGAGAAATCATAAATTGTACTCAAAAACACGTCAGAGGTTATATGTACCCTCTTTTAGACAGTTTCTGGCCAATGTAGGCGAAAGTAAACTTGGCACACACCATTTAAATGAAGCAAGCCCAACAAACCCAACATTACAGAAAAAAAACCTCAAAGGCTTCCTAGATAGCTGCCTACTATCCATGAAGGCCTCCATAAGTCAGTCAAATCTGCAAATTTCGTCAGGACAGGCTGGTGCCTCCTGTTTCTCCCTGACAGATTATATTGGGAGAAAGAGAAATTGAGCATGTTGAATTTCAACAACTTATTCTTATGTTCTCATGGGAGATAAGCTGCCACCAGAAGGGCCTAGCAACCAGATTACTCCTCAATATGAACATATGCATACTTGACTGAGCACGGGTATGCATGTGTATGACGGAGTCAGGAGAAATCGCTATTACCCAGTTACTGATGGTCTATGGGGACCTTAACATTCAATAAAAGGTTATTGGACTGATCATGAAAATCAAAAAATGCTCATTAACACCGAAATAAAGTTATCTGGTAGTTCCCTGCAGTGGCCCAGAGTTAACGGGGTCCCTCCATAAGTATGAACGTGCTTGTCTTGTGCAATTGTATTATCAGTATTTGTGTGTATTTGATGTGTATTGCACCTCTTCAGCAAGATACAGAAATGTATCTTGCTGTGTGTCATGTGACTATGTTTATTTATATATATATATATATATATATATATATATATATATGCGTTTTGCAAGCTGTATACAAAAGAGAGCTAAGCTAAGCAGAGCTAAGTCAGCCTAAGTTGAAGTCTTGGGAAGAGAGAGCCTGCTAGTAAGTAGGAGAAATTGTGCCTCGTCCTACCAGTATCCCCAAGATGGAGGAGGCTGAGCGATGGCCTAATATCTGCTTGGGAGCAAATCACCCAGTTCTCATCAGTGCTAAAATAGAGAACTGAGGGAGAGTGAGAGGAACCACCAGGCAGAGCTGAGTGTGCCTTCTAAACATGAGTGTGTACTAATAGAGAACTGGAGAGAGAGTACAAGAGCTGCCAGTCGCAGAACCCCACAGATAACTGGGACTGTGGACTCATCTGCCAACCTGTGAATCCGCCCTGTCACACCACTATTGTGTCTCCACTGCTGTCCTACTGGCTGAAGTGAAGTTTTGTGGACTATAAAAAGTTTATTCAAGTAAGCAAGCTCTACCGACCTTTCCCGTTCCTTGCTCAGAAAGTTATCCTTTTATTTCCAACTTCTGGATTCACCGCAGAGGACAGAATGGTGGCATCACGAGTAACAAAGGACTTACCGTATATTCCGGCGTATAAGGCGATGGAGCGTATAAGACGACCACCCAACTGTTGCCTTATATACCTAAGCTAATGCTGTTATTGGCTAACACACACGGCGTCAGCCAATCACAGCCATTCAATGATGTCAGTGAATGGCTGTGATCGGCTGATGCCGCGTGTGTTAGCCAATCACAGCATTAGCTTTCTGAAGGCGGGGATTTCAAGCCCCACATCCAAAAACCAATGCTCTGCCGGGGAAAAGGAGGGAGCAACAGCCCGCAGCAGCGCCGCAGAACTCCGGGGAGGGTAGTACTGCTTTTTTTTTTTACACTTTTTTTTGTATAGCCAGCGTATAAGACGACCCCTGACTGCAGAGCAGAATTTCCGGGGTTAAAAGGTTGTCTTATATGCCAGAATATACGGTAAGGTAAACCTCGGACTGGGTTTTCTCTGTGAAACTCCCCCAGCAGTAACTTGGTTGGGTCCTGTGCAACCCCCAGGGGAGGAGATGGTAGAGCCCTGTGACAATGCCTCAATCACCCCACTGTTTCCTTGGCTGTGGGCCCGCTGCTGGGACGCTGCGCACATAAAGAGCATCACAACAAATAGGGTGTGTTAATGCATTGTTTCCAAATATTGGAAAATTTGAAACTGATTCTGGATGGTTTCATGTCTGGACCACAGCTCTTCTCTATAGGTGGCCACATGGATATGACTACTGCTGGCCAAAATGGTTTCCACTTGACAGTTATCTCCCTTCTCTACCTGAATGTCCTCTATCAAATACCTACCCTTTCATGATTGGAGCTTTCCTGTATGAAAATTATCCCCATAATTCCGGAGTGAAGCATGAAATCATGTGATAAGTAGAGATGAGCGAGTGTACTCGCTAAGGCAAACTACTCAAGGGAGTAGTGCCTTTTGCGAGTACCTGCCCGCTCGTCTCAAAAGATTTGGGTGCCGACGGGGGGCAGGGACTGGCGGGGGAGAGCGGGAAGGAACGGGCGGAAGATCTCTCTCTCTCATTCTCTCTCTCCACTCCCCCCTGCTCACTCCCGCAACTCACCGCTCTCCCCCTGGCACTCGAATTTTTGGCACGAGCGGGCAGGTACTCACATAAGGCACTACTCGCTCGAGTAGTTTGCCTTAGCCAGTACGCTCACTCATCTCTAGTGAGACGTTTTCCGCTAATCAGTTTCAGTGTGAATCGACATTAGATGGGAAAATCAAGCAATCTAATGGTCTTCCAACAAGGCCGGGTCATCGCTGCTAGACTAGCTGGGGCCAGGATTTCACTGCCAACCTTGTGGGGTCTTCTCATGCAGCAGTGTTGAGAATATACCGAGAATGGTGTGATCAAGTATGTCAGCAATTGTTCTGATGAACCAGCGCTGAACAGTCAAGGAAATTGCAGAGAAATACAACACTGGTGCTCCAACTAACATATTCGATGCACAACTTGCATTTTCTTATCACAAATGAGCTATAACAGCAGACGACCAGTTCTAGCACCATTGTGTCTAAGAGAAACAGAACGGCGAGACTCCAGTGGAGCAAAAGAGTGCAAAAATTGTATCACTGAGCAGTAGAAAAACATCTGGTCAGATGAATCCAGATTTGTGTTGCATCCTGCTAGTGTAAGGGTTACAGTTTGGTGCAAGCAGCATGAATCGAACCCTTCCTGTCAGGCTGGCAGAGTAATGGTGTGAGGAAGGTTTTCTTGGCACACCCTGGGTCCTCTGATACCTATGGATGGACGAAATGGGTGAAATTCTGAAGGCCAGAAAAGGTAAACGTGCTACTAGATGGAAGTCCAGTAGATTGGCCATTCAGTATATGTATTATTTATATGGAGGGGCAAAAGGTGCTGGACATTTCCATAAACACTCATCTCCAAAGCAGATAGATGAAGATGAAAAATTGCCAATTCTGTTTCCAGGATGACCCACCAGTATCTTCTTCTGAGAAAAAAATACCTCCAGTCACCTTACCCCAAGTGTAAGAGCTCCCACACGCCGTCAACACTTGTTGGCCGAATGATGGTGTTCACAGAGGTAAGTCACAGCCAGCCATTTCTGGTGGCAACTTATCTCCCGAGGAACAAAAGAATTGTCCATTGAAATTCAACATCCTTGATTCAGTCTTTTCCCCAACATCATCTGTCAGGGGAAAGTTGAGATTCCTCTAGCCCCACTGTTATCGGCAAGTTGCGACGACTAGACTCTTGTGTATATGGGGGCCTGAAGGAGTGAATGATCCCTGTATCATCATTATTTTAGGCACCCAACAATTTACCCAAGGAGTGCGCAACCATTAATTGAATAGTACCTGTATTTTTACTTCGGAGAGCTGCTGCTCTGTCGGCCGCTTTTGGCTCCTTTCGGCAGCTGAAGATGCATATAGTGCTATACAAGCACTATATGGGGCTATCTTCAGCTGCTGTTAGGACCTGAAAATGGTCGATGGAGCAGGAACGTTCCAAAGTGAAAATACAGGTACTATTTAACCATTTGAGAATTGTCTCCCTGGGCAGATCTTTATAAATCAGTGCTGGAATGAATAAAGTCAAACAAATAATCACTGACCTCATCAAGGTTCCTCCATGTTCCCCATCCCCAAGTTGTTTCTTGTGAGAACATAGATAAGAAGTCTCCCACTGACCCCCGCCCCCCACAAAATGAGTGAAATATTCGTGTAAGTGGGATACAAGAGCACTTGGAGGCCAGGCATTACATCAACATTTCAGCTGATAAGGGGATGCACAATGGAGTGTTAGACTAATAGAAAAACATGCTGTGGATAAGGCAGGCTCCTGATAGCAGGACATGATGTGAAATCCCATTGTCTCCCATTCTCCCAGTCCACTCATAGAATCATCGAAAATTCCAGCAGTGGCCGAGGAGCCAGGGGTCATTATGTCCAACCCCCTCTTCTTAATAGGAACTATTTTCCTTTACTGGGATTGTATAAATGATGTCTTCTTAATTAGCCATGATAAGACGGGTGCTTTTCTTCTTACCATGTAATGTATCATAAGTGAAAGCTAGCACTCTAGACGTAATGAGGGGATGGGGTGCACCATTATTTTACCTTTAACACATACAATATATCATAATTACAAATGCAGAAAATTGTTTAACTACTGATGATTGCTCCCCTTCGGCTTGGTTTTTGGGTCATGGACTGTAGACTTATCCCATGGTCCATGCAAAATCATCTTGCTCCTTTAATGACTCTCATTTCCATACTTAAAAACATTGAAGACAAATCTTCTCATCTGTGGTCAGTAGCACAAGGCAGCCACATTTAATAGGAGCACAGATTCCTCAAAGGTTATCTGCCATAAAACTTGGGAAGTTACTTAAACACTTACAGATATATGGACCCAGAGCATAGTGTGCCATCATACATTCTTTCAGTAGTTATATACTCCTGTAGACAGGGGGGAGCTTTATAGTAGTTATATTCTTGTACATAGGGGCAGTATTATAGTGCTTATTTTCTTGTACATAGGGGGCAGTATTATAGTAGTTATATTCTTGTACATAGGAGGCAGTATTAAAGTAGTTATATTCTTGTAGATAGGGGGCAGTATTATAGTAGTTATATTCTTGTACATAGATGGCAGTATTATAGTAGTTATATGCTTCTCCATAGGCAGCAGTATTATAGTGGTTACATTCTTGTACATAGGGGGCAGTATTATATTAGCTATATTCTTGTACATAGGAGGCAGTATTATAGTAGTTATATTTTTGTACATATTGGGCAGTATTATAGTAGTTATATTCTTGTATATAGGACCAGTATTATAGTAGTTATATTCTTGTACATAGGGGGCAGTATTATAGTAGTTATATTCTTGTACATACGGGGCAGTATTATTGTAGTTATATTCTTGTACATAGGAGTTAGTATTATACTAGTTATATTCTTGTACATAGATGGCAGTACTATAGTAGTTACATTCTTGTACACAGGGGGCAGTATTATAGTAGTTATATTCTTGTACATAGTCGGCAGTATTATAGTAGTTATATTCTTGTACATAGGGTGCAGTATTATAGTAGTTATATTCTTGTACATAGGGGGCAGTATTATAGTAGTTATATTCTTGTACACAGGGGGCAGTATTATAGTAGTTATATTCTTGTACATAGTCGGCAGTATTATAGTAGTTATATTCTTGTACATAGGGTGCAGTATTATAGTAGTTATATTCTTGTACATAGGGGGCAGTATTATAGTAGTTATATTCTTGTACATAGGGGGCAGTATTATATTAGCTATATTCTTGTACATAGGAGGCAGTATTATAGTAGTTATATTCTTGTACATATTGGGCAGTATTATAGTACTTATATTCTTGTATATAGGACCAGTATTATAGTAGTTATATTCTTGTACATAGGAGGCAGTATTATTGTAGTTATATTCTTGTATATAGGACCAGTATTATAGTAGTTATATTCTTGTACATAGGGGGCAGTATTATTGTAGTTATATTCTTGTACATAGGGGGGCAGTATTATAGTAGTTATATTCTTGTACATAGGAGGCAGTATTATAGTAGTTATATTCTTGTACATAGGGGGCAGTATTATAGTAGTTATATTCTTGTACATAGGAGGCAGTATTATAGTAGTTATATTCTTGTACATAGGGGGCAGTATTATATTAGCTATATTCTTGTACATAGGAGGCAGTATTATAGTAGTTATATTCTTGTACATATTGGGCAGTATTATAGTACTTATATTCTTGTATATAGGACCAGTATTATAGTAGTTATATTCTTGTACATAGGAGGCAGTATTATTGTAGTTATATTCTTGTATATAGGACCAGTATTATAGTAGTTATATTCTTGTACATAGGGGGCAGTATTATTGTAGTTATATTCTTGTACATAGGGGGGCAGTATTATAGTAGTTATATTCTTGTACATAGGAGGCAGTATTATAGTAGTTATATTCTTGTACATAGGGGGCAGTATTATAGTAGTTATATTCTTGTACATAGGGGCAGTATTATAGTAGTTATATTCTTGTACATAGGGGGCAGTATTATAGTAGTTATATTCTTGTACATAGGAGGCAGTATTATAGTAGTTATATTCTTGTACATAGGGGACAGTATTATAGTAGTTATATTCTTGTACATAGGGGCAGTATTATAGTAGTTATATTCTTGTACATAGGGGGCAGTATTATAGTAGTTATATTCTTGTACATAGGAGGCAGTATTATAGTAGTTATATTCTTGTACATAGGGGACAGTATTATAGTAGTTACATTCTTCTACATAGGGGACAGTATTATAGTAGTTATATTCTTGTACATAGGAGGACAGTATTATAGTAGTTTTATTCTTGTACATAGATGGCAGTATTATAGTAGTTATATTCTTGTACATTGGGGGCAGTATTATAGTAGTTATATTCTTGTACATACTCGGCAGTATTATAGTAGCTATATTCTTGTACATAGGGGCAGTATTATAGTAGTTATATTCTTGTACATAGGGGGCAGTATTATAGTAGATAGATTCTTCTACATAGTGGGCAGTATTATTGTAGTTATATTCTTGTACATAGGAGGCAGTATTATAGTAGTTATATTCTTGTACATAGGGGACAGTATTATAGTAGTTATATTCTTGTACATAGGGGCAGTATTATAGTAGTTATATTCTTGTACATAGGGGCAGTATTATAGTAGTTATATTCTTGTACATAGGAGGCAGTATTATAGTAGTTATATTCTTGTACATAGGAGGCAGTATTATAGTAGTTATATTCTTGTACATAGGGGACAGTATTATAGTAGTTATATTCTTGTACATAGGGGCAGTATTATAGTAGTTATATTCTTGTACATAGGGGGCAGTATTATAGTAGCTATATTCTTGTACATAGGGGCAGTATTATAGTAGTTATATTCTTGTACATAGGGGGCAGTATTATAGTAGATAGATTCTTCTACATAGTGGGCAGTATTATTGTAGTTATATTCTTGTACATACTCGGCAGTATTATACTAGTCATATTCTTGTACATAGATGGCAGTACTATAGTAGTTACATTCTTGTGCAAAGGGCGCAGTATTATAGTAGCTCTATTCTTGTACATACTCGGCAGTATTATAGTAGTTATATTCTTGTACATAGGGTGCAGTATTATAGTAGCTCTATTCTTGTACATACTCGGCAGTATTATAGTAGTTCTATTCTTGTACATAGGGGGCATGAATGATTACTGTGTAGAATAGTTATGACTGGCATAGTTCTAGAATTCTTCATCTTTCCATCCTAAAATAATTTGTAAATGTTAAACATATCTGAGCAGTGTGATCCAATTCTTATCCTAAATAGTCATAAATACTCGTGCAGTGTTTCTTCAGATTTTAAGTGGGCGTATCTTGTTATCAGTAAAGTTCAAAATGGATTGATTAGTGTGGGAATGGCCACTTGGCAGATATGTTGCCAAGATACAAGACCAATAGAAAAGGCTGAAATTAATAAATGTTCCATCACGATCTTGTTTATTCTTTTTGTCCAGAAGAGGAGAGGACTTTGCTCCTAGCTTATCGTGAAATGAATGTTTTAAACATCCTGAAGAATGCTGCTGTGGGCAATTGTTGTATCTGTCACAATACAAGACTTTAACAAAAGTACCTGAAAGGAAATGCTGTAACGGTTGTCATGAAGGGAATTCCCATGCATAAGCTCCATTAGGGCATATGATCGTCACAAAGGGCAAGTCTCCCACTTGTGACCCTCCTATGAACCAGATTGGAGATCCTTTCTATAGGAGCAGCACCCTCTGAGCCAAAAATTATATGATGACATCATAACTACACAACAACCAGTGCTTTAGTCAACATCACCAAGATCTCACCATGCTGTTTGTCTGCATTATGGATGCCCATTTGTTTCACTTATCATTTCCTCTTACCCTGAACGGCAGATTACTAGAATATGCCATAACTTACTCATCGTCAGGTCCAACTAGAGTTGTAACTTGACGCTCTTGTACCTAATGCAAAATTTGTAAGAGGGCCTGGACCACCAGAAAATTGCACATTAACAATTTTTTACATCCGGCACCACCAGGTATGCTAACATTAACCCAGAGGGGTCACATGAGTTTGCTGGACCCCAATCCAATATCTGCAACAGGTTTACCATCTGCCATGTACCACTTATAATACTGATGTCTTCTTATGTAGCAGAAGGGCCTTATGGCCCTTTCAGGCACCAGTTCTATGCTCTAGGATCCAACTACTCCCTTCCAATTACTAGAATTAAAGATACTGCTGCAAACCAGGTTTTTTTAGGTACTGAAACTCAACTTCATTTACTTGAATTGTCAGGGACAGTATGCATAGACGTGGCTAGCCCTTTGTTCTAGTGATTAGAAGGGAGCCCAACAGTTGGACCCTACTGACAATTAAGTTGTGGCATATACTAGTGATGCACCCTAACTTAAATTTATTGGGTCAACCATTTAGCATTTCAATGTGCAGAAGCACCCGGGCCAAGGAGCCTTAAGGGGCCCATAAGACTACTTATCTCCATATAGGGAGCCCAGTACTATGAATAAAGCATTATAATTGGGGGTCATGTTACAGATTTTGCATGGAGGCCCAGAAGCTTCAAGCTACACCTTGGCGTATCATGTAGTCCAGGGTTCCCAAACTCCAGTCCTCAGGGACCGCCAACAGGCCATGTTTTCAGGATTTCCTCAGTATTGCACAGGTGATGTAATTATTGTCAGTGCCTCAGACATTGCCACAGTAGTTCTTACTATAGGATATCATGAAAACATGACCTGTTGGTGGTCCCTGAGGACTGGAGTTGATGACCCCTGATGTAGTCCACTGGATGGTCGGCTGGTGGTACAAGCCCTTAGAGTATGTTTACATAGTATTAAATCTGCATTGAAAAAATGTGAGACTGATTTACCTCATAATGTGCAGTAAAAAGCTGAAGCAAAAATGGACATTAATAGTTTTTTTCCTGCGACAGAACATTTTAAATGCATGTGTAGTGGCCTGAAGTCTATATTTCTGGCCCCTTCATAATTGTCATACATGTCATGTCTTCAATGTGGATGCACTGTGGAAAGTGTCTTGTCTGTTATGTATATTGCACAGCTGCAGCATATGAGAGGTTAATGTCTGAATGTGGCTGTGATATATCTGGAAAAGTATCAATTTATGTCCTGTCACGTGGTATGTTAGACCCTATAAATGTGAGTGTCTAAAAGCGGGAAGGGGTCTTTCATCATCTTCTACAGTTGAGAGAGGAGTGAGAGTGCTGGCCACATGGGGGTACCTTTAACCCTCATGTGGTGAAGTAATGGAGGAAGAGGAGAGGTATCCTGAAGTCCTCTATGCCAGGAACTGCCTCTAAGGAGTGGCTGAAGTGAAGAGTCCGCCATGCAGAGCTGTCTACAAGTACTGAGTGAGTGTCTGTGGAGTGTTCCTACCCCCATCCTCCTCCGGAGTGTTCCCCTTCCAGGAGCGGTACCTTACAGATAACTTGGCCTGTAGGACCGGTGTCATCCTGTGGCTCCTCCCTGACTTCACGTTCTTTTATCTTTCCTGCACTGGCGTGTGTAATGTTGTACTCTGACAAGCTTCCAGTAAAGTTTACAGGTCATTGCCCGTTCCCAATGACTGAGTTATCAAGTTTCAAACTATGGTGAGAAGGAACGGTGGCATCACGCATGACACGCATGACAAGTTTCAAGTCTACTACATGTATACAGGTATCCACTGTCTCAGTGATGCCTGGAAGAGGCCTAGCGGCAATTGGGCTGAGGTTCTGTATGTCCCTCCGGAAAGGAGTCTGGTAGAGCCACCGTGACAAGTGCCAACTCTACCCCACTAGCTCCTCAGTGTGGGCCTCGTGTCTAGGTGGCCACTGGGACGCTGTATGTGTGGAGGAATCAACACCATATGAACTACACCTGATTCTCATTGAACTCAATAGAATACAAAAAGGATGTGGATTCCACTGTGGATCGACATTGGAATCTGTGTTAAAAAAAAACTGTGTTAACAACTTCTTACAGTAGGCCATTCGCATAACGCACTCTGCTGTATTACTAGAAAGAAAGAAGGTCTACCAGGACAAGAGCAAGTCTTTGTCTTATTTCTGTGTCCAGAGTAGGAACCACACTTCTTAATGTTCAGATGCCCTAAATGGACATGAACAGAGATTGTACTTTTGGCCCAACCCATTTAAATAGGTTTTCCAGGCAAAAACTATTGCTGATCTATGCTCAGAATAGGTCATCTTTAGTTACTCATTATCCACCACTGTGGATCCCTGGAGATCAGCAGATTGCCCGGGCCCACTGCCAGTGCAGGCGGACCAGAAGTGGTCATCGGGGAAGGCGCATAAATGCCTTAGCCAGCTTCAGTCCCACTGAAATCACTGGGAGTTGAAGCAGGCTATTACACTTTCAGCACTTCCACTGCCAACACCAGGGTGGGCCATGGAAGTGTAATAAGAGGCTTCAGCTCCCATTGATGTCAATGGGAGTGAAGCTAGCTATGGCACTTCTGCTCCTCTTCCCGATGATGATGTCCAACCCTGCTGCGCTGACAGTGGAACTGGTGATCAGCAGATGACTGAGGATCCTGAGCAGCGGGATCTCGACGATTAACTACTGATTACCTATCCTGAGGATAGTTTTTGCCCAGAAAGACTATTGAAAACTTGTTTTCCATTTCCATTAACAATTCAATATATTTATAGTTTTTGTAAAATGCAGAATAACAAAAAGTGAAAAACACAGCGCTCCAGGGGACATGACATATGACTAACCCCCTTTCTCAAGCAAATGACAGGGCATCAAGCCAATGGTGCACTTATGAAGTTCACGCATGAGGCATGTTTGTAATTACCCGCTATTGCAGTTGTTTTGGCATGAGAAAACAACTGGGAAAATGAGCGTTAACAATGCTGTACGTCCCGATATAGGAACTTTCGGTGGAGCGCCCGTTTTGCAATCCAGAGGGCGTGTCTCACACAGACATGGAAAAAAATGCTTGAACTCACGCCTCAGCGTTCCAAAGGGGTCGAAGTCTATTAAAGCGTCCAGGTTGTTGGATATGATGTATTATAGTTCTAAAAAATATTTTCAATACCACTGCTTCTAGATGATTGATGGCCTTTAACCTCCTGAAGACGCGGCCCTTTTTTTCCATTTACGTTTTTTCCTCCCCCCTTTTAAAACATCATAACTCCTTTATTTATCGCTTGTTTTTTGCGGGACGAGTTGTATTTTTCAATGGTGCTATTTAATGTACCGTATAATGTACTGAAAGACTTTTAAAAGTTCTAAGTGGATTAGAATGAAGAAAAATAAATAAATTCGGCCATATATGTGTGCGTCTTGCTTCTACGGCGCACAAACTGCAACAAAAATAACATGATAACTTTATTCTATATGTCAGTACAATTACTACAATACTAAAGTTATAGTGTTTCTTTGCTGTACTAATTTTATTTTTTTTCAAAGATATTTAATTTTTTTAAGTATCTGGAGGACCACTTTGTGGAGAACCCTCAAATGACTTTGCTTATTATTCTTAGCAAAGTCATTGAGGGTAGCTACCCCATATCTGTATATATAAAGAAAAAAGCCCTCACTGACTGACTGACTGACTCGCCACTAATTCTCCAACTTCCGGATGTTGTAGAAACATGAAATTTGGCACAAGCATAGATTATGTCATAAATAGGAAAAGTTAATGGGTCCCAACTCGATTGTTCAATTCTAAGTGCAAAAGAATTAGCGTCCAAATTTTACGTACGTAATCTAATTCTCTCACTTCCCGATGTCATAGAAATTTGAAATTTGGTACTGGCATCTATTATGTCAAAAATAGGAAAAGTTAATGGGTCCCAACTCGATTATTGAATTCTAGCACAAAAGTATTAGCGTCCAAATTTTACGTACGTAATCTAAATCTCCAACTTCCTGATGTCGTAGAAACATGAAATTTGGCACGAGCATTGATTATGTCATAAATAGGAAAAGCTAATGGGTCCCAACTCGATTATTCAATTCTAAGCGCAAAAGAATTAGCATCCACATTTTACGTACGGAATCTAATTCTCTCACTTCCCGATGTTATAGAAACTTGAAATTTGGCACGAGCATTAATTATGTCCTAAATAGGAAAAGTTAATGGGTCCCATCTTGATTATTCAATTCTAAGCGCAAAAGAATTAGCGTCCAAATTTTACGTACGGAATCTAATTCTCTCACTTCCCGATGTCATAAAAGCGTGAAATTTGGCAAGAGCATTGATTATGTCATAAATAGAAAAAGTTATTGGGTCCCAACTCGATTATTAAATTATAAGCACAAAAGAATAAGTGTCCGAATTTTACGTACGGAATCTAATTCTCTCACTTTCCGATGTCATAAAAACTTGAAATTTGGCACGAGCATTGATTATGTCATAAATAGGAATAGTTAATGGGTCCCAACTCGATTATTCAATTCTAAGCGCAAAAGAATTACCGTCCAAATTTTATGTAAGTAATCTAATTCTCTCACTTCCTGATGTCATTTTATATAAAGGAAACGTTGCATGGTTACCTCCACGTGGTTTTTCCTGGGTAATGCAAAGAACCATGCAAAATGGTGAACATATGTTTTTCCGGTATCTCTAAAGTAACCACGACTTCATAAGATTTTCTGTGTGAACACCAGATAAACACCAGTACCAAATTAATTCGGACGAAGCCAGGTATATCAGCTAGTTGTCCATATCTGGCAGTAATATCAGTCTTTTGTTTACACTTCACAAGAACTATAAATGTACAGGTACATGAGATCATACAAATTTTGATCATTTACAAAATTTATATTTCATATTGAAAAAAGTCTAAATATTTGAAAACTTTACACATTTTTTGCAGTTTGGTAAATATAAATTTTTTAATATTATATTTTTTTTTATAGATTCATAGTTTTATTTACAAAATTTGCAA
Organism: Eleutherodactylus coqui; assembly: GCF_035609145.1. Lineage (NCBI taxonomy): Eukaryota > Metazoa > Chordata > Amphibia > Anura > Eleutherodactylidae > Eleutherodactylus > Eleutherodactylus coqui. The sequence goes on from NC_089837.1 coordinate 43,999,958, forward strand.
ATTTTTGTCAGTTTTAAAATAATGAACCTTTTTATAAATCCTATTTTTTATACTTATAAAATGTATACACGTTTATCAATTTCGTAAATGACATTCATATTACAAATCTAACTTTTTAATATTTATAAATCTTGCACATTTTAATCAATTTTGTAAATAATGACCAACATTTTAACAAAACCTCATTGTGTTTTGGAAAACCAAGAATTTCTAGTGAACAATCCCAACTGAAACCCTTGTGTATAAAACATATTTTAAACTAATTTACCCATCACAAAGTTATGCAAAATTCTAGCCGATGACCTAGAACCATAAATGGTTAGGAATATGATTTCCATGGATAAGGAAAAAGGATCCACCTGTGGGTGGCACTGCAGCTCTGGACTGGGAGCCAGGGTTCAGATCTAATCAGGTTAACATTATTCTGGAAGCTGTCAAAGATTTTTTGCAGATATTCTCAACCAACTTTAGCAGCTTCCATTTGACAACGTAAACTGGTTACAATTGGAATATAATGGTTATTGTCAGTTGTCCATATTGACAAGAATAGACCTTGGCCCTGTAGCATGATCTATTGGCCAGGTCAAGAATAGAATTGGCCAAGAATGGCATAGACACAAATAAATGAGTTAGAACAATTATCTAAATTGAAGCTTAATGGATTCTGTCACCAGGTTTATGATGTTTGACTTGGATCTGAGCTCCAAGTCATGGAGGTGAGCCGTGCTGGCCTCTCTCGCCCGCAGCATGCAGAGTGACAGCTCTCTCCCTATACACAAAAGGAGAAAGAGCTGTTAATCTGTACGATTCAGGCGGGGTGAAGCTGGCACAGTACGCCTCCATGATCCCAAGCTCAGCTCCAAGTCAATCTTCATGAACCTTGGGACAAAATCCCATTAGGCTGAGTTCACATGGGGCGGATTTGCCGCGGAAATTCCGTGCGGGATTTCGCCGCAGCAAATCCGCGTGCGGCCGCTAATCCCGGGATTAGCCAGCCATGTGGACGCGATTTCTCAGAAATCTCATCCACACGGGACGGCAAATCTGCTGCGGCTAAGCCGGTAGAAGCCGCCGCTGCGGCACGGATTTGCCGACCGCAGCATGTCCATTTTTTTTTCCCACTGCGGCCACGCTCTTCTCTATGGGGTGTTATCAATAATCCTTTAAATAAATAGTTGCCAGAGTGTCTACGGAGTGACCCCTACCCTTTGTCCTCCTCTGGAGTGCTCCCAGTCCAGGAGCGGTACCGTAGATAACGTGGACTGTAGGACCGGTGTCATCCTGTGTACCCTCCCTGATCTCTGAGCTCTGTTCTGCTACACTATGAAGAATTGTATGTGCATTGTTTTGAAAATTGTTTGCCTAAGTTACTTCAAGTAAAGTTATACCAAGCCCTAATGTTCCTAGGGACCCGGGGTACAATACACAAGTCTCTGTGTTTATTCTCAGCCATGTAGCATACCGGTGTGTGGGAATGGTGAAGTCACGAGTAATAACTACTACCCCCATCATCCCGTTTATTGGCATGCCCTATCCTGGGGGTGTCGAAGGTGGCCTGCAATTATGCTCTGGCCTTGGCTACATTTCATCCCTTTGGGAAGAGAGCCTGGTAAGTGCCGCCGTGACAAGCCAACACTTGACCCTCCCAGCTCTTCACATTAGTCAAGTGTCCAGGGTCATCCCTCTTGGGTGTTGCAGGTTCCCCGAAACAACGCTGCTGTCGGTGTGTGTCTATGTTGTCTCCTGCTTGTGTAGCCTTGGTCTCCATTTGGAATGAAGTGACTACATATGCACTGGGGTGATAGTTTTTGCTACTGTATGTATCTTTGGCATTCAGTTAGAAACTTTTTCAATTCAAGTCATATGGAGCATGCTTGTTGCCCCTCTATCACCCAGGTTATATGCCCCTCAGCCCCGCTCCCAGTTACACCCCTGCATTATAGGCAGTATTAAGAAAAAACTCTCAATACCTAAGCTGAGCTTTATAAAATGTGTATTGTCGAACTGATGTTATGAAAGCTCCATCTAGCAAATACGACTACAGATAAGCTCCTCACCCAACAGTAATGGAGGCAATATTAAAGAAGCAAAAACCTAAAACTAGTGAAAAAAATATATATATATTAATCTCAAACCAACACTAACTGATAACACTGTCTATAAGGCATTGACTGTCCGAGATAAAAAGGGCTACTGGCTGCAACCTGAACACACAACATCAATTGTTTATGAGCCAACGCGACCTGGTTGAGTTAATGGCCGACCACGCATTCAATTACCCAGAAATAATGGCAGCTGATTGGTTTATTGTCCAAACCAAAATAGATTTTTTTTGTTCCCAAGTTTATTTTAATGCCCAACATAGAGAAGATCTTCCTTATTTCCTAGATAGTCGGAAAGGTCAACAGAGCAGAAGTCCTTCTGAAGAGTTACCCTGAATTACTGACACAAGAGGCAAATGTGACTTATCAGGCTTCATGGCTCTTAAGAGCAATCAAGATCCTGTATATTAGCTGCTAACTCCCGTAGAGCTCCACACATGAAGACAACAATGAGCAAACACAAACAGAGCAAAGAGAGATTGATCCACTCACCCAAGGAGAAAAGCCAGGTTTCTCCTTCTCTATTTAAAAATGGCAGATAAGAATCCGCAAATTAACATGTATTTGCACACAGGTGGTGGTGACCAGGGCAGCGGGTCAGGGAACAGTCAAGGTTGCATTGTATACTGTGTGCTCTGATTCACACACATATAGGAGGTTATGTGACTTCATAGAGTGGTGTTGCTGGTGGTATCTGCAACATGTATAAATAATGGCTAATGTAGGATGGAGGTACTAGAGGTGGTGGGACCCTCTACATGTCTTGCACCTCTTAATACATTTGTGGCCCTTACGCGGGTGCAAAACGTTACTTAGGATGTATGAAAAAACGGTCTTAGCAAATAGGCTCCAAAGTCTTTTGTCTGGTGGTGATGGTGTTGGTGGGGGCATCTGCAACATTTATAAATAATATCTCTTGTAGGGTGTTGGCATCTGGTATCAATAGTCTCTCTTGTAGCGAAGGTGATATCTGCAACAGAATTTTTTTTCCAATTGCACAAAAATGTTCTAAACCTTGAGCTGGAGCGACAGCACTTGTCCTCTGTACATGTACTCTGTTTTTGACCTACATATTGAGTGGAATGTGTGGATATATAATTCTTATAATACTGATTATGCCTGTGTGGAAAGAGAGAAGAGTGAGTCAGATATATATTGTGGTCATATTAAGTATAACTCCCAGATAAGTCACTTTGTAAATACATGGCATTACATATGCTCTACTAATCAATGAGCTGTGTTATACTTCAGAGCTGCGCTCACTATTCTGCTGCTGGAAACAGTGTGTACATACATTACATATCCTGTACTGATCCTGAGTAACAACCTGTATTATACTTCAGAGCTGCGCTTACTATTCTGCTGGTGGAGTCACTGTGTACATACATTACTTATCCTGTACTGGTCCTGAGTTACATCCTGTATTATACTCCAGAGCTGCACTCACTATTCTGCTGGTGGAGTCACTGTGTACATACATTACTTATCCTGCACTGATCCTGAGTTACATCTTGTATTATACTCCAGAGCTGCACTCACTATTCTGCTGGTGGAGTCACTGTGTACATACATTACTTATCCTGTACTGGTCCTGAGTTACATCCTGTATTATACTCCAGAGCTGCACTCACTATTCTGCTGGTGGAGTCACTGGGTACATACATTACTTATCCTGTACTGATCCTGAGTTACATCTTGTATTATACTCCAGAGCTGCGCTTACTATTCTTCTGGTGGAGTCACTGTGTACATACATTACATATCCTGTACTGATCCTGAGTTACATCCTGTATTATACTCCAGAGCTGCACTCACTATTCTGCTGGTGGAGTCACTGTGTACATCCATTGCTTATCCTGTACTGATCCTGAGTTACATCCTGTATTATACTCCAGAGCTGCACTCACTATTCTGCTGGTGGAGTCACTGTGTACATACATTGCTTATCCTGCACTGATCCTGAGTTACATTCTGTACATCTTTTTATTATAAAAGTAGAAAACATAACAATAAAGACAAACTGTAACAATAAGAATAACAACTTAATCATATAAAGCAATATAAGGCCCTTCACTCACAGTCCATGATCCGAAAACGAAATAAATATCCATATCCGGGCTTCCTCCCCTCCGTACACTCCCACACACATACACACTCAACATATAACTAGAGATGAGCGAGCACCAAAATGCTCTAGTGCTCGTTACTCGACACGAACTTTTCGCGATGCTCGAGGGTTCGTTTCGAGTAACGAACCCCATTGAAGTCAATGGGCGACCCGAGCATTTTTGTATATCGCCGATGCTCGCTAAGGTTTTCATTTGTGAAAATCTGGGCAATTCACAAAAGTGATGGGAACGACACAGCAACAGAGAGGGCAGGCGAGGGGCTACATGTTGGGCTGCATCTCAAGTTCACAGGTCCCACTATTAAGCCACAATAGTGGCAAGAGTGCCCCACCCCAACAACTTTTACTTCTGAAAAGCCCTCATTAGCAATGCATACCTTAGCTAAGCACCACACTACCTCCAACAAAGCACAATCACTGCCTGCATGACACTCCGCTGCCACTTCTCCTGGGTTACATGCTGCCCAACCCCACCCCTTCCCCCACGACCCAGTATCCACAGCGCACACAAACTGTCCCTGCCCAGCCTTCAGCTCCCCTCATGCCATGCCACCCTCATGTCTATTTATAAGTGCGTCTGCCAGAGTAAAAGCAGGCACACACTGCAGAGGGTTGGCACGGCTAGGCAGCGACCCTCTTTAAAAGGGGCGGGGCGATAGTCCACAATGCTGTACAGAAGCAATGAGAAATCCAATCCTGTGCCAACTCCATCTGGAGCTGCACACGTGGGCATAGCAATGGGGAACCTATGTGCCACACACTATTCATTCTGTCAAGGTGTCTGCATGCCCCAGTCAGACCGCGTTTTTTTATAAATAGTCACAGGCAGGTACAACTCCGCAATGGGAATTCCGTGTGCACCCACAGCATGGGAGGCTCCCTGGAACCCACCAATTGTACATAAATGTATCCCATTGCAGTGCCCTGGACAGCAGAGCTAACGTCAGATTAAATGCAGGTGGGCTTCGGCCCACACTGCATACCCCAACCTGACCGGGGTTTTTAATTCATAGACACAGGCAGGTACAACTCCCTATTGTGAAGTCCCTGTGGACCGACAGCATGGGTGGGTGCCAGGAAGCCACCGGCGGTACATAAATATATCCCATTGCATTGCCCATCACAGCTGAGGTAATGTCATGTTTAATGCAGGTGGGCTTCGGCCCACATTGCATGCCCCAGTCAGACTGGGGTTCTTTAGAAGTGGACACATGCAGTTACCACTCCCTGTGGACCCACAGCATGGATGTCTCCCTGGAACCTACCGGCGGTACATAAATATATCCCATTGCAGTGCCCAGCACAGCTGAGGTAATGTCATGTTTAATGCAGGTGGGCTTCGGCCCACACTGCATGCCCCAGTCAGACTGGGGTTCTTTAGAAGTGGACACATGCAGTTACAACTCCCTGTGGACCCACAGCATGGGTGGCTCCCTGGAAACCACTGGCGATACATAAATATATCCCATTGCAGTGCCCAACACAGCTGATGTAACGTCAGCTGTAATGCAGGTGGGCTAAAAATTCATTTGATTACACTGTAGGTGAGGGCCCCAAAAATTGCTGTACCAACAGTACTAATGTACCTGAGAAAAATTGCCCATGCCCAACCAAGAGGGCAGGTGAAACCTATTAATCGCTTTGGTTAATGTGGCTTAATTGGTAACTAGGCCTGGAGGCAGCCCAGTTAAAATAAAAATTGGTTCAGGTGAAAGTTTCAACGCTTTAATGAGCATTGAAACGTATAAAATTGTTTAGAAAAATTATATGACTGAGCCTTGTGGGCCTAAGAAAAATTGCCCGTTTGGCGTGATTATGTGAGGTTTCAGGAGGAGGAGCAGGAGGAGGAGGAGGAGGAATATTATACACAGATTGATGAAGCAAAAAGGTCCCCGTTTTGGATGGTGATAGAGAACAATGCTTCCATCCGCGGGTGCAGCCTACGTATTGTTTAGGTATCGCTGCTGTCCGCTGGTGGAGAAGAGAAGTCTGGGGAAATCCAGGCTTTGTTCATCTTGATGAGTGTAAGCCTGTCGGCACTGTCGTTTGACAGGTGGGTACGCTTATCCGTGATGATTACCCAGCCGCACTAAACACCCTCTCTGACAAGACGCTAGCCGCAGGACAAGCAAGCACCTCCAGGGCATACAGCGTGAGTTCAGGCCACGTGTCCAGCTTCGACACCCAGTAGTTGTAGGGGGCAGAGGCGTCACCGAGGACGGTCGTGCGATCGGCTACGTACTCCCTCACCATCCTTTTACAGTGCTCCCGCCAACTCAGCCTTGACTGGGGACCGGTGACACAGTCTTGCTGGGGAGCCAGAAAGCTGGCAAAGGCCTTGGATAATGGTCCCCTGCCTGCGCTGTACATGCTGCCTGATCTCTGCGACTCCCCTGCTACCTGGGCCGCGGAAATGCGCCTGCGGCCACTAGCGCTGTCGGATGGGAAGTTTACCATCAGTTTGTCCACCAGCGCCCTGTGGTATAGCATCATTCTCGAACCCCTTTCCTCTTCGGGTATGAGAGTGGAAAGGTTCTCCTTATACCGTGGGTCGAGCAGTGTGTACACCCAGTAATCCGTAGTGGCCAGAATGCGTGTAACGCGAGGGTCACGAGAAAGGCATCCTAACATGAAGTCAGCCATGTGTGCCAGGGTACCTGTACGCAACACATGGCTGTCCTCACTCGGAAGATCACTTTCAGGATCCTCCTCCTCCTCCTCCTCCTCCTCCTCTGGCCATACACGCTGAAAGGATGACAGGCAAGCAGCATGTGTACCCTCAGCAGTGGGCCAAGCTGTCTCTTCCCCCTCCTCCTCCTCCTCCTCAACGCGCTGAGATATAGACATGAGGGTGCTCTGACTATCCAGCGACATACTGTCTTCCCCCGCCTCTGTTTCCGAGTGCAAAGCGTCTGCCTTTATGCTTTGCAGGGAACTTCTCAAGAGGCATAGCAGAGGAATGGTGACGCTAATGATTGCAGCATCCCCGCTCAGCATCTGGGTAGACTCCTCAAAGTTTCCAAGGACCTGGCAGATGGCTGCCAACCAGGCCCACTCTTCTGTAAATAATTGAGGAGGCTGACTCCCACTACGCCGCCCATGTTGGAGTTGGTATTCCGCAATAGCTCTACGCTGCTCATAGAGCCTGGCCAACATGTGGAGCGTAGAGTTCCACTGTGTGGGCACGTCGCACAGCAATCGGTGCACTGACAGATGAAACCGATGTTGCAGGGTGCGCAGGGTGGTAGCGTCCATCTTGGAGTTGCGGAAATGTGCGCTGACCCGACGCACCTTTCCGAGCAGGTATGACAAGTGTGGGTAGCTTTTCAGAAAGCACTGAACCACCAAATTAAAGACATGGGCCAGGCATGGCACGTGCGTGAGGCTGCCGAGCTGCAGAGCCGCCACCAGGTTACGGCCGTTGTCACACACGACCATGCCCGGTTGGAGGTTCAGCGGCGCAAGCCAGCGGTCGGTCTGCTCTGTCAGACCCTGCAGCAGTTCGTGGGCCGTCTGACTCTTCTCTCCTAAGCTGAGTAGTTTCAGCACGGCCTGCTGACGCTTGCCCACCGCTGTGCTGCCATGCCGCGCGACACCGACTGCTGGCGACGTGCTGCTGCTGACATATCTTGATTGCGAGACAGAGGTTGCGTAGGAGGAGGAGGAGGGTGGTTTAGTGGAGGAAGCATACACCACCGCAGATACCACCACCGAGCTGGGGCACGCAATTCGGGGGGTGGGTAGGACGTGAGCGGTCCCAGGCTCTGACTCTGTCCCAGCCTGCACTAAATTCACCCAATGTGCCGTCAGGGAGATATAGTGGCCCTGCCCGCCTGTGCTTGTCCACGTGTCTGTTGTTAAGTGGACCTTGGCAGGAACCGCGTTGGTGAGGGCGCGTACAATGTTGCGGGAGACGTGGTCGTGCAGGGCTGGGACGGCACATCGGGAAAAGTAGTGGCGACTGGGAACCGAGTAGCGCGGGGCCGCCGCCGCCATCATGCTTTTGAAAGCCTCCGTTTCCACAAGCCTATACGGCAGCATCTCCAGGCTGATCAATTTGGCAATGTGCACGTTTAACGCTTGAGCGTGCGGGTGCGTGGCGGCGTACTTGCGCTCGCGCTCAAACAGTGGCGCTAGCGACGTCTGGACACTGCGCTGAGAGACATTGCTGGATGGGGCCGAGGACAGCGGAGGTGAGGGTGTGGGTGCAGGCCAGGAGACGGTAGTGCCTGTGTCCTGAGAGGGGGGTTGGATCTCAGTGGCAGGTTGGGGCACAGGGGGAGAGGCAGTGGTGCAAACCTGAGGCGGTGAACGGCCTTCGTCCCACCTTGTGGGGTGCTTGGCCATCATATGCCTGCGCATGCTGGTGGTGGTGCTTCCCCAGCTGATCTTGGCGCGACAAAGGTTGCACACCACTGTTCGTCGGTCGTCAGGCGTCTCTATGAAAAACTGCCACACCGTTGAGCACCTTGAGCTCTGCAGGGTGGCATGGCGCGAGGGGGCGCTTTGGGAAACAGTTGGTAGATTATTCGGTCTGGCCCTGCCTCTACCCCTGGCCACCGCACTGGCTCGGCCTGTGCCCACACCCTGACTTGGGCCTCCACATTCTCGCCCGCGTCCACGTCCTCTAGGCCTACTCCTACCCCTCAGCATGGTGTATTACCAGTAGTGCAGAAACAGAACGCTGTAATTAAATGTGCCGCTTATTGGCCTGTGGTTGGAGGCTGACTTTGCTTACGGAACGCCAGGAAATAATTTTGCGCAAGCCTGCTGTAACACTTAGCTGGCTGCGTATGAATTTGGAGAACTACTACACCCAGCACAGACCCAGAACACTGAGGACAGTCACAGGCAGCCCAAATAGATTTTTTTCCCCAAATTTTTTTGCAAAGGCCCACTGCCTATATTCAATCAATATGTCTTCTTTCCCTGCCTAAGCGCTTCTGGCCCTGGAGTGTTACTGCAGGGCGCAATGCTCTGCACGGCCGATATACAAAAAAAAAAAAAAGTGCAGCACTGCAAAAAGCAGCCTCCACAGTACTGCACACGGTTAGATGTGGCCCTAAGAAGGACCGTTGGGGTTCTTGAAGCCTAAAATACTCCTAACACTCTCCCTATAGCAGCTCCACCAAGATACCACTTTCCCTCCTCTATGTCAGAACGCATCTGTGGCGAGCCGTGGCAGGGGCCGATTTTTATACTCGGGTGACACCTGATCTCGCCAGCCACTCACTGCAGGGGGGTGGTATAGGGCTTGAACGTCGCAGGGGGAAGTTGTAATGCCTTCCCTGTCTTTCTATTGGCCAGAAAAGCGCGCTAACGTCTCAGAGATGAAAGTGAAAGTAACCCGAACATCGCGTGGTACTCGTCACGAGTAACGAGCATCTCGAACACGCTAATACTCGAACGAGTATCAAGCTCGGACGAGTACGTTCGCTCATCTCTACATATAACACAATATACCTTAAAGCAATGTACCTAAAACATAAAACTATGGAAACTACAACTCCAGGTCCAGCCGTACCGCACTGTACCCACACAAATAAAATGTAAGTAATAACATAAATAGCAGCATAAATAACCAAATACAAACAGAAAGATCGCGCCAAACCGGCATAAAAAGAACTAACTAAAAATATATACATATGGATTTTTTGTGGGGTCCCCAGTGCAGCTTGGGGGCCAAGCTTGCTCCACCAGTCCGTGCCCAGAGTTCAGTTCAGAAAGTGCCAAGCCACACCAGGGTTGTTTTTTTTGTTTTTTTTTTATAAATAGTACCACGCTGTTCCCGCTGCAGCCTGGGGGCCATGCCCGCTCCACCAGTCCGTGCCCAGAGTTCAATGTTCGGGACGTGCCAGGCTACGGCTCAAGGCGTGAACCCCACTCCCCCCAACTCCCCACCCAACCTACCTACCACCCAAAACGTGAATATATACAAAACCATAATAAACTCCAATAAACCAGCATATCATCATATCATACATTATTCACATAACCCGAAAGTCTAGGGTCGGCTCGCCTGCAGCCCTATTTCATACCCTTTTTCCCAAATCAAAACAAAAAGCTTCTTAGTGCCCTCACAGCCTCCCTCCGTGATTGGAGATGATAAGCCGGTCACAGACAATACAATGTTCTATCCCTTGAATTTAAAAAAAGCTCTACCTATTCTTTCCCTAATTTGCCCTAGACTTTCCTTAATCTGCCCTCAGTCTGACCCTTCATAGAAACTGTCCCTGCCCTATTTCTCCTCTCTCCTATCCTGTCCCTCCTCTCTCCCTACTCTGCCCCTACAAAATTAAGAAAAGACTGTCCCTAACGAAATACAAGCCCTCTCTATAGGAGAGAAGCCTTAGATGTGCCCAGCCTCTCATACTCCAAAGAACATACCTTCACTAGGTCACCCAAGTTGTTCCTACATACCGTATCCACGGGGAGGACTTGTTCCGTCGAGATTAAACACTGTGCACTCCAGATGTGGAACCTGACCACTAGGCTAACTAGAAATAAAGTGCAGTGGTCCCTGCCACCAAGACCTCTGAAGGCTCCATAAGCCCACTCCGCATAAGAGAGGTGTGTCAGCTGAGGCCAGCCTATGGAGACCCCTACCTGTTGGTATACCTCTGTATTGAAGGGGCACTGAAGCAGGAAATGCTCTATGCTTTCCAGCACGTCACTGCGCTCCTGATGGGGGCAACCCCTGTCAATCAGAGGCCTGCTCTTCAAGTTACCCCTTACATACAGTCTCCCGTAAAAGCAGCGCCAAGCCAAGTCCCAAAACTTCAAGAGGACCCGGCTTGAATTCAGTAAACATAACCTTCTCTCCAGGTCCCGACTTGGGCAGTCCTTAAGGGCCAGGGGCTTCTGGAAATGGGTCAACAGGACTCTTTCATCGAGGAGCCTCCTTATTAGAGTCCTGATCTCCCACATCCCTAGACCCCACCGGCGTATCACCTTCAGAACCAAGGTAGCGTAAGTCGGGAGATATCCGTGCTGCATGCGAAGGTCCGTCACTTGCCCTTCTGTCTCCCATTCCTGGAAGAAGGGCCAAAACAATCCCCGGCAGGAGCAGACCCACGGAGGAGCCCTCTCTTGCCAGAGGTTGCCTATGTTGATCTTAAAAAAGGTGTCTACAAGAAACACCACAGGGTTGACCATAGATAACCCCCCTAGTCTCCTAGTGCGGTATGTAACATCTCTCCTGATTAGGTTCAACCTATTCCCCAACAACATTAGGAAGAACAGGTTGTAGACCCGGGTCCAAAGAGGCTCTGGCAAAATGCATACGCTGACCAGGTAGATGAATAACGGGAGCAAGCATGTTTTGACCAGGTTAACTCTTTCCCGAAGGGTCAAAGACCAACCCTTCCACTGATTAACCTTGTGAGTGGCACCATCCAGCCTGTCTACCCAATTTTTCATGGGGCAATCCCCCTGGCCAAATTTGATGCCGAGAACTTTTGCTGAATTCTGGGGCACTGGAAGAGTGTCCGGGAGATCAAACACAGGATCCCCCCTTCCTAACCAGAGACTCTCGCACTTATCCCAGTTGACCCTAGACCTGGATGCCTCCGAGTAGCCATCCACCTCCCACACCACAAACTCCACCTCCTCCCTTGAGGATACGAAGAGCGTGACATCATTGGCGTATGCCACTGCCCTCAGGGTAGCCTCCAGCACTGCCCGGTCCATCCCGACCCCTGCTATAGGTCCACGATTAACCCTCCTAAGGAAGGGATCTATCGCAAACACATAAAACAGGGGACGTAGAGGACAGCCGCGACGGACGCCAGACCCCACCCCAAAAGGGAGGCCAAGCCAACCGTTCACCAGCGGGAAAGTCTCAGCCCATGCATACAATGTTTGCAGCCAATCAACAAACCCCACTGGCAGGCCGTATCTCACGAGGACTGACCAGAGGTACTCATGATTAATTTGATCAAATGCTTTGGCCTGATCCAAGGACAGCAAGTACCCCTTACAGTGACCAGCCCTACCCTGCTCCACTGCCCCCTGGACACAGAGAACAGCACTAAAGGTGCTACGGCCTGGAACAGAGCAATGCTGGGCCCCAGAGAGAAGCCGGGGTGAAAACTTGACCAGACGATTAAACAGCACTTTTGACACAACCTTCCTGTCTGTATTGAAAAGCGCTGTGGGATGCCAGTTCTCAATACAGCTCGAGTCTTTACCCTTTGACAGAAGGATCAGAGCTGACCCTCTCATTGACCTAGGCAGAGTGCCCAAGGAAAGACACTCATTTAATACCTCAGTCAAGACCTGGAGACTTTTTGAGCCGGAGCCCATCAATCGCCAGTTTAACTTCCTCTACTCTGATCTCTTCTGTCAAAACACCAAGAGAGGTGTATACCCCTGGCTCAGGGACAGTTTCAGCCAGGAAAGCCGACATCACTTTCGAATCTAGATCCCTCCTGTCCAAAAGTTGCGATTAGTAGGATCTGACGACCTCCAGAATCCCTGATCTGGATCTATTCAGGGACCCCATACTGTCTATCAGTCCAGTGACCAGTTTACTATCCACTGACATCCTACAGTTTCTGTAAGGGTCGGGCGAGCGGTACTTCCCAAAATCCCTTTCAAAAACCAAGGATGCGTGTCTGTCATACTGGCACTTCTTGAGCTAAGATTTCACTCTGGAGATTTCCTCGCGGCTACCTCCAGTCAAAACGAGATGTTTGAGTTTCCTCCTCAGGCCTTGATACAGGCGGTACCTGTCCAGGCATCTGAGGTTGGAGAGATCTCGGAAGAACCTCGCCGCCCTCCTCTTGAACATCTCCCACCACTCTGACTTACTACTACAGAGATCCAGTAATGGCACCTGGCTCTGCAGAAAATCCTCAAAAGACCGTCTTATCTCTACTTCCTCTAGGAGTGATGAATTCAGTCTCCACAAACCTCTGCCCATCCGGGGGATCTCTGCAACATTCAGAGAAAACAATATTAGAGAGTGGTCAGAGAATTCCACCTCAACAATGGACACTGGTGAAGAGATGGCTTCCTCTTTCAAATAAAACCTGTCTATTTTAGACCTACTGCTGCCTCTATGAAAGGTGAATCCCTCGTGGCCTGGAGTGTGCCGGATGTGGACATCCACCAGATGAGCCTCGCTAGCTACGCTATTAAGTGTGACGCTGTCAAACGTCAACCGCCTGTCTCCAGAGTCTCCCCTATAGCGGGCTCTTGTGACTGTATTAAAGTCACCTCCAAAGACAACTTGGTGGCTGGTAAAAAGGTAGTGCTTGATCCTCATGAAGAGACTCTTCCTGTCCTCTTTTGACTGGGGACCATAGATGTTGACAAGTCTTAATTCTTGTCCCTTCATGAGGACATCTAAGATCAGGCACCTTCCCATTTCTAATTCAAAAACTCGTCGGCATTCAACCGCTGCGGTAAAAAGGACCGCCACTCCACTATACGGCTCGGCTGCCAGAGACCAATAGAATGGACCTGACCTCCACTCCCTTTTTGCTATATGTATGGCTGCCAAATCAGACAGCCTGGTCTCCTGCAAAAATAAAATGTCAGCTTCAACCCGGCTGAGAAAATCAAAGGCCGCAAATCTAGCCATATCTGACTTAATGCTGGCAACATTAATCGATGCCAGCGTCAGCGGAGTGAGTGCCGCCATCATGAGTGATTAAATTAGATGGCTTTCTTCCTCACACCTCCTTCCTCGGGGTCAGAGGAAAGTCCCTTGCTTCTTTTTTTGGACACAGATGTGTCCATAACAAGGGATCCCCCGACCCTGTCATCCTTGTTTCCAGGCTCCAGAGTCGCCTCCTCCCCGGAAGGAATTATGCCTCCATGAGGAGGAGACTCAGCGGCCCCTGTTGACCTTTTCTTTGCCCCATGAACCTTGCCCTTTGCTTCCCCCTCAGAGGAGAAAGAGATGTCTTGAAGGGCTCGGAACCTATTGGAGAGTCTAACTGGAGGTGAGTAAGCTTTTCCTTCCAGTACTTGGCCAGGGATGGGAGGAGATCTTGAATGCCCCCTTCGTTTCCTCCTCGTGGCACCTAGCTTACATCTTTTCTCTAACCACCTCTTGCCTTCCTCATCCACACTTTCAGAGGAGGAGGAGTCTGCAGAGTTGATAAACAGACCCCACACAGGGTGCACTTCAAGGTCTTACAAGTGGTGCTCAAGTGTGAGGGGTCGCCGCACCTGTGGCAGAGCTTCGGCTACCCCTGGTAAAAGGCCAGGATACGATCCCTGCCGAGGAAGGCTGCAGATGGTATGAAAGCCATTGAGTTTCCTGAACGCTTCAGCTTGACCATAAATGTCTAGGCCCCGGACCATATGCCGTGCTCATCCCTTTTTTTCTTGGGCATCTCCATCACCTCTCCGTACCGACCGAGCCACGTCATAATGTCAAAGCAAGAAAGTGACTCATTACGGGTCTAAAGGGTTACCTTCTTGATATCGTTCTGGCAAGACACCACCTGGATGGCAAAGTCTCACCAGCCGGGCTCATTTTTCACCAACTCATAATCCACTCAGAAGATTTCTAGACCCTCTGGGCGAACGAAACTGATGTCAAACTCAGACATGCCATAGGGATGGATCAGGGCAAAGATGTCAACCGCCCTGAAGCCCATCTTCAGTAGAAGCTCTACTACCTTCCCCTTTGGGGGACATGCATCATTGCACCTCCAACGAAGACGGACCACATTCCTACAAGCTACATCCTGCCCGGGTGTCAGTAGGGACCATACGGTCTCCCCCCTTTGCTCTCGGAAGGCCCCTAAGCCGTGTCTCTCTATCCAGAGAGATAGGTCCACCTCTCTGCCTCCAACTGTAATCGAACTCTCCCCCTTCCACAAAGCCCCCAGGAGGCGCTATTGCAAGATGCCCTCCCTAGAGCCTGGAGACAAGGAGGACCCCCCCCCCCCTCCAGTGGCGACACTGGCATAACTTCTACCAGGTGTTGTCGCCGCCGGAGTGGCGACTGGAACCTGTAACCCCTCTTGCCTTACTACATTACTATCCCTTGAACCTCCACCCAAACCAGCATCCACTTGTGTGGCATCACCGTTGCCAGATGTACACGAGGTGCCTGAATACTCAGCAGCAACAGAGGCATAACCAGCACCCCCAGCATCCCCATCCCCAGCATTCTCTCTCACATTCACTCCTTTAGCTGCATCTGGACTTTGGATCTTGGCCTTTCCAGAGGTAGATGGTAGCACCTCATCAGTTTGTTTTATTCTTTTTCTTGTTTTTCCTTTTTTTCTTTTTGGCCTCTGCATCACTGGAAGCCTGGAATCCTACTTGGCCAGGAGTCCCCTCCGCATCACAGGCCCCACTTGCAACATTGCTTTTGGCACCGCTGCCACTCTCCTTGCCTATGGCACCACTGCCACTCTCCTTGCCTGTGGCACCACTGCCACTCTCCTTGCCGTTACCTTGGTCACCGCCTTTTCTGCACCCTTCTTCCTGACCTCTCTGTCCCCATTACCAACTAATACAGGGACAGGGGGACTGATCAGCTCAGCCCTTTTCTTCCCAACGTCCCGCTCCCAGACCACCTTAGAGCCTGAGTTAGGGGGGTTCTTGGGGTCAGACCCCTGATCCAACTTTTCAGCTGGACCAGTGCTCTCAGGGACAGACACAAAAAACAGCCTCTTGTGCACCTTCTCTGGTTTCTACTGTTGCTTTTTACGAACCACCGAGTCCTTTTCTGGCAAATCATTACCGAACATGAAGCCCCCCATATCAGGAGAGGCCTCCAGATGTGTGGTCTTCTGTATCTGTAGCACTCCTGTTATCCTTTTCCCCTCCACCTCAGACTCCTCTGATATTGGTGGCAGTTCTACCTCCTCAAGCCAGAGACTTCTGGCACTTGTGATTGCTCACCAGAACACACAGGCTGCTCCCCCAGACTCTCCTGCACATCCTCATGCTCCTCCTCATCAGAGCCTTCACCATCACCTGAAGTATTGGTTTGCGCGTGGTCACTGCACCCTGCTGCCATTTTTGCAAACCAATCATCATTAATCAGTTTCTCCTTAAAGGGGATGCTCTCCTCCAAGATCTTCTCTCTGACTTTCTGGCACATATTAATGCAGTCTCTGCAGTCTTTTATTGCCCTCCTGGCCACTGCTTTATCCTCCTTGGATGACTTCTGTCTCTTCATCATGCTAGCAGCTCAGTTTTCCCTTCTACAGGACAATCATCTTTCCTGCAGTCTGGTAATCCTGCATATATTTTGCCAAACGGGAGGCCAGGTCTATCACGGATTCCTCCTCCCGTCTATCACTCCATTTGACACATTTGTCGCTGTCTGTGGCTCACTCTTAATCTTGCGGGCCTGAATGTGGGTCACAACCTCACCTCCTGTGACGTCCATGCGTGGCCGCGTTGCCAACCTGGTCTGTGTCACTGCAGCCACGACCAGAACCCACTCTCCTCACCGTGTTGCTTGAGCTCCAAGCTGCCTCTTTGCTGCTGACATCGCTGGCTTTTCTGCACCTGTAGCGAAGATGTTGCTGTCGCTGATGCCAGTGCTGCTGCTATCACTGTCCTCCCTCCCTCCGACCGAGATTGGAGGGAGGAGGTGCGGGAGTCCATCACAAAAACGCACCCAATAGAGTGCACTCTTCCTGGGATCCCAGCAAGATCTCCACCTGGGACTCCTGACCACACCCTGGTTCCTGCAGAGCTCTCCAACACACAACCTACTCCAGAGCTGCACCTCAGTAATCTACTGGTGGAGTCACTGTGTACATACATTACTGATTCTGTACTGATCCTAAGTTACATCTTTTATTGTACTCTAGAGCCTTCACCTTCTATGGGAAGCATTTATACAGAACTCATCTTCCTATCCAGCCACTTCTTAGTCGCCTCTGCTCTATGCCAGTCACTGCACTGGCTGCCCATCCACTACAGAACTCAATTCAAACTCATCATCACCCTTACCCACAAAGCTTTCCATGGCGCTGCCTCAGTACATCACTTCCCTCCTGTCCATATATCACCCATCTCTGCTAACACATTCAGACTTAATACCCCTCCAATAGGAACTTCACATTCTCGCCTCCAGGACCTCTCAGAGCACCAGTCCCTCTGGAATGCATTACCCCAAAACATCCAAGCAATCCCCGACGCATGAAACTTCATCCATGCCTTAATAATGCACCTCTTTAAAGAAGCATATCAAATAGAGATGAGCCAGCATACTCGATAAGGCTAACTACTCGAGCGAGTAGTGCCTTATTCGAGTACCTGCCCGCTCGTCTCTAAAGATTTGGCTGCCGACAGGGGGCGGGGAGCAGCGGGGGAGAGCGGGGAGGAATGGAGGGGAGATCTCTCCCTCCTCCCCCCCCCCCCCCCCCCCCCCCCCCCGCTCCCCGATGCTCACCGCCGCAACTCACCTGTCACTCGCACCAGCAGCCGAATCTTTAGAGGAAGAGTGGGCAGGTACTCGAATAAGGCACTACTCGCTCGAGCAGTTTGCCTTATCGAGTATGCTCTCTCATCTCTAACATACACCCTGCCCCTCCCTTTGGCTCCTCACATTTACCACTTTGCCTACTGTATACATCTCCTGCCCTGTACCTCCTGTATCACCCTAAATTACCGCATGTAATTGTCGTAATGTTTGTGTTCCCCATGTACTTTAAAAACGTTGCAAAATAAGTTGGCACTATACAAATAAAGATTATTAATATTTAGGATGAGAAGCCAGCGAGTCAACAAGGTTTTTTAAGCTGACTTTACAGCGACAAGTGAGCAATTTTTTCGCATTCGCACTGAACGATTATTGCTCAAAATTCATGTAAATGGACCTTTACGTTTATGAAGAGCGCACGTATGGCACCCCCCGCGAACATCACCAACACGTCAGACTTAGACATAACGAATGTCTGCAATGGTATTATAATACATGTCTATATTTGTCCAAGATCCGAGGAACACAAAATAGGATGAGTAATGGCAACCGAAATAGGGATGGGAATGTTATTCTATGTTATTCCTAGCCAAATTAATGATGCATTTAGATGGAACAATCATTCACAAAATCGTTCAAATGAATGAAACTAAACGATAATCATCCGGTTTAAACTTGAGCCAATGACTGAACGACGAACGAGAATCATGAGGTTCTCACCAGTTTTTCAGTTTCAGGCGGCATAAAATCAGTGCCGGCTCATTCACTTGTTGGGCAGTTTAAACACTGATCCTTCATAGGAATGTGAAACCCTGAATGATAAGTGAACGAGAAACTGCACAATGAGCATCATGCAGTCTAAACAGGCTGCTCAAGCGCGAATGAGCTGCTGGTGATGACGTTACCAACACGTTCGTTATTAGTGTAGCAGACCCTAGCTAGAAGCAGGGCGTTTGCCCCAGAAAGGGCGGCCTAACGTCAGAGACTTTGGAGGCCTAGTCGTCCCTAAATGGAGGATAGGGAAGTATTAAATGCAGATGGAAAGAACAATATATGCAACACAGTATAAGGTAGAAGTGATTAAGGCCTACACAGATTAAATAACTACAGTTTCTTAGCTGACAAAGGTCTACTGTCTATTCCTGCACTTAGGCAGGAATATAACCGACACCCATGTATAAAATTACTGATGTCCCGTGTAAGTATTCTTCCATCATGGCTCATTGTCTGGCATGGGAAAACACCTTTCGGTTGGCCAATTATTCCATACACCACAGGAGATGTTGAAAAGAGCACCTGAGCCACTGAAGGATTTCTGTCAGACGACACCTAAGGAACCTTCTGCAGTAGCAAGAAAGAGGCATACATGGGCGCCCATGCAGCTAAAGCATGATCATTTCGGTCAGGGCTGACATTCGTGATGTCACCCCAGCTCTACTTCCTGATTGCAGATGGCATGCCACAACACTCTGCTGGTGGAATCCCTGTGTATATATATTACATTACTAATCAAGTACTGACCCTGTGTTACAACCTGTATTATACTCCAGAGCTGCACTCCCTATTCTGCTGGTTGAAATTGGAAACAGTCAACAAACCAGTCATCATAAACATTTGTAACAGCTAAGTTGAGCTCCTAAAATGCGTTGGCCTCTTCTATTAAGTTCAGCTATTTCTTACACTGGCCACTATGCTAGACAGAATGCTCTTTTGGACAAATGCTATTTCTTCCGACCCCCCTCCATGTGCTTGGCTTACCCAAACATCCATGTTTTTATAATGGGGAACACAAAGTGGCAACCAATCTCGCTGGGCAGGTTGGATGGCCATTCATTTGAATAGGAGCTATCTAATACTACATCTCCTATGTAAGACTTGCTGTTAGGCAAAATCAGTTGCTTTTTAGGTGGTTTCAGGAGGTGGACCCCAAGTGATTAGTGATCTTGAAAGGGAAAGAGACAAGGCTAGGGTCACCTTTGGAAAAGCACTGGTGGGCTTTCCAGTATTTTGTCAAATATACACAAAGGCGGGCAATTAGTTTTTTTAAACTGGCATTTAAAGCAGTGAGAGAAGGTCTAGAGTTGAAAACAGAGCCATCATATGTACCAAATATGGAAAATATCTTCCTTTTTTACACGTTTTTCCATTAGGAACAGTTTACCATTTGAGGTGTGGCTTAGTGGGATTTTTTTCTAAGCATATACCAAATTTTTTATCAATTTTTAACTCACCAACCAGTGCTGGATTAGAACAGGTATACCTCCTAGACGACAAGACGGCAACTTTATCAACCTCGTTTTATGCATGTACCCCATGATGTACTAGACTGTGATCACTGAGCTCAGAATGAGTCAGTATTCTAGACGAAAAGCTTAGCAGGCTAGACAAACTGCTAAATAATGGGTTAACCTTCTTGATGGGTTTTGAGGATTTTGGTGCTGTTCTATGTCATATTGTTCACATGTTAATCTGGGACTAGAAAACAATGGTCTGTTAATGTGGCTTTGGGGAGTTAATCATGGATTTCATTGTCTAAACACTCTGAGCTGCCTATCATTGAATTGTTTGTGGAGAGTTGGGAGTTTGGAATAATGTTCTTAGGGAATGTTCCTGCTGGGCCGAGTTGGGGGTAATGACATTATTATAACTCACTGGGATCATTTTAACATGACAAGTCTTATAAAGACTTTATTCTACATCTACAAGAAATCCATCTGTCTGTGTCTACGGCTCCATCTACAGCTGAAATGGGATGAGTCAATGCATCGATGTGTAAGGGGCTCCCCAAAACGGTTAAAGTGTTGCTATTGGTAAAGGACAGTAAAAGATGCCAAAAATACGCCACTAAATAATTGCATGCACCAAAATCTACGACAGATTTTTCGCAAAGCAGCGCTGGGCATGCTCCTAAAACTGATTGGCTCATGCCTGAGGTATAAAATGGAATGTTTGGTGCGCCAAAGGCAGAGCTCAGGGGCTGAGTGAGTGAGTGATCTGAGGTGCTGCTTGAAAGTTGCTGGACACTGTGGGAAAAAAACGTGACAAAAAGAAGAGTGGCTGCTAATGGAGAACAAGCATGAGCAAACAAAGCAGAGCTAATCTCTTCTGAGCACCAGGCTGTAAAGAGGGCCTGGAAAATGCTCCAAAGCTGTTGGAGATGGATTATGCAGCTCTGAGAAGAGCCGACCAACATTGTCAAAGACACAGACAGTGGAGACCAAAGAGTTCATCTGCAATTATTTGTAAGTGAGGCTGGCCTCAGTAAAGCTGCTAGGTGTACACACCAATACGGGCCTGCTATAGTAAGAACTAATAATACAGACACTAACATTGTGAAAGCTTCTGGTGCTCAAATCCAGGTCATGGACTGTGGTATATAGAGACATTGTGCATATACATAGGAATCAGCTTTCCTTAACCCCTTAAAGACGCGGTCCCTTTTTTTTTCAATTTTCGTTTTTTCCTCCCCCCTTCAAAAAAAGCGTAACTCCTTTATTTATCGATTGACGTCGCTGTATGAGGGCTTGTTTCTTGCGGGACGAGTTGTATTTTTCAATGGTGCTATTTACTGTACCATATAATGTACTGAAAAACCTTTAAAAAATTCTAAGTGGGGTAAAATAAAAAAAAAAAACGACATTTCGCCATCTTTTAGTGCATCTTGTTTTTACGGTGCACAAACGGCAACAAAAGCGACATGTTAACTGTATTCTATGGGTCTGTACGATTACTACGATACCAAACTTGTATAGGTTTTTTCTTACTATACTACTCTTTTTTTTTTTTTCAAAGACATTTAATTTTTTTCAATTATTTTCTGCGGTCATTTTGTGCGCGCAATAACGTTTTTATTTTTCTGTCGACGTAGTTGAGCAAGGGCTCATTTTTTGCGGGATGTCCTGTAGTTTCCGATAGTATCAATTTGGAATACATACGGATTTTTGATTGCTTTTTATTGGTTTTTTTCTGGGAGACAGGGTAACTAAAAAAGTGCATTTCTGGTGTTCTTTTTTTTTTTTTTCGGACGACGTTCACCGTGCCGGAAAAATAATAATTTGGACTTTTACGGATGCGGCGATACCAAATACATATTTTTATTTTATAATTTAAATTTTTTTTAATAATAGATATGGCAAAAGGGGGGTGATTTCAACTTTTATAATTTTAATTTTTTTACAATTAAAAAAACTTTATTGATTTTTTTTTTACATTACTTTGAAGTCCCCCTGGGGGACTTTAACATGCGATGCTTTGATCGCTCCTGCAGTATGACGTACTGCTATAGCATTACGTCATACTGCAATTTAACAGGCCGTCTATCAAGCCACCCTACGGGGATGGCTTGATAGGCAATCTGGTAAGGCAGCCCTGGGGTTTTTCATTAGGCCCCCGGCTGCCATGACACCTGCACGGCTCCCCCGATCTCACCGCGGGGGGGGGGGGGGGCGTGCGGGACCCCCGAACATTGTATGGGGGATTTAAATGCCGCTGTCAGAATTGACAGCGGCATTTAAATGGTTAATAGCCGCAATCAGCCGAACGGTTTTGCCCACAGGTCTCAGCTGTTATAAACAGCTGATGCCCGCACTGTATGAAGAGAGGTTGTCACGCAACCTCTCTTCATACATACCCCGCCGCTCCATGACGTACTGGTACGTCATGGAGCGGGAAGGGGTTAAAGACTGCTTTGGGATGGTTATTAAAGTGAATTTGTAAATCGTATTTCACCATTTAAATTTCTTTCATACAGTCTCACTATTTGGCAAGTGTAATTGGCATTGCCCACGAAGTGTGACTGTTATTATGTATTGTGCATAGAATATTGTTATTCTTATATTTTTAGCTAGCAGATGGGTCATCAATAGAAAAAAAAATCAAAAAAGTCCTGGACAAACTCTATAACGTGAATGAGGGAACGAACAATCATATAAATGATCAATCCTCCCCCAAAAGAGTCTGATCAGCCTGTGTGAAGGCCAAGGTAAACAGGATCAATTTTAATGATTGGCATTTGTTAATACAAATAAGCGGCCATGTACAAGGGCATTTAAGCACTGTACTGTATTTTAGTGGTGTGTAATGGGTGGTTGGTACGTGCCTGGTGGCAGATTACACTATGGCATAATGATGGCAGACGGAGGTTGAAGCAGCACATTTTAATCAAAAGTAACTTTCCTGAACAGGAACAGTATTTACATTGTTACGATCCATAGGAGGCTTTGTGTACTTAAAGGGGTTGTCCCGCGGCGAAATGCAATTTTTTTTTTCAATCTACCCCTGCATTCTGCCCCGTTAAAATTAAATACCGTTTGTAATTTTTAAAAAAACAAAACGCTTACCTCCTTCCCAGTTCACGCAGCATCTTCTTTTCTACTTTTAAAGATGGCCGCCGGTCCTTTCCCAATGATGCACCGCGGTTTTCTCCCATGGTGCACCGCGGGTCTTCTCCCATGGAGCACCATGGGCTCTGTGCGGTCCATTGCCGATTCCAGCCTCCTGATTGGCTGGAATCGGCACACGTGATGGGGCGGAGCTACGCGATGTCGCATAGGAGGGGGCGGAGCCAGAACACCGCTCGTGCCCGGACCGACCAGAAGGGAGAAGACCCTTCTGCGCAAGCGCGTCTAATCGGGCGATTAGACGCTGAAATTAGACGGAACCATGGAGACGGGGACGCCAGCAACGGAGCAGGTAAGTGAATAACTTCTGTATGGCTCATAATTAATGCACGATGTATATTACAAAGTGCATTAATATGGCCATACAGAAGTGTATAGACCCACTTGCTTTCGCGGGACAACCCCTTTAAAGATTTCATAATAACTCGACATAAACTGTTGGGACTCGAACTCTGGAACTCCTGTACTTTGGATAGCTCCCCGGCACAACCTGGTCCTGGTTCCCTGCTCGTGCTCCTGTTTCCCTGATTGGCCTCACCCTGTCCCTTGATTAGTCGCACCATATAAATCTGGCCTAGCACCTCCCATCCTTGCGAGATTATTGTGCTCCCAGCTAGTAGCCAAGCTCTCCCCACCTGCCACTCCACCATACTGCTACCTGATATACCTACCTGTGTACCAACCTCTGGCATCCATGACTACACTACCCACCTGCTCCTCTGTACTGTGAACTGATACCTACCTGTTTACCGACCTCTGGTTTCCCTGACTACACTACCTGTCTGCTCCTCTGTACTACAAACTGATACCTTTCTGTGTACCAACCTGTGGCATCCCTGACTATGCTACCCACCTGCTCCTCTGTACCGTGAACTGATACCTACCTATGCACCGACCTCTGGCTTCCCTAACTACGTTACCGATCCACACTGGTTACAACAAGGGACTCCAAACCCTAAGCTGTCTTAAAGCAACAATACTGGATTACCCATTATGCATTCTATTACCCAGCATAATACACCTACATACATCACCTTCATATCTCCTGATGGCAGTGGTAAGGCACCTGACAATTTGCATGAATTTGCAGCATAACTATTACATGTGTGTAGTCTTCCATAGGTCCTAACCTCTCAGTCTCCATAGGAGATGCATACTTTCACACAGAACACTACGATGTTGTAAATGTTATCTTACAGAGGTCATCATACAATAATAGCGATTCAGTCCCTGTGTCACATCAGCCCTTAACTACCTTCTCCCTACCAGGTGCCTTGCTTTTTCCCCTTACATTCTCTTATATGACATAGCAAACAGGTTACATAACATCACACTGGATCATAACTATAGTATAAGGACTGTGGATGTGGAACCACTGTGTGAACCTACTGGGTAGGTGAAGATCCGATCCAGCACGGCTGACAGCCAACCCCAGCGTGGGAGGAAAGATACTAGATGAACAGCCCTGTATATGGATGGCAACTAAGGAAGGTATCTTGCCCATAACTGATAACCAAGAGAGGGAGACCCCTGCCTATAAGCAGAGCACTCGTCCCGATAAGGACGACCCCGTGGTCTTCCTCTAGGCCGGTGGCTTACCCTGGCGGGCCAGAACACCTACAGGTCAAAGATAGAACAACACTGGGGAGTACAGAAACAAGGGACGAACAAGCTGACAAGGATAAACGGAGAAGCGGACAATGGGAATAACAGAGCACAGAGTACATGAACGAAGAGCACAGAACGCAAGGTAGCAAGGTAACTGCCAAAGCGGCGGCTGGACATGAAGTGATGGGAACAAATCTCTCAACAACACTGCAGCAAGGTCTGAAAGGCCCATGGCAGCTATATAGGACAGTGATTGGAAAAGGTGCATCAGCTGAACAGGAAGCCTGAAGCTATTAACCTTAGGAGTGCTGGAAAAGAGTGAATATAGGCTCAGGGAACAGAGAGAATGGGATGACGCCCATGTTTGCCAGACACAGAAGCAGAAGATTGTGTCTGAACAGTGCACCTAACATATAAAACATTGCACTAACAGAACAATTACCCTGTAAGGCCTTGCATTAATTAATGGCGCCATACTCTAACCCATATGCTAGTTCATAACAATTCATTGGGGAGATACGCTTCCAATCCATACCCCACCCTTGCTAGGGATTTTATAGAGTTTTAGGAACTAGTGCACTCATATAGATGGTGCTCTTCAGCCCCCAGGTCATCAGGGCTCGCTGGTTATCTTCTTCTGTCCCCGGGTCATGAGTGCTCACTGGTGGTTTCTCTCAGTCCAGGGGCCCAGTTGCTCAGGACGTCTCCTGGCAGCTCCCCAGCATGGAGAAACTGCCTGCTTTGTCGGCCAGGAGCAGGTCTCTGCCACTTTAAGAGTCCTTGCTGGTGGCTGCTGTTTGGGCTCGGCTCCACACTATCGCTCTCTGATGTCTTTCTGGCTGACTGCTCTGCTCAAGAGCTCTTATGCAGCTTATTCACTTATATAGCAGGAGCCTGAGAATCTTCCTGATGATTCTGGAAGGTGGGCAGGACCTAGCCCTCTTCACTCTAGACTCCCTGGCAGTGATGTAATCTGACAGTGGATCCAAAGGTCCTGTTCATTGCATCAGAGCAGAGCTCAAACACACCACTTTACAAAGACAACAATCAATAGGGTTAACCCCCTAAAAGTGTGATGGAAGTACTGAATAACAATGTACTTTAGACAACTATATGAAGTGTTATTTGGCCAACTTATGGCACTGATACTTGTGCACCATACTTTCTGGCACACTTCATGAAAGCACACGATATAAAGATCAAGTGTTAATAAAAAGTACAGGTTTATGGGGCACCTCTGAAGGGTTAAGTGGTTGCTATGGTGATGAACGTTGAGGTGCACTAAAAAGTGAGCCAAATTGCTGCATGCCCCAGAAATTTTGCCAAAATTTAGTGCTGTAACACTGAGCATGCTCTGAGAGAATTTTCAAGAAATGATGATGCCAGAACTATAAAAGGAGTGAGAGAGCAGAGTGACTGAGAGAGAGAGCTGAGAGAGTGGCTGTAACAGAAGTTCCTGGTGGTGTAACATTCTGCAAAGAAAAGTATCTGCTGCACAATGAAAGACACAGCGTGGTATCGACATAGCGACTGCGAGACAAGGAACTGCCTGAAGTGTACATCACAAGCGATATAGAGGAATTAACATCTTGCTGCTGTAGAGACCAAAAGTAAGAGCTGCCACCCCAAGAGGACCATCTGCTGTGCTTCAGAAGATGGATTGGAGAAAAGAGTCTGGATAGCATCAAGAACTCCTGGAGACTCTGGTTGAGGAACATTCCCGACTCCGGATTAGCCGGGGTCGCTCAAAAATTACTACGCCCACACTGCATACTGTAAGTGAGGCCAGCCCTAAATTGACTGTAGGTGTGCATACTGTTAGAGACGCATACAAATAATTGCCAGTACTGCTGTGAAGGATTAGGGTTGTTCAAACGCTTGAGTTTACAAACTGTATAAAGGCTGACATGCAACCATTATCGCTCAAAATTTGTCCAAACAACGGCTTTTGTGCGATAGCCGTTGTGTGTAAATGTGTGCCCATCATGCACTTACTGTACACTCTTCATCTATTGCTGAGTTCAGCATAAAAGCTGTCATCCCTGATAAGAAGGATGGCATGTGGTGTTTTCCACAGGCAGTGATGATAGCATTGTATGCAATCTGCTGCTCACAGGAGAACAAAAGCGATGTATTTAGAGAACTGACCACCCACTGCTCTGTAAATACATGCAAATGAAGCTAGTTAGCTATGGATGGGCTGATTAGTCCATTAGTAGCTAATGCAAAATGATCACTCAAAACTGTCAGTTTCTGACGAATTTTGAGCGATCATCTTTTTGTGTAAATGGACCTTTGGGGCCTCAAGGACATGAGCCACAAAAATAGGGGCGTATTGTTTGGGGATTGGAATCTTGCATTTCAACTGGATTGCATAACTAGTAGTTATGGGTTAACCCTTTCCAATTCACTATCTGACATCTTCCTACATTCTGTTTGAAGCTAGTACAGCTCCAATGTCAGAAGACGTCCAACAGGGTATTCTTACCGTCTACTGCCAGCCACTCTGCTCTCAGAGCCTCCCTGGTGCACACTCACTGGCTTTGGCCAGCAGATGGCAGCGATGTATAACAGCAAAAAGAGAAAGCCTTTTAGGAAACCCTGAATCCAAAATTGGATTGGAAAGGGTTAACTTCTAAAAAATGGACTGCGTGTTTTGAGTCCTACTTATATACCACTTGAAAAAGTTTATTTTGTGTATGAAAATACTTTAGGGCTGGCGGCACACGATGGTTCAGATTCTGCATGCAGGAGTCCACAGCGGAATTCGGCCCCGCGTACATTTGATTTTCTGTATTGCGGATGACTGCGGCGGCCTACTGTTGGTCATGCGCAGTACTGATTTAAAAAAAAAAATCTTTGCTTTTCCTGCTATGAAGTAGGTACCCACGAACTATCCACAATGTCAACTGTGGATGGGCCGCAGGTCAGGTAGCCTCCATTGACTTCAATGGAAGCTGTCCATGTGGAATCCACACAAAATTGAACATGCTGCAAATTTTTACTCCACTCATGGAAATCGCAATTCAATTCTGCAAGTGTGTAGGAAAAAGCAATTTTCCATAGCAAGTAACAAACAGCATTTACTGCGGATCAGCAGTGCGAGTGCCGACCGCGGAATCTGCAATAGAAATCCATTCCTGTACCACCGGCCTAATCCTAGGATTTCGCTAGTGGTGGTCAGCCTTATATATTCAGTAAAAGCTCATTTGAGTTCTAGTTACCATATATACTCGAGTATAAGCCTAGTTTTTCAGCACATTTTTTAATGCTGAAAAAGCCCCCCTCGGCTTACACTCGAGTGAGTTAAAAAAAAAAAACCCAGCAAAACTCACCTTTCAGCCTGCGTCTGTGTCCTCGGCGCGATGGCCCCCCCGGCGGTGCGGCAAGCTGCTTGAGAAATCTTCCCCCTGTAATCTCCCTGCTCAGCTTTGAATTCCCCCGCCGTCAGTGCTGTGATTTGATTGAGGACCAGCCAATCACAATCGGCGCTCGGTCATTCACAGCCATTCAGTGGATGACATCACTGAATGGCTGTGATAGGTTTATCGAGCGCTGGCTGTGATTGGCTGGCGCTCAATTCAATCCCAGTGCTTACTTACACAGCACTGACGGCGGGGAGTTCAAAGCCCAGCAGGGAGATGACAGTGGGGAGATTTCTCAAGCAGCTTGCCGCAACGCCGGGGAGACCTTTGCGCATTTGTCCTTTACCTAGTATATACTTGAGTCTAGCTTGGCTTATACTCGAGTCAATAAGTTTTACTAGTTATTTGTGGTAAAACTTATTGACTCGGCTCATACTCGAGTATATACGGTAATTTCATATTACCCATTTTCAGTTTCCTTATTCACAAATTAATATTGCGCATTATTGTACTTCTCTTCTGCATCGTATCCTGATATAATGGTCCTAGGGACAATATCTTAAGGTCATTGAAAAATCTGTTACCTACTCAGTCCCAATCGTCAGACTTTCTCTGTAATATTTTGTAGTCAATATTCAATCTTTTCCTGCAACTAAAAAAAATATGGTAATTAAAGCGTTATTGTTCCTCGAAATGAGTCATGACTCAACACGGGGTTTTCTTCTTCGCTCCCCCCACTCATTCATTCTTCCTCGCACACTATTGACACGCGGTGAAAGGCACTATGTTCTACCGAGATAAGGACATGGGCAGTTTTTGTTCTAAAATATCAAATAATCCCGTTTTCTTTAGAGAGACGGGCAGGAATGGTGGTAATTAGTCGTACCTGCTCTGAGAACAGCAAAAGGAACAAAACCCCATGTTGGTTATTGGAATCTGTGTCTTTACATAGTGCTATTAAACAAACAGAGGATATTGGCATATAGATGAATATTGACTTTCTGTGATCTATTGTTCATGGATTTCTTCCCTGTATTTGTTTTATGAATGCCTTATCAGTATGAGGGAGTACATGTGTTCTGGGAATGGCATATACTCACCCTGTCTCTATCAGAGAGGGCCAGGGCAATGAGCAGTCACCACTCTTTTCTGTCAATGAGTTAGTATTGGTCTGCTGGTCAGTCAATTAACTGATATTTAACATAATCTTAAACATATTGTAGCAGTTATATAAAATCTATAGGAGCATATAATAGTAGTTATATTCCTGTAGTATTATAGTAGCTATATTCTTGTACATAGGAGGCAGTATTATAGTAGTTATATTCTTGTATATAGGAGGCAGTATTATTGTAGTTATATTCTTGTACATAGGGGGCAGTATTATAGTAGTTATATTCTTGTACATAGGATGCAGTATTATAGTAGTTATATTATTGTACATAGGGGGCAGTATTATAGTAGTTATATTCTTGTACATAAGAAGCAGTATTATAGCAGTTATATTCTTGTACATAGGGGGCAGTATTATAGTAGTTATATTCTTGTACATAGGAGGCAGTATTATAGTAGTTATATTCTTGTACATAGGGGGCAGTATTATAGTAGTTATATTCCTGTACATAGGGGGCAGTATTATAGTACGGTAGTTATATTCTTGTACATAGGAGGCAGTATTATAGTAGTTATATTCTTGTATATAGGAGGCAGTATTATAGTAGTTATATTCTTGTACATAGGGGGCAGTATTATAGTAGTTATATTCTTGTACATAGGAGGCAGTATTATAGTAGTTATATTCTTGTACATAGGGGGCAGTATTATAATAGTTATATTATTGTACATAGGAGCAGTATTATAGTAGTTATATTCCTGTACATACGGGGCAGTATTATAGTACGGTAGTTATATTCTTGTACATAGGAGCAGTATTATAGTAGTTATATTCTTGTACATAGGAGCAGTATTATAGTAGTTATATTCTTGTACATATGAGGCAGTATTATAGTAGTTATATTCTTCTACACAGGAGCAGTATTATAGTAGTTATATTCTTCTACATAAGGGGCAGTATTATAGTAGTTATATTCTTGTATATAGGGGGCAGTATTATAGTAGTTATATTCTTGTACATAGGATGCAGTATTATAGTAGTTATATTCTTGTACATAGGGCGCAGTATTATAGTAGTTATATTCTTGTACATAGGAGCAGTATTATAGTAGTTATATTCTTGTACATAAGGGCAGTATTATAGTAGTTATATTCTTGTACATAGGAGGCAGTATTATAGTAGTTATATTCTTGTACATAGGGGGCAGTATTATAGTAGTTATATTCTTGTACATAAGGGCAGTATTATAGTAGTTATATTCTTGTACATAGGAGGCAGTATTATAGTAGTTATATTCTTGTACATAGGGGGCAGTATTATAGTAGTTATATTCTTGTACATAGAGAGCAGTATTATAGTAGTTATATTCTTGTACATAGGGGCAGTATTATAGTAGTTATATTCTTGTACATAGGAGCAGCATTATAGTAGTTATATTCTTGTACATAGGAGCAGTATTATAGTAGTTATATTCATGTACATAGGAGGCAGTATTATAGTAGTTATATTCTTGTACATAGGAGGCAGTATTATAGTAGTTATATTCTTGTATATAGGAGGCAGTATTATAGTAGTTATATTCTTGTACATAGGGAGCAGTATTATAGTAGTTATATTCTTGTACATAGGAGCAGTATTATAGTAGTTATATTATTGTACATAGGGGGCAGTATTATAGTAGTTATATTCTTGTACATAAGAAGCAGTATTATAGCAGTTATATTCTTGTACATA
This sequence comes from Eleutherodactylus coqui, assembly GCF_035609145.1. Taxonomy (NCBI): domain Eukaryota; kingdom Metazoa; phylum Chordata; class Amphibia; order Anura; family Eleutherodactylidae; genus Eleutherodactylus; species Eleutherodactylus coqui. The sequence goes on from NC_089837.1 coordinate 44,030,816, forward strand.
GGGGGCAGTATTATAGTAGTTATATTCTTGTACATAGGAGGCAGTATTATAGTAGTTATATTCTTGTACATAGGGGGCAGTATTATAGTAGTTATATTCCTGTACATAGGGGGCAGTATTATAGTACGGTAGTTATATTCTTGTACATAGGAGGCAGTATTATAGTAGTTATATTCTTGTATATAGGAGGCAGTATTATAGTAGTTATATTCTTGTACATAGGGGGCAGTATTATAGTAGTTATATTCTTGTACATAGGAGGCAGTATTATAGTAGTTATATTCTTGTACATAGGGGGCAGTATTATAATAGTTATATTATTGTACATAGGAGCAGTATTATAGTAGTTATATTCCTGTACATACGGGGCAGTATTATAGTACGGTAGTTATATTCTTGTACATAGGAGCAGTATTATAGTAGTTATATTCTTGTACATAGGAGCAGTATTATAGTAGTTATATTCTTGTACATATGAGGCAGTATTATAGTAGTTATATTCTTCTACACAGGAGCAGTATTATAGTAGTTATATTCTTCTACATAAGGGGCAGTATTATAGTAGTTATATTCTTGTATATAGGGGGCAGTATTATAGTAGTTATATTCTTGTACATAGGATGCAGTATTATAGTAGTTATATTCTTGTACATAGGGCGCAGTATTATAGTAGTTATATTCTTGTACATAGGAGCAGTATTATAGTAGTTATATTCTTGTACATAAGGGCAGTATTATAGTAGTTATATTCTTGTACATAGGAGGCAGTATTATAGTAGTTATATTCTTGTACATAGGGGGCAGTATTATAGTAGTTATATTCTTGTACATAAGGGCAGTATTATAGTAGTTATATTCTTGTACATAGGAGGCAGTATTATAGTAGTTATATTCTTGTACATAGGGGACAGTATTATAGTAGTTATATTCTTGTACATAGAGAGCAGTATTATAGTAGTTATATTCTTGTACATAGGGGCAGTATTATAGTAGTTATATTCTTGTACATAGGAGCAGCATTATAGTAGTTATATTCTTGTACATAGGAGCAGTATTATAGTAGTTATATTCTTGTACATGGGGGCAGTATTATAGTAGTTATATTCTTGTACATAGGGGGCAGTTTTACAGTAGTTATATTCTTGTACATAGGGGTCAGTATTATAGTAATTATATTCTTGTACATAGGAGCAGAATTACAGTAGTTATATTCTTGTACATAGGGGACAGTATTATAGTAGTTATATTCTTGTACATAGGGGCAGTATTATAGTAGTTATATTCTTGTACATAGGCGGCAGTATTATAGTATTTATATTCTTGTACATAGGGAGCAGTATTATAGTAGTTATGTTCTTGTATACAGGGGCAGTATTATAGTAGTTATATTCTTGTACATAGGCAGTATTATAGTAGTTATATTCTTGTACATAGTAGCAGTATTATAGTAGTTATATTCTTGTACATAGGCGGCAGTATTATAGTAGTTATATTCGTGTACATAGGGGACAGTATTATAGTAGTTATATTCTTGTACATAGGGGGCAGTATTATAGTAGTAATATTCTTGTACATAGGGGGCAGTATTATAGTATTATAGGTAGCAGTATTATAGCAGTTATATTCTTGTACACAAGAGGCAGTATTATAGTAGTTATATTCTTGTACATAGGAGCAGTATTATAATAGTTATATTCTTGTACATAGGAGGCAGTATTATAGTAGTTATATTCTTGCACATAGGGGGCAGTATTATAGTAGTTATATTCTTTACATAGGACCAGTATTATAGTAGTTATTTTTTTGTACATACGGGTAGTATTATAGTAATTATATTCTGTACATTGGAGCAGTATTATAGTAATTATATTCTGCACATTGGAGCAGTATTGTAGTAGTTATATTCTTGTACATAGGGGGCAGTAATATAGTAGTTATATCCTTGTACATAGGGCGCAGTATGATAGTAGTTATATTCTTGTACATTGGAGCAGTATTATAGTAGTTATATTCTTTACATAGGGCCAGTATTATAGTAGTTATATTCTTATACATAGGAGGCAGTATTATAGTAGTTATATTTTTGTACATACGGGGCAGTATTATAGTAGTTATATTCTTGTACATAGGAGTAGTATTATAGTAGTTATATTCTTGTACATAGGAGCAATATCATAGTAGTTATATTCTTGTACATAGGAGTAGTACTATAGTAGTTATATTCTTGTACATAGGGAGCAGTATTTTAGTAGTTATATTCTTGTACATAGGGAGCAGTATTATAGTAGTTATATTTTTGTACATAGGGGCAGTATTATAGTAATTATATTCTGTACATTGGAGCAGTATTATAGTAGTTATATTCTTGTACATAGGGCGCAGTAATATAGTAGTTATATCCTTGTACATAAGGGGCAGTATTATAGTAGTTATATCCTTGTACATAGAGGACAGTATTAAAGTAGTTATATTCTTGTACATAGGGCAGTATTATAGTAGTTATATTCTCGTACATAGTAGGCAGTATTATAGTAGTTATATTATTGTACATAGGCGGCAGTATTATAGTAGTTATATTCTTGTACATAGGGGGCAGTATTATTGGAGTTATATTCTTGCACATAGGAGTAGTATTATAATAGTTATATACTTGTAGATAGGGGGTAGTATTATAGTAGTTATATTCTTGCACATAGGAGCAGTATTATAATAGTTATATTCTTGTATATTAGGGGCAGTATTATAGTAGTTATATTCTTGTACATTGGGGGCAGTATTCTAGTAGTTATGTTCTTGTCCATAGGGGGTAGTATTATAGTAGTTATATTCTTGCACATAGGAGCAGTATTATAATAGTAATATTCTTGTATATTGGGGGCAGTATTATAGTAGTTATATTCTTGCACATAGGGGGCAGTATTATAGTAGTTATATTCTTGTACATAGGAGCAGTATTATAGTAGTTATATTCTTGTACATAGGGGGCAGTATTATAGTAGTTATATTCTTGTACATAGGGGGCAGTATTATAGTTGTTATATTCTTGTACATAGGAGTTAGTATTATAGTAGGTATATTCTTGTACATAGGAGCTAGTATTATAGTAGCTATATTCTTGTACATAGGAGCAGTATTATAGTAGTTATATTCTTGTACATAGGAGCAGTATTATAGTAGTTATATTCCTGAACATAGGAGCAGCATTATAGTAGTTATATACTTGCACCTAGGGGCAGTATTATAGTAGTTATATTCTACTACATAGGGGGCAGTATTACAGTAGTTATATTCTTGTACATAGGGGGGGCAGTATTATAGTAGTTATATTCTTGTACATAGGGGGGCAGTATTATAGTAGTTATATTCTTGTACATAGGGGGCAGTATTATAGTAGGTATATTCTTGGACATAGGGGGGCAGTATTATAGTAGTTATATTCTTGTACATAGGGGGCAGTATTATAGTAGTTATATTCTTGTACATAGGAGGCAGTATTATAGTAGTTATATTTGTGTACATAATGGGCAGTATTAAAGTAGTTATATTCTTATATATAGGAAGCAGTATTATAGTAGTTATATTCTTATATATAGGAAGCAGTATTATAGTAGTTATAATCTTGTACATTGGGGTAGTATTATAATAGTTCCAGTCTTGTTCATGGAGGGGCAGTAATATGGAACTTATATTATTGCACATAGAAGCAGTATTATATCAGTTACATGCTTGTTCCTAAGGGGCAGTACTATTGTACAGTAGTTAAATTGTTGTGCCTTCCTCTATTGCTCTTTCAGCACATACTCAGTGCATTCCTGCCAAAGGGTGACAGAGAGCAAGAGAAACTTTCTATCTGCATAAAAGAGCTGAAGTCTGTGTTTCATCTTTGATTATGACATTCAGAATGAAAGGCATTTAACAATTCATTATTATTATCATGCTGTACTACAGGAGACTGATTGAAGAAAAGAGTCTGGACAGCATCACGAACTTCTGGAAACTGTGGTTGAGGAAACTCCGGATTTGCCTGATTTGGTTGAAATTATTACTCGCACGTTTCATACTGTAAGTGAGGCTAGCCCTAAATTAACTGTAGCTGTACACGGTTAGAGACACAGAAAAATAATTTATAGAATTAGGATTGTTCAAACACTTGAGTCTACAAACTGGGTTACGGCCTGAAGAACGTGAGCCACAACAATCGTGGCATATTAGGGATTTTAACATTGCATTTCAATGGGTCTGTATTATTAGTAGTTAACCATTAACTTCTAAAAGAATGGACTGTGTGATTTGAGTCCTGCTTATATACTACTGGTAAAAGTTGATATTCTAGTCTGCCCCTCTGTTGTGACGTAAAGTGAGCAAATTGTTACTGTTTTCCTGTAGCGTATGAAAATACTATTAATCCAAGTACTTAGCTAGCGGTAGTCAGCCTAAGTTAGGCAGCTTTCACATTTGCATTGGAACCTCCATTCTAAGGTTCCGTCGCAGGTCCGGCACGAAATGTCAGTAGAAAAACCCTATAAAACAGGTGGTGAAATAAGTATTTGTAAGGTCGTGGCTCATCCTGTGCCGCCCTCATGCGTTTCCGCATCCCTCTGCTCTTCCTTTCTGCTTTCATCCAGCATTGAGAGGGTTAATCAGCACTGAGAGGGTTAACCAGCTCTCAGTTCACCTGTGGGGTTAATTGGGCATTACTCCACTATTTAAGCTGAGGTGATGCACTTCCTGTTGCCTCAGAATTGGTGTTGGTTAGTTCCTGACACTCAGCCTGCTTTGGTCACTCTGTTCTGTCTCAGATCTGCCCCACTCTTTGAGTTCTGTGTTTGCAGTCTGAGTTGTGTCTGATCTGTGTCTTGTCTTACTCTCTGTATTGGGTCTGTTTCAGGCCTTTTGTTCTGTTTGACGCTTCTTGCATACCTGATCTTTTTGTACGTTTATTTTCTGTCAGTTTTCTGTCAGTTTCCATTCTTGTTTATGATTTGCCCTTGCTCTATCCTGCATCTGTGTGCTCCTCCATCTGCTGCCAGTTCCTACATTTGCTACACCATCAGGGATAGTCAGACCCAAGGTTCTAGCACAGGGCTGCCCTTCTTGGGGCGACCACCCTGCTTGCAGTTGGGTATCCTGGGGTTTGTTGTTTAGTTAGAGTAGGGACCATGAGACAATGAGGACTCTTGAAGTTGAGCTCGCGGCTTAAATGACTTGGCCAATTCACCAACTAATTTTATAGCAATTCCATTTATACTTTTATAACAATTCAATCAGGTTAATCGTGCAGGTATGCTTGTGAGTGTTTTGGGTGTTTGGTGTCTGTCATGCCTCTGTCTGTCCGCAAGTATGTAGTCCGTCTCTTTGTTCTGAGTTCTGTCCATGCTTTCTCAGTTCTGCCTGTATTCCTGTATCTGAGTTAGTTCTGAATACTTGTCTATCGTCTGTCTATCTGAGGAATCAGCTACCAACCACTCCAGGACTGGCCTCAGCCTGCTGGGTTGGCCCAGTGGATCCACATTTCCATAAAGCTGTAACGGTATTCAAGGGACAATATCTTAAGGTCATTTAATAATTTAGTTACCTACCAAGTCCTGATCGTCAGGCTTTCTCTATAATATTTTGCAGTCAATCTTTTTCTGAAATCAGAAAAACAATATTGATCATATTGGATGGGAAATCTTTATGCCTACAGCCAATTGTGCTGAATCTTTGAGTATATGGAGGTACCCAAGCATGTCATTAGAGCTAGAGTAGACAGGTGGACTGCTTGGTGTAAGGAACTGTGTACTGAGAATACAAAGATGATAGTCCAGTAAACTCTTCTAATTGGAAATGTATTTTTCTATGACCGATCCTTTGCTCACATTGCCCTTTGCTCATCATGATGTGTCCTTGTGCAGGTACATACTTTATTCGAGTCGTAAAGTCTATTTAAAACCGAAGAGCATGAACTCTGAATCTCTTAAAAGACTCCGATCTGATATTAATGAGGCAGCATCTGGTCAAGTATGACAACAGTGCTTCCATTACATACAGCACCTTCCCGTAAGTGGTCGATTAGATAAGAGATGAGTGGAACCTTTTAGTTAATTTTACATTTTTCTACAAGCTTCATGATTTCTCAGCCCATTAATCAAATTGCAGGGATCTAAAAAGATTTGGTGGTAGAACTAACTCTCCATATACAGAATGTACCAGGGGGTTCCCAAAAGTACAGCGCTGAGTGTTAAAGGAGATGTCCCGAGGCAGCAAGTGGGTCTATACACTTCTGTATGGCCATATTAATGCACTTTGTAATGTACATTGTGCATTAATTATGAGCCATACAGAAGTTATAAAAAGTTTTTTACTTACCTGCTCCGTTGCTGGCGTCCTCGTTCCCATGGAGCCGACTAATTTTTGGCCTCCAATGGCCAAATTAGCCGCGCTTGCGCAGTCCGGGTCTTCAGCAGTCTTCTATGAAGCCGCTCGTGCCAGAGAGCGGCTCCGTGTAGCTCCGCCCCGTCACGTGCCGATTCCAGCCAATCAGGAGGCTGGAATCGGCAGTGGACCGCACAGAAGAGCTGCGGTCCACGAAGGTAGAAGATCCCGGCGGCCATCTTCAGCGGTAAGTATTGAAGTCACCGGACCGCCGGGATTCAGGTAAGCGCTGTGCGGGTGGTTTTTTTAACCCCTGCATCGGGGTTGTCTCGCGCCGAACGGGGGGGGGGTTTAAAAAAAAAAAAACCCGTTTCGGCGCGGGACATCTCCTTTAAGCAATTTTTGATGAAAAACAGCATGACACCCTTGCCTCACCCTCCATATTCACCCGTATGAAGTCAATGGAAGCCGTCCGATCTGCGGCACACCCGCAGCTGTCACTGTGGACATGCCGCTGATCCGCAGGAAAGCAGGAGATCGATTGCACTACACATGTGTCCAGCACATCGGCCGGCGCGTCAGGACGCATCTGTCGTGCTAAAGAAAGAAGATCCGACTGGCACGGAGGAGACCTGCACTGGAGCCGGACAGGTAAGAAAATGTTCAGCAGATGGAATCCGTGCGTGCAAGTGGACATTGGGCCATACCGTATCTGTAATGACCCAGACAGTGAAAATATTTAGTTATTTATCACGCCTGGTGAATGTCATAAAAATAGCTTAAAAAGGTAATGCCAGAATTGTTTTTTTTTTCTTTTGTTTGCCCCTAAAAAAATGTAATTAAAAAAAATGCAAAAATCACATCTACCTCAAACTGGTACCATTAAATCTACAAAAAAATGCTCTGGGTCTTAGAGTGGAGCAAAACAGACGAAATTGCTTTTCTTTAAAAACCTCTTTTTACACCTGATCCAGATAAGAAAATCATCATGTTCTTTTTACCGAATGGTGAACGCTGTAAAAACAAAACCCCAAATCAATGTTGCAATTTCTGGCAGTTTTTTTTTCATTCCCCTCTTACCCCCCCCCCCCCCCCCCCCAAAAGAAAATATAATAAAAGTCATACAACTCATTATATGTACCCTATTAGGAAATACAGCTCGTTCCCCAAAAACAAGCCCTCATATGCCATTATCTCTTGCAATGTGATGATGAAAATTATTTGGCACAAAGTAGGCCGGTCACTAAGAGGAAACAGAAAGACGAGACTCCAGTAGATGAAAGAGACAAAAACTGTATCACTGATCAGAACATGTCAGCACCTCCATCTAATTCGTTGCACCCAGGGGCGTAACTTAAGGCTTAGGGGCCCTGATGCAAAACGTGAGCTGGGGCCCCCCCTCTATCTGCATCTGTACCCGTACCCATACCTAAACCATGCTGCACAGAGACATAACTTGAAGCTTCTGGGCCCCAATGCAAAACCTGTAACAGGGCCCCCAACTATAATGCTTTATTCATAGTACTGGGCTCCCTATATGAAGAAGAGAGGCCTTATGGGCCCCCTAAGGCTCCTGGGCCTGGGTGCAACCGCATGCCCTGCACCCTCTATAGTTACGCCCCTGGTTGCACCTACAAGAACTTCCAGTCCGCAGGGGCCGATATTCCTGCAGAATGATTTTATCATCTTATGGAATCTACACCATGAAGAATTGCTGCAGTTCTGATGGCCAAAGGAGACCAACGTGCTGCAAGATGGGGCTCTAATAAAATGGGCGTTCATGTATTAATTGCTTGACACTGAATTTTGGACCTATGAAAAAAGCAATAAAATGGGATTAATTAAAAGCTGGACATTCCGGAGTGCGGAGCCTTCATCACATTCCCAGTTGCAGCGTCTACGCAGAATACAGAAGAGGGCTGAGTTGAGGGAACGGTTACATGGCGAGGACATCTGTGCGCGAATAGCTATTTTTAGAGCTTGTAATCGCGTCTAGAAGGTCTGCCAACTGCAGGAGTCGCAGATAAGAAGCTGCATTTACGTGTAACAAGCTGGTGACTGCCAGGTAGACAGCGGCATACAAGGGCTTCCTGCAAATGGTTCAAACGTCCAGCTTTTCATTGGAGGGAGCAAGGTCGCGTTTCACTTCATATGCTGAAATTAAAACACAACCAATAACAACTTAAAGGAAAACTCCAGCCATAACTGGTGCACCGGGGGGTATCTGCTAAGCAAAATGCACTGGAATTGCACCCAAAAAAGTGCCCCCTGATCTGGGCATAACATCCAGAGCGTTCTTAAAATGGGTCTTCTAACGAACTATATCTATGACATATCTGTACGTTGTGTTATAAGCATCTGATCAGACCCCTACGTATTGGAAATACAGGGGTCTTATGACTTCCTTCGTATTTCTAAACCCTGCTACGGCTGCAAGATAGGGAAGGAACAGAAGTCTCTCTCCATTGTCATCTTTGAGAGTTACAGAATCAGCCAGGCATCTTGGCAGTCATTTTCCATGAGTCTCTTAAAGTTTAATGAGAGTTAAAGGGGTTGTGTCATGGATAAAAAAAGTAATTCCCTATCCAACCACTAGGGCTCTCTCTCCAATACCAAAAACAGAGCTCCAGCACATCCTAAAGTGAGGGCGTATGGCTGCTGCATTTATTTCAAAGGGGTCACTGGAGATGGCCAAGTGCTTGAACTGGACTACTGTATCTCCAGTGGGTTCACTGAAGTGAATGCTCTCTGGATGCAAATTAGCTCTCCAGAAGGAAGAGTGCCACCTATAGATAGTTACCCTTGGCACTTGCTACTAATTGGTCTTCTTCTCACTAAACTCTCCACTCTCAATGGCCTGGTTATTTTTTTCAACCGCTACACCGATGCCATCACCCTGTGCCAGTCACTTCACCGATGCCTTCACCCTGTGCCAGTCAATGCATTGGTTAGACTGCTTTCATATCTGCGGCGAGGATTTCATTTTCCTGCTTTATTCAAGGGGCAGGAAAAAGGAATCCCCTTGATCAACAGATCTGTCTTCTAATGAAACTGAACAGTGCCGACTTGACTATAATGGGGCCGTCCAGTTTCCACTCAGTTGCCCAGCATCTTACCGGAAGAAAAAGCACTGCATGCAGCGCTTTTTCTTCCAGTATTTTCTGCCAGATCTGCAACGAAAACTCTGAACATAGGTTCCAGCGCAGATGTGAAGGCGTCCGTACCCGTCCACTGCAGAATATAATTTAAACTCTTCATTTCCACCCATAAAGCTCTCCACAGTGCTGCACCACCGTATATTTCCTCCCTCATCTGTCTACCATCCTCTCTGTTCTGCTAGTGACCCTACACTAAATTTCTCCTTAATCTGAGCCTCTCACTCCCATCTACAAGACTTTTCCTCATGCTGCACCAGTTCTCTGGAATGCGCTACCCCAGACAATCGGGTTAATCCCCAGCACCCACAGGTTTAAGTGTCCTAAAAACACAGCTTATCATATTCCCTACTCTAACTTTTCTTCATCTACCCCATTACTACACTAGCTGTCAGAACCTGACCCCCTTCATCCCACAATATCCCCTACATCCCATACACCCTAATACACCTCATATCCATACAACCACAGATACCGGCTGGTGAGCGGCTCGACTCATACAGCTTTATGTATACTACCCTATTTATATAAAAGATGGCTCAACCATTGTACAGAACATGCTCTGCTACCTCTTGAATCACCCCTATTTCCTCATAGATTGGAAGCTCTTGTGACTATGGCCCTTATCCCTATTCATAGTTTTTACTGGTTTAATACTATATGTAATTTCCAATTTTGTATGCATACGTGCCTCCGATTTGTAAAGTGCTACAGAATATGGTGCCACTTTAGAAATAAAGAGTATAATATTAGTAAAAGTCAGTTGCCTCCATGTCTAAAGGTTCTTTTGCATCCTACAATCTGTTCTCGATGACAAGATTGGTGCTCGTCTGTCATGCCTTCACACAGTCCAATTCAGGCTCTATTAGGGGACAAACTGACATCATTCATCGCTACAGAGTTTCATCATTGTCAAAAGCACATCCCCGATTCATATGGGGGGATGTGCCGCAGACAAAGACGAGTAAAAGATGCAATCACAAACAAACGAATATTTCCTCCTTCATCAGTTGATCGGCAGCACCTTCACATGGCACAAGGATTGGGCAAATGGGCTTTCCTAGGAGTGTTCTTGTCCATTTATCGGGCTGTGTAAAAAGCCCAAAAGGCATTTGTGGGTCTCCTCAACACATAACTTACTCAAACTTCCAACAAGACTCTTGGGGGCTGCATTGTTCTTTAGAGTAGGTAAAGGTTAGCAGGCATTAGGAGGTTTTTCAATGAATTGGGTTTTCATATCCAGTAGTTTCACAGGATCTGTCTTTGCAGTGAGTTACTTATATTTCAATCTGTGTGATATGAAATATTTTTGCTGTGTTCATACATAGAAAACTCGCTTTCTGGGAAGGCTTGATTCCATGAGGACTCTGGCTAAAAGCTGGTGGTACCAAGTGGTTGACCCAACTCATTCCATATGGGCATAAGGAGAGAAGTTGTCTTCATGAGATAACCCCTTTAACCCTTTCCAATCCAATTTGTATCCTGGTTTTCCTAGGGGGCTTACTCTTTTTCTGCTGTTATACAATGGCGCTATCTGCTGGCTAAAACCAGTACTGCATGAGGTGACACGTTGGATAGGCTCCGACAGCAGAGAGGCTGGCCATATACAGTAAGAGAACCCCGACGGACGTCTACCAACATCAGAACTGTACAGCCTTAAATCATACTGTCTTTAGAGGTCAGACAGTGGATTGGAGAGGGTTAAATATCAAATGTGGAATCATAGAAAAAAAATAACTTTACACAACTATATTTTTGTTAACTATTCCATAACCCTAAACATGTAGATCAGTCACAATATTCCTTTAACCCTTACTTTTGATCCATAAGTAGCTCTTATCCAGGTATCACCTGTTAGTATTTTGGGGATCGGATCTGTTTTCTATCGGTTAGCAATGACAAGGTTAGAAAAAGTTTATGACATTCCTAATAAGGTTCTCGTTAGGATGATGTACATTTGCAGTAGTACAAATTAGGATTACCAGAAATAGCCCCCGTAACATCAGTCCGATAGGACGACTGGTATTTAGCTTGTCCCTAGGTGAAGGTTAGAAGTCTTTGCAGCTGCTAAGACTTTTGCTTTCTGTATTTTTGTAGAAGCCAATACCATCAGGAGGGGCCGAAAGTCGAAAGAACAGAGAAGAACCAGATGAAGGGTTCTGCAGAAGAAGATTGAGACATGCAAGAACTCTAAGATGATACCACTGATCAGTAAGCCCGGGGGGTGCAATCTATAGGATTTATGCAGATAAGGAATATATTTGTCAACGTCTTTAATCAGCAGAGTGCACGACAATTAGGTGAGGATTGGAGCCTTCCATTATTTTTTTGCATTTTGCCAAATGATATGTCAGTTCTGGTTTTTGAAAGCACAATTCTGTCTTGTAGGGGTTGTCCAAGTTAGAAAATGCATTTTCTTACACTCTATTAGGGAATTCTTAGTTAAAAGAGGGGCGTCCTTGCTTCAATATTTTCATCTCTTGGCCAAAGTAGAGAATGGATACAAAGAGAATCCCTCCCTGTGGAGGACCTGTTTACTAGGCACAATAAAGATCCTCGAGCTACAGGCCTTGTGTCTATTTGTTAAATGGGCATCATGGACTCTTGGTCTTCCATGACTAAAACAGAGTTGAACCCTTGTCTATTTATTATAAGGGAATCGAGAGGAATAGTTGTTGGCTGAATGAGTGGCTGATAGCTATTTCAAGGTCCTTTTGCATTACGCACTGATTAGACAATATGCCCCTATGTTGAGTGTTGATCAACAACAATAATCTGCCTTGTGTGGCGCACAGTGTTAGGCCTCGGTCACACAGGCCTTTTTTTCCCGCGATTTGCGCATGTGCATGCGATCCGCGTAGATATAGACCCAATGCTTCGCAATGGGATCGGTCACATGTCCGCTTTTTATGCGGATGTGCGATAAATCATAGGACACAACGTTTCGCAGATCGCGCCCATCTGCGATTCCTTGTGTTTTAATATATGCGATCAATGGGGCTGGCGGCAGCAGCGCCGGCCCCATTGAGAACATATACTAAAGATCCTTCTCCTCTGCCACAGCTGTAACAGCTGTGGCAGAGAAGAACGATGTTCGCCCATTGAATTCAATAGAGCCAGCAATACAGCCGGCTCCATTGAAAGCAATGGGCTGCCGGAGAGCGTGGGATGAATTTTCGGGAAGGGCTTAAAAATATAAGCCCTTCCCTGAAAACCATCCTAAAATGTGTAAAAAATTTTTTTAAAAGTATACTCACCTTTTTCCTGCAGCCGGAGTTCAGCCGTGTCCGGCCGGCAGTTCTCCTGAACTGCTCTGTGCAGTATTCAGCAGGCTGGGATTTAAAATCCCCGCCTGCTGAATGGGCTGCCTCTGATTGGTCACAGCCCTCACCAATCAGAGGCAGCTCTCACTCACCCATTCATGAATTCATGAATGGAAGAGTGAGTGCTGCCTCTGATTGGCTGAGCGCAGGGACCAATTAGAGGCAGCTCTCAGCTATTGAATGACAGCTGAGAGCTCTGATTGGTCCCTGCGCTCAGCCAATCAGAGGCAGCACTAACTCACCCATTCATGAATTCATGAATGGGTGAGTGAGAGCTGCCTCTGATTGGTGAGGGCTGTGACCAATCAGAGGCAGCCCATTCAGCAGGCGGGGATTTTAAATCCCCGCCTGCTGAATACTACACAGAGCTGATCAGGAGAACTGCCGGCCGGACGCGGCTGAACTCCGGCTGCAGGAAAAAGGTGAGTATACTTTTTTTTTTATTTTTACACATTTTAGGATTGTTTTCAGGAAAGGGCTTATATTTTTAAGCCCTTCCCGAAAATTCATCCCGCAATCGCCGGCAGCCCATTGCTTTCAGTGGAGCCGGCTGTATTGCTGGCTCCATTGGGTGAACATCGTTCTCCTCTGCCACAGCTGTGCCACAGCTGCGAAAATAAGTTGGCGCTTTACAAATAACTAGTCCACCGCCCTTCCCAATTCAGACTCTATTGGGAAGGAACAATCGTCCGTTTGATCCACATAGAATATCATCATTGTTGGCAGTACATCCCACAAGAAGTTGTGCCACCCACAAAGATAATTTTACATCCACAAGGATGCGATAACCCAATGAGCGCTCGTCGAGTAATCAGTGGCCCCTTCATATAATGGGGCAAACGAATGTTGCTAGGAACATTGTTACCCATTTGTTGTATATGGTCACCTTGTGCTTCCTTCTCTGACGTCATACTAAGCCAGGATCCAGATAAGGAGAAGTGCATATTAAATTTGGTCATATCTACTCTTTGATTAGAAGTCAAAATGAAATGGCATCAGTCGCATACCTTCTGGGACTTGATTGCACAGAAGATTGGTCTGATAAGTAAAGTGTATGTCAACAGTGCTGTGTTGTAACTGGGTGTTACCTGCTGTGTAGACGGGTTATCTGCTGATCGCTCACAGGGTTTTGTTAAACCTTTATCTGCCCCATAGGTGTGAAGCTGATAGCGAGCCCAGGTCTCGGTTCCGTCTCATTCAAAAAGAAAACAATCTATGAACTATGACCCATTTACACATAACGATTGTTGCGCTAAATTCGTGCGCGATAATCGTTACATCTAAACTCAACGCCATCATGCACTATTCGCTGACTTTTCGTTTGTCGCTCAGTTTCAACCCGAATAATAATTATCGCTGGTTCGCCCACTTCTCGCTGCGTCTAAGTGCTCCCCGCTCAGCGTTTCACACGGTATAGGCCGGGGATCGTTCCTGCCCATTCGCTTTCATTCACAGTAAGCAGGCAGTCGGTCTTGGGTGAAGGACTGCCTGTTTACATGGAACGATATGTCATTCAGTTTCCTGCAAGCAGAAACTGAACGACGAACGAGATGCGAACGACTTCTCATTCGTTGTTCATTCAGTACATGCATTTACACTGAACTATAATCGCTGGACCGCAGGAATCCGAACGATTGTCATTCCATGTAAAAGCACCTTAAATGGCCGGTGGACTAGGATTTTACTAAGTGAGTACGCAAATCTTTTCAATGACCATTGTCTGGGTTTTACACATTGATCAATGGATCATTTCAATTTGAACGCTACTTGTTCGGCATATATACGGCCAGCGATCGAACGACGAATGATAATTCATTCACTTGTTGCTCATTTCATGCAAACAAGGAAATCATCGTTGGCTCCAGGGGCGTAACTATAAGGGATGCAGGGGATGCGGTTGCACCCGGGCCCAGGAGCCTTAGGGGGCCCATAAGGCCTCTCTTCTCCTTATAGGGAGCCCAGTACCATGAATAAAGCATTATAGTTGGGGGCCCCGTTACAGGTTTTGCATTGGGGCCCAGAAGCTTCAAGTTATGTCTCTGTGCAGCATGGTTTAGGTATGGGTACGGGTACAGATACAGATAGAGGGGGGGCCCCAGCTCACGTTTTGCATCAGGGCCCCTGAGCCTTTAGTTACGCCCCTGGTTGGCTCGCTTGGTAATCGTTCGGTTTAAATACCGATCGTTCACTCATTCTCATTCACTGATACAGTGAATGTGAATGACTGAAAGATTTGCGATCGCATGATTTATCTGCCTGTATAAACACGCTGCCCGCGCCTCAGCCCGATGTATGTGTGCACTGAATGAGGCTTCAATTAAGTGCGTATTGGCATATCTGACTGTACCTTTTCTGCCCGCTGGGTATGTTCGTTGGCAGACAGGACACAAAGACGCACCGATTGAAATGGCTAATTAAGGAGTTCTAGATGTGTTCTTTTTCCAGCAGAGTTCTGCAGTGTTTCATGCATCTTCTTGCATGTTGCGCACACATTGGCACACCCCTCCACTGAATTCTATGGGGACCTTTGGGGCATAAATATGCAAAAAATAGAATATTTTTTTATTTTTTGCGCAACTGAAATGCGCCCACAGAATAAGGAGATGCGGACGAAGCTACTAAAAATCAATGAGTTCTACCCTCTGCGTATTGCATGCATAAATACGCCCGTGTGAAGCCGCGCCCATGATGCTCATCCATGATGAATTTTTAAGATGTATTCCTACGCTTTAGATAAACATTATTCCCATGATTACCAATACACATTAGATACAAGTTGACCATAAGGGCTTCTTCAGACAACCGTATGCGCAAAACGTATATTCGCCTCAGCGCACATCCATGGGTGCTATTCTCTGTGTTTTGCATGCGAGTATTTTCCAATATGGTCGTCTGAAGAAGCCCTAATAGATCATTTTTATTTTTTTTGCAGATGTTTTTGTTTTGATTCAGTCCTATTTTGTAAATACCATAAACTTAATGGCCACCTTATTAGAGACCAACAGTAGCGGGTACGACCTTATTTGACCTTCAGAGCCACAGTAGTTTGCCATGGCGTAGATTCTACTAGGTGTCAAAATCATTCTACAGAATTATTAACCCATGTAGACAGGAGAGCATTAAGCTTCTTGTAGTTGCGATAATTTCGATGGAGGTACTGGCATGATCTGAACATCTGACAGTTCATCAGTTCCTGCTGCTGACCCTCACATCAACACGGTGCAACAGAAATCTGGACTCATCAGACCAGGCAACCATTTCTTCTCTGCTTAGTGAGCCAATTTTTGTGCTATTTTGCCCTCTGGAGTCTCATTTTTCTGTTTCTGTTATACAACAATGGCGCCGGAACTGGTGTCTTCTGTTATAGCCCATCCGTGCTAAAGAACGACGAGTTGTGCGTTCAGAAACATTCTCTGTATATTCTCCACATTGTCCCATAGGAAGACCCACAAGGTTGGCTATTCTAGCATCGATGACGAGGCCTCATTGGAAGTCTCTCGGATCACTGGATTTTCCCATCTAATGTGGATTCACACTAAAATTTGTCACTTGAACTCATTCTGCACTCCGGGGTCATAGGTCTAATTTCCATACTGGGAAGCTTCAATTGTGAATAGACAGGTGAATGGTCTAGTAAAGTAGCCTTTCAGTGTTTTTTCACGGGGCCGTGTGTTAGAGTTTTTTTCCTGTCTTGCACACATCTACATTGCCTGTGCATCCCACATTGGGTTGTTACATAAGGTTACTTTTAGGGCAATTCTTGTAAAAGCTGTAAAGACAGTATTTCTAGTTGTCCCTTTTTGTTGAGCTAGATATGCATGTTACTTTTATGGGAATTAGGGGCAGATCAGTGGCTGTCACCAAGCTTTAGATTTTGGAGAAGATATCCCTCTCCTATTGACATTGGATTGTTGGCACCTCAAGATGCCTCTACTCAATAGACAAGTAAGTTGTATGGTGTTGTGCCATCATAACAAGCCTTGTCTAAAGGTACCTTTACACAAGGTGATTATCACCTGAATTATCACTGGTAAGAGCAAATGTGGGCGATAGTCATCCCGACTACAAGCGGCTGCCAACAGGACACTGAGTAACAAATTGCTCACTTGTCAAAGTTGTTTGGTTTTTAGCAGTACAAAAGAACCAAAAAACTAATTGGCTTATGTAAACAGGCAGTCATTCAACTATGAACAACTGCCTGCTTACTGCGATTGGAGTTGAGCAGGCCGGACAAATTTCCAGCGCGCTCCGCCTACATCTACAGAAAGATTATTGCTCATGTGTAAAGCACAGGAGCAATAGTGTTACGTGTGCTGCTGGGATCTGTAGTTCTAAGCTTACTAGCAGCACAGCCCTCACAGGGTTAATTGATTGAGCTGGCTGGGTGTGGTACTTCCTGCTAGCCAATCTCCTGGGTCTGTGCTCACATATAAACCCAGCTCCTGCTCAGTCTCTGTATGGTGTTCAGGGTGAGCAGTCATGAATCCTTGTCTGTTGAAGTTTACTGTGTGACCTGCTATCTGTGTTTTGTTGCAGCTTGCTGTGTGATCTGTGCCTTGCGGTTCATGTCCGTTTGTACGTTTATTTTGTTTCAGTTTGGTCTGCTGAGTTTGTTTGCTATGTCTGCGCTAGGTTGGCCCCTAGGGCCCCCTAGTAGATGTGTCTTGCCAGTGTAGGGACTGCAAGATACGAGGGGCCTTGCCGGGGCTTGCAGCTTAAGTTCATTGGCCAATGTACGAACTAACACCTCGCATTTATATTCAACTTATCATCTGCTATTAGTGTTTGCATTGTGGCTGCTGTATGCTGTGTATTCTGGCTCTGTGTGTCCTGTGGTTCAGTCCCTGTTATGTGGCATGTGTATGCATCCTGTTCTGGTGTGTGGCTCCTAGGATCAGCTAGGGCCCAGATCCGAAGACCGCTGGGCTGCCCTTATTGGGGCAATGTCCCCGCTTAGGTAGGGCCGGGTCAACCTCCTGTGTAGCACAGGGCCAGTTTGCCAGAAACCTGTGTGCGTACCCTGTCCTCCTTTGGTCACGATCATGTGCGCCCCATGCTTAGTTGCCCACATGATCATAACAAATTGGAACAACTGTCAGGCCCTTATGCCCCCAACAGTTGTTCCGTGTAAGTCATATGGATGTCAAAGAGGTGAAATGCTCTATAAAGACTCATTGTGACCATATACTACATGGCTGCCCATTTATTTAGCTCATCATCATGTCCAGATGAGGCACCCTGTTTAAGAAACGTTTATGTGACTTTTTTACATGATCTGTAACACAAGCATGTTTGCTATGACGCGGTCCATCAGCCACATCCTTTACAAGACTGCTGGCCAAGTGCTATTAAAAATAATGATATCATACTGCACAACAGCACAATATACAGAAGGATGTCTGCAAGGTACACCAATGGCCCATAAATATGTCAAACATCTCTAACTATCTCAAACTATCAAAAATGGTCAACAAACTTCAAGGGGGCAATGGTAATATTCATGTTACTGGTGCCAAGATATATTTGGATTTTCGAGATAGTGGCCAAATCTCTTGAGAGTTTAGCGATCTAATTATCTACAAATTATTCACAGGAAGAGTAAGCATTTCACATGAAAGAAGAAGAACAGTGCGGTTCTGGATGGTACGGGTTTATAGATAAAGTCTTGGACATACTTGTAACTATTATTTGATAATTTATGGACTCATTAGGGCCGGGCATGGACCTGCAGTAATAGTAAATTTCCTGTTCTTCGTCAATGATATAAACAAAATTTGTTTTCATTCTAGTTGCTATAAATTGTTTTCAAGACGGCACCTAAATAAGTTTGGCGCCCAATGGCACGGTCAGCAAGTGACACCACTAGATCTTTATGCTGTTGTGACAAAGGAAATGACTCACTATAGTGCACAAGGTCTTGTGGTGCTGTTTGCTATGGACTGGCCGAGAGGCATCAGATGACTGATCGCTCTGATACTCTAAGGCCTTAGTCAGACGGGCGATTTTTCGCGCGATTTGCGGATCGCATGACGGATGCGCATCCGCAAATCGCGTGACCGGTGCGCGCAAGTCGCCCGCAAATCGCCCAAAAATCTGCTCCTAGCCGTGTTTCATTAGAAACGGGCCGGAGCTGTCCAGCGCATTGCATTCAATGGAGACGGCAATACAGCCGTCTCCATTGAAAGCAATGCGCTGCGGGCGAGCCCGGGATGAATTGTCGGTAAGAGCTTAAATATATAAGCCCTTCCCTGCAATCCATCCTAAAATGTGTTAAAATAAAAAAAAATTGTGTACTCACCTTCTCCCGGCAGCCGGAGCTCCGCGTGGCAGTCCTGCAGTGGGTGTGAAGAGGGTGTAAGTCAGACCTGCCCCCTGATTGGCTCAGCGCTGAGCCAATTAGAGGCATGCCTCACTTACACCCATTCATGAATTCATGAATGGATGTGAGTCAGACCTGCCCCTGATTGGCTCAGCGCTGAGAGGCAGCAGTCACTCACCCATTCATGAATTCATGAATGGGTGTGTGAGTGTTTTCAGCCTCTGATTGGTCAGGGCCGTGACCAATCAGAGGCAGATCATTCAGCAGGCAGGGATTTTAAAGCCCCGCCGGCTGAATAGTGCCAAGAAGCAGTTCAGGAGAACTGACAGCGGCCGCGGCTTGACTCCGGCTGCAGCGGAAAGGTGAGTATACAATTTTTTTTTTAACACATTTTAGAATGAATTGCAGGGAAGGGTTTATATATTTAACCCCTTCCCGACAATTCACCCCGCGCACGCCGGCAGCCCATTGCTTTCAATGGAGCAGCTGTATTGCCGCTCCATTGAATTCAATGGGCAAACATCGTTCTTCTCTGTCACAGCTGTTACAGCTGTGGCAGAGAAGAATGATTTGTCTTCTATATGTTCTCAATGGGGTCGGCGCTGCTGCCGCCGGCCCCATTAGCGCATATAGAGAAGAGAACAGGAATCGCAGATCGCAGATAGGTGCGATCTGCGATTTCTGTTCTCTAATTTATCGGACGAGCGCATAAAAAGCGCTCATGTGTCCGATACCATTGCAAAGCAATGGTTTTATAAAATCGCCGGACGCATGCGCATGCGCAAATCGCGCGAAAAATCGCCCGTCTGACTAAGGCCTAAAGGAGATAAAAATTTCTATGTAAAGACTGCATTGTTTCTTTGGTTTGGTGGTACATCTGCACTCGATACATGGTGGTCATTGGTCAGCCCAGTTATCGGTGTTTGCTTAAATGGGTTGTCCCACTTCTAGATGTTTTCTCCATACAGCTCCATACATTGCACAGTGGCCGGGGTTAGTCCTGTAGGCTGAATACTATGGAGTGAATGGAACTCGGTCCGCATTACCAACTTGGGCCACTATGCAATATACGGAGCTGTCCGAAAACAGCTAGAAGTGGGACAACCCCTTTCAGTAGGTGAAAGTCAGCCAAACACAACAATTTTTGCACAAGCAGCCATCTATCTAATGTGTATGGGGAAAAAAGGATAGGACATGTATGATTGTAACATGCCTGATCTTTTGTTCCTGCAGTGTGTAGCAACAGCGTATTCCCCTCTTCCCATTGAAAACATATGTAAACACCTTCACAAGGAGGAAACAGTCCTAAGTGCTTCTTCACCCAAAGCCAGGATAATGTGTTAAAGGGGTATTCCCAAAATTGACTTTTATTACCTTTCTATAGGATAAATGATAAAAGTGTGATTGGTGGGGGTCTCACTGCTGAGAATCCCAAGAGTGGAGGCCCTATATCTCCCAATCCTCCTCACTGTGGGTTTATGGCACCCCCCCCCCCCCCGCAGTGATGTGGGGATCGAATGGAGTGGCGACCAAGCATGCACCGTGCACTCTATTAATTTCAATAGGGCTGATGGAAATAGCCAAGTACAAGTGCTCGGCTATCTCCTATTGAAGATGAATGGAGTAGCACCATGCATACTCAAAGCCGTCCAAATAAATCCCCTCCTCACTGTGGGAGTTGTAGTAAATCCACAGTGAGGAGGATTGGGGGACACTGGACCACTGTTCTCGGGATCATTGGGGGTCTCAGCGGGCTTAGTCTTTTATCACCTATCTTGTGAATAGGTAATTAAGGTCAATTTTGGAACACCCCTTTAAAAATAACCTCCATTCAAGGTCAACTCACCAGGTGACAACTCATAGTTGCCCACCTCCCTAGGTGGACATACGATCTGCATAGTTACACTGTGGCTCAGATGACAACGATGCCCACAGCTGTGAGGAGCTTTGTGTACAGTCATAAGGTTACCCTGTACTGTGGAGATATTCTCATCTAAAAACAATGTTTCTAAGGGAGGATACCTCTGTAATATGGCGCAAAATAGAGCATGCCTCAGTTTATAGTGCCCTTGAGGACTATAGGCGCTGTGTTATGTATTAGCATTACTGTCTGTATGCAGCTGTAATACAGCCAGGTGCATACATACACATCACATCATACACATCATTTGTACAGCACTTGGACTGCAGTTCTGGCTCCTCGGGCCCTGAGCAATTTTACATTTCAGCTTTTTAGTATTCAGACTTTGCACCCATCCCAAAACAAACCTGAACGCTTTTTTGCCCAGCCATCGGACCAGGCAAAACTGCCAACCATCAATTGATGAACGAGCAAACGGTTGTTCATCAGTCAATATGCTCTTTTGTTTGAGCTCTAAAATGCTTGCTGGTAGGCCGCAGAACTCCTTATGCAAATGGGCAGATATGCAACTGACCAATAACAGCTCTATAGGGATGAACGTTCATAGTAATCATCGTTTGTCCCCTAACAGAGTCTGAATCAGTAAAGGCCCGGTAGACGAGTTCTGGTCTCCTTGATCGGAGCTCATCTACAGGGCAAATAAAGGCCCCTTACTCTGTATTATCTAGTTTTACTTATCCATGTACCTGCTGAATTGTAAAGTGCTGTGAAACATGTTGGTGCTAAATAGAGATGAGCAAGTATACTCGATAAGGCAAACTACTTGAGCGAGTAGTGCCTTAGCCGAGTACCTGCCCGCTCGTCTCTAAAGATTCGGCTGCCGGCGTGGGTGACAGGTGAGTTGCGGCGGTGAGCAGGGGGGAGCGGGGGGGGGGGGCAGAGGGAGAGAGAGCTCTCCCCTCTGTTCCTCCCCGCTCTCCCCCGCCGCTCCCCACCCCCTGCCGGCACCTGAATCTTTAGAGACGAGCGGGCAGGTACTCGAATAAGGCACTATTCGCTCGAGTAGTTTGCCTTATCGAGTATGCTCGCTCATCTCTAGTGCTAAATAAAGTTCCTAATTTTTTGGCATTAGTATTCTTATTTTTTTGTTTCATTGTGTTCTTGCTACACCCCATTTTCAATATGGAAGTCCAGATCACTCATA
This sequence comes from Eleutherodactylus coqui, assembly GCF_035609145.1. NCBI lineage: Eukaryota > Metazoa > Chordata > Amphibia > Anura > Eleutherodactylidae > Eleutherodactylus > Eleutherodactylus coqui. Next base: position 44,053,032 of record NC_089837.1, read on the forward strand.
CAAAATACTGTGCTTACTTCTAGAGTTCGGCACACTTTAAGATATCACACCAAACTGACCTTTCATTCACCAGGGTTCAATCCTCATTGCATTTCCTTGAAAGTCGAGCTGTATATTGTATTAGGCTCTATTTAAGTTTAATTTTTTTTGTCTTTCGTCATAAACATCCCACAGAGGTCTGACCAGTAGCATATGTTGCCCATAGGACACTATTTTTTTAAAAACATAGTGCAAGTTATGCATTTTTTACTGTTACCCCTCTGCATAGAATAGCATAGTCTACACTACAAAATCCAGTTAAAACAAAAAGAATGCTGGCTCGACGGATGCCAAAAGAACAAACTTTGGATCGAGGAGGCTCTATGGATATATTCAGCTTCCCGTCACAAAGTGTAGACAGAGATTAAAGTCTATCCGTAAGTTTTATCCGCTACAACCTGAGCTGGAGTTCAAAAATGTTAAAGCAAAAATGTAAAAAAAAAAAAACATCTTCAGGATAAATAAGGAGTTAGAAGTGTTAGTAAATTAGAGGCTGGTAACATGGAGCAGTTCTGTGAAACCCCCTAGAAGCTCGGAGGTTAATAAACCACTTTCTTATCTATTTTAATGTTATCAAATTCCAAAGGAAAGAGCTCAGGGCTGGGAGCTTGCTGTTTCAATTTCCATATGTTGCAGCTCAGGAGCAGGCAGACCCCGGCACCGTCTGAATATTTGTCCCCACAGCTAAAGGTAATGTGCTCGTTAGTCTTTTCTATTCTGAATTATGGAAATGTTATGGTTGTTTTTGAAAAATGATCATGTTGGATGTCGGTGACGGGCAGCCATTTTAAGTGTGAAGAGGGGTCATGTACGATTCTTAGATTTAAAAAAAAATTATATAAAATAACATAAAAGAAAAATGTAAAAGATTACTAAAACTGTGATGCAACACTTAAAAATATGCAGTAGAATTAATGAGGGTGTTTTTCGGTCAGTTTTAGTGGGGGCCATGCTGCCTTTGTGTGTAACAAATTTATCACAGTGTCACAAGAGGATGATAAATTAGTCCCCTCTTTAAAAATGTCTAGAGATGTGTAGTCACTGTTTACGGCACCTGGAGTGACGATTTTATCAACTTTTTAAAAAGCAGTGATTCTTAAATATGTCAATAAAAGCTCAAACAACACACAAACCTTATTTTCTCTCCACTTATAATGAAAAAGCGTAAAACAGCAAAAAAATGTTTAGCAAAATCCCACCAGGACAGAAATTTTCAACTTTTTGATTACAGAAAACTATTACAAAACCCTTGAAAAAATGTCTTCCTTTTATTCTTAAGCACTGTTAAAAAATTCCAAAAACAAAGAAAAAACTAGTCTCTTTCATCTCTTTTTCCGATGTAGGTGTCTATAGCTACCGTAAAATGTTGTCATTGTGTGACCAGAAGACATTACAGAATTCTGAATACAGAAATGAATCATTTTTGTAATGTAGTCCGATTTCTCTTGGCAAAACAACATAAAATGTCATATAGATTATGATCGGAAAGCATAAATATCAAATATGTTTTTATCTAAAATTACAATTTAATTTTTTACCGTTCTGAAGTATTTAATTTTTGAAATCTCTGGTTAGAAAATGATTTCATTAAATGTATTTGAATAGCTTTTAGTATTCACATTTTATGTAGAACATTCGAAATGTGGATTTAATTCTATTACATTTAAGCATGTAAATATTTTTTAAGAAAAGAAATGTTTTGGCTACAACAATAGAAAAAAAAAACATACTAAACTAAGACATTAAAGAAAAAATTGAAAGTAATAATGCTCCGAAAATTATTCCCATCGGAGTTGGTGCTACATCATCGCATAATGTACTATAGAATACTGTGTTTCCCTGAAAATAAGACAGTGTCTTATATTAATTTTTGTTCAAAAAGGTTTAACTTTTTTACATGTATAGCTGCCTGGACACTATTTAAATGGACTTTTTAAATTAACTGTTAGCAGGGCTTAATTTTGGAGTTAGGGCTTATGTTTCAAGCATCCTCAAAAAGCCGGAAAAATCATTTTGCATCCTCAAAAATTCTGGAAAATCATGCTCTGTCTTATTTTCAGGGTAACAGGGTAGAATTACTAAATCATTCTTACCATAATTGTTTTAATGAAAACTGGAGACATTCATTTACTTATAAGAATCATTGATTAGTTATTATTCTTTATTTAATATCTACATTTTATGCAGGATTTCATATAATCATGTGAAATTATTTATTTGTAATTACTAAACATTTCCAAAATGTTTAAAAAATATATAAAAATAGAGAAACAAAAAAGTAAGTGAAAAAAAATCACATTTGCATATTTTTATATATATTTTTGATTCTTAATTTCAAGTGAAACTTTTAATTTAATCAACGGTTTTTATTATTTTGAAAGGTACAATAAATCAACTCCTCCTATTTTTTCTTTCTTTTCCAAAAATTCCAAAAAGTGGTACGCTTTTGCAGGGAAAGAACCGAGATGTATTATGCCATCCAAAAATAATTCTAAATGAGTTTCCAACCAATAGGACACTTATTGTGAACTTCTGTTTATTAGTTCTCAACTGTAATGCTGTAGAGTACAGAACAAACGATTTTTAGGGGTCAGGAGATAACGCATATGGTCAAGTTACTGTTGAAAACAGTTCAGGTGTCCTTCACCCCTCCATGTATCTTTGGTTCAATATTTGTGAATTAACAGGTTCCACCTTGGATAGTTTCTTAACATTCAACTAAAATTTTCACCAGCATGTGATATTCGTGGTGAAGCCTTTGTTGAGTGGAGTAGAATCGATTATTGCCGGCTGCGTAGGCGGGATAACATGAATTTTGATTTTCAAGGTAGACCTTAGATGATCATCAGACATCCCGAAGACTAGAACATCTTTTGTCTATCTGTAGATCCGTCCATCAACACGTAAGTCTGGATGACCTGAGCATGCTTATGCAGGCAGACAGATAAAAAGAAAGTGAACCCAAATAGTTACGCATCAGTTTATCTTGGAAGAGACAAACAATTCTTCACAGCTGAAAAACTGAATACAGAGAACATTGCACTCAATTATCACTGTTTGGGCAAATAGAAAAAACAACTTATGTGGTGTGGGAGCCTACTCTATGACCTATAAGTCCCGATTAATACAGAGGAAGATCATGATGATGTTATGGGGTCCTTGAAGAGAGGGGGTTCAACTCTGGTTAGTCCAAAATCCTTTGCAAAGACCTGTGCTGAACCCCCCTCTCCAGAGGAACTGAAAAAAAGCATTAGGGAATTGTCCCAAGGGTTCTGGAAAGGGCATCATAATGGAGGGAATGAGTTTGATAATTGCTATGAAGCCTCCTCTCTTCTATGTACACCATGGACACCAAGAGGTTTAGACCCTTTTTTTCTAATGTCCTATAACCCTTTAAGGCTGGCCATTTGCTAACATAAGAATGCATAAGCAGATTTTTTTGAAAATACTAAAAATATTTTTATGATTCCTGACTGAGCTAGTTATTTGGAAAATTTGTGAACAAATGTTATTCAAAACTGTTATTATTTATCAGCCAATCCCAACAACCATGTTTTGCAATATTTCCCAACCTTTTCATGCCCACAGCACCCCTTAGAAAAAATGATTACTTTTCAGCACCCTTGCTTAATAATATACAAAAACTCTACAAAAAACTCTCTCTCTCTCATACTGCGGCACCCCTGGCAAGTTTTACACCACAAAAGGGTGTCATTGCACTGTGGTTGTGAATCACTGATCTATTGTCTATGGATATTTGCCGTCACTATCAACTTTTTGTACTTGGGGGGGGGGGGGCACCGTTGCTGATGAATTTTTTTCTTCACTGTACAAATCAGTCATTTACCACCCTTCTTAATAAAAATAACCTGCACACTCAGCTTGTATGTTAATGGTAGGAGGTGTCCAGGGGTGCTGACTAATGGCCGAACAACTATGTAAGGGTGATAATGGGCTAAAGGCCATTTGCACGTACGTTTTTGTATTATAGTGGAAAGCCATAACTGACTTTTGACCAAAAGGTGGATTATTACACCACATATTGCATCTTAGTATTATCATGTGTACATACAGTCACATTATTTAAACAGCAACCTATACAAGGGTGCTGCACTATAGCATTAAAGGGGTTGAACTACAATTGCAAGTTATGCCCCATTGCCCGGACAAAAGACAACTTACTGATTGGTTAGGGTCTGACTGTTGTCTCATCTCGAGAATGGGGTCCTGTTTCCCCCATCCTCCTGCACCCCCCATAGTGAGGAGGAGATTGATTGGAGTGCCGATCATGCAACTGTACTAGTGCTCCATTCACTTTAAATGGGACTGAGGAGATAGCCAAGCGGTACTTGTTTAGCTATTTCCATCAGCCCCATTGAAATGAATGTAGAGCTGACAGTGCATGTTTGGTTAGCATCACTACGGCGGGAGAAGTGAACCCCCCGCAGTGACAGGCAGAACAAGACATGGGAGTCCCATTCTGCAAATTGGTAGGGGTCTCAAAGGTGAGCCCCCCACCATTCAGCAAGTTATCCCTTATCCTTTGGATAGGGGATAACTTGCAATTGTGGCACAACCCCTTTAATTCTCATGTTCCCATATAAAAAAGTACAAAGAGAACAGAAAAACGTTACTTTTGGATATGTTTCCTTCCTTCTCCTCCTCCTACCGCCCTTCACATTAGGATCTGTGTCCATTTTTGACAAAAAGGGAGGCAGACTGGAGATCAAATACATGGAGAGGTTTCATGCTTTCTAAGGAGACTGATTATGTGACCTGGCCGCTCCGTTCTCTTGATAAGCACACATAGATATGATGGCAGATAAACACTCATATGTGTTTGTAGAAGTATACACCGATCAGACATAACATTAAATCTATTGACGAGTGAAGTGAATAACACTGATTATGGCATCTGTAAAGGGCTGGGATATATTAGGCAGCAAGTGACTAGTCAGTTCTTGAAACTGATGTGTTGGAGGCAGCAGGAAAAATTGTTAAATATAAGGATCTAAGCAACAGGGACAAGGGCCACATTGTGATGACTAGACGACTGGGTCAGAGCATCTCCAAAACGGCAGGTCATGTACAGTGTTCCTGCTATGCAGTGGTTGGTATCTACCAAAGTGTTTAAGGAAGGGAAAGCGGTGAACCAGCAATGGGTGGATAAGGCTTGTTGATGAGGACTGAAGGCTTCCCATCTAATCTGATCCCACAGAAGAGCGACTATAGCACAAATTGCTGCAAGAGTTCCTGCTGACTATGAAGAAAGGTCTCAGATCACATAGGGCATCACAGACCAGACAGATGGCCATGTTGACGCTGTTGATCACCAAGTGTGTCTACAATCCTTAAGTGGACCATGCAGTGATGGAAGAAAGAGTCCTAGTCTGATGATTCCCTTTTTCTGTTATATTTTGTGGATGACTGGTTGTGTGTGCTGTTGCTATAGGAGTGCCATTATCTCCTTTACAGCAAACAATGTTTTTCAGTGTCTGAAGAAGACTACTGATGGAAGAATTCCTCTTAGACTTGGTGATTGCCTTGATTGAATGTGAAGATATTGATCAATCAGTACTCATCGACCATGCATCTGGAGGCCATTGTCTTTTCCACCCCACCCATAAGTCAGTGCCTAGCATTGTACCCCATCTAAAGCTATTTCCACCACTATGATAGCCAATGAGAATTACTCAGTTAATATCTCACCGGAACTGACATCATTATTTCTAGCCCAGGGACCCAGCCTTTTCTCGGGCCAACCCAACAAAGGGATATGTGTTGTCCCAGCTTCCAAGGAGTATCTGGGAGCATTGGTTTGGGAAAGTGTCTTATGGGTGAGTTGCTAGAGGAGGCATCAAAAAGCCACTCTGATATGGTCAGGATATTTAGATACTATGGTGAAAGACTGGAGTCTCATTCATCTACACATATATATACCTACCAACTTTCAAAGAATGAAAAGAGGGACAATCTTATGTGCATGTAGCAATTTCTTTGTGTGAAGCCATGCCTCTAACCCCACCAATCTCGTCTAGTTGATTTGTGCCACCACATAGTAAAACTGCCATCTTTGCAGCACAGAGTACTGGTGCCCTCTAAATTCCCCATATAGTAATAGTACCTATTTGTTCCCCCCACACTTTTGTAGTCCACTCTCTTCATGGCACTCTTAGTGAAACTCTCACAATAAGTGTGCAACCTAAGTGCCCACAACACAAAACATGCCTTTTCAGTGCACCCACAAAGCAGTTTTGCCCCAGTACAGCAAAAATGCCTGCTTAGTGTCCCTACACCAATTCCTTCTTACTGCCCTCAGTGATGCCCTCCAAAGTAAGTATTCGCTTAGTGCCCCTACAAAAAGATACTGCCTTAGTGCTCCTAAAGCTATCCTAACAATGAAAATTCCATCTTAGTGCCCCTAGCGATACCCTTACAGTGAAGATTGTCCTTTAGTTTTCACAGGGCTGCTCCCCATAGTAAATATTCCCCTCCTGCTCCCAGAGATGCCCCACAATAAGTTGGGTGCTATTGTACCTTGACGCCACCAGAAGTGGTGGTTGTAGGCAAGAGTTAGGGAGCTTGACAAGCAGTGCAGGCGCCCAGTGGCTGATTGGCTGCATTCATCACTCTGGCACACCGCTGATAGGCTGCACTCACCCCTGCGACGCTATGTATTCTGGTGGCCTGCACTGAATTTTCCCTGGCGGCAGCAGTGAGTAAGGGCTGCGCTGTGGATTGTCCTCGCCTTCTGCTCTCTTCCCTTGAGTTGTGCAGCCCCTCCCAGCTGTAGCGACTCCCTCCCCCTCTTTGCGGCTCAGTAGCAGACGGCTCTGGCCCATTAGCTGACAGCGCAGTGGGCAGGGTCTCCCGAGTGCAGTGACTTACCCCCCTTTCTGGCTCAGTAGCAAACAGCTGTTCCCCATTAGCTGATGGCGCAGCGGCTGCGCTGCCCGCGGCCACCACGGTAGGGGGGCCTTCAGACGTCAGGGGACATTACCTCAGATGGGCGGCAAGGTGCTGGTGGCAGCGCAGGCTGCCGGGGATTCTGAATGCAGGGGAAGGTCCGAGAAACGTGCGGTGACTTTTGCCGTGGGATGCAGGGTTAGAGGTAGTTTCACAGTCAGGCTCACATTATTAGGTGTCAATGCTTCCATGTAAATGCCGGCCGGCACTCACATGGAACCATTCATAGCTAATAATGTAAGCCTAACACTGAAATTACCCCTAACACTAACCCTCCATCACACAACAAAACTCCTTCCACGCTGCTGTCTGCCCTCTGAGCTGTGCTGGGTCATCAGCCAATCGGAAGCTAGGAGTGTGACATGGGCGTTCCTCCATCTAAGCTTCCGGTGGCTCAAGGTACAACAGTTCCAATAAGCTGCCCCCTTAGTGCCTCTAGAGATGTCGCCACCATAAAGTTACTGCTTTAGTGTCCTCTATGATGCCCCTGCAGTAAAGATTTCCCCTTAGTGCCCCCTGAATGCCTCCAGCTTAAAACAACAAAATAAATGCTCACCCATCCCTGTTCCCATGGAGGAGATCACTTTGTAGATATCATCCAATCTCTGTTGTCTGCAACTTGGCTCAGGGAGATGTGATGATGTCACAGTATTGTGCCAGTGGAGTGAATGGTAGAGCAGGTGGCTGTCAGCTCCCTGCTTCACCATGGTATTCAACCAGTGGCATACAAAGAACGCAGGGGGCCCCATAGCAAAGTAAAAATGCGCCCTTTATTAAGGTGCTGGATTTTGGCACCTAAGACAGAAGGTTCTGGTATTTATTTTCTCTATCTCTCCCTTTCCATGAACCTTACGACACTTCCAAACTCCCTTGTTTTTGAGGAGTTTAGTTCCACTGGAGTAGGGAGTCCTGCACTGGTTCTAGCCACCCAGTAAAAATGGGGATGGAACCAAATGTCACTTGTCCCCTTCTCTCCATGGACCCATAGCATAGTCTACCTCTATGATATATACGCCTTTGTATTTAACTGTATATGCATCCTGAGGACACAGATACATTTGATATCAGGACATCTGGCATACCTTACGGGATGGCAGGACAGCGCCAAAAATCTGAGATAGTCCCACTGGATCTGCGCTGGTTGGGTAGGATACTGTCCATGTCCTAAGTGGAGGAGCACCATCTATATGTCATGATTAAGAAAAAACACTTTAAAACCACTTAACATGACTGCAAACATAAAACCCTACAACATATTTCTCTGAAATCCAGTTGTAAACCTTCGTCGGACAGAGATTATGACATAGTATAGTCAGGCAAGAGGAAGGGAGGAAAAGCCAAAAAGAAAAATCCTCCCCAGAGCAGAAGAGATCTGCCGATCCATCACTGAGCGCTTAACGACTCTGCTCCATCTCTAAAATCATCCATAATGGTTTTATGTGTAAATAAAAGCGTCACGAGCAGCGAGGATTTGGTACAATTACCCTCTGCATGTTTTATTTGTACTTAAAGTGTCTTAGGGGGCTTGCTGAAGAGTTAACAAGTAATAAGTCATGTCTTACAGCAGCGAATCCCTTAACCTATGATTCACCTAAACAGAGAGTTCATCACAGTCGCAGGCAGTGGAGATACATAGAGGAGCTTTATATATTACTGTACTTTATATGCTATAACCCTTATTGCAGTAGTATAAATAAGTGCCCCTTGTTCCCAAAGAGGTTGACTTCTTATATGGTTCAAAGTTTGCTGTGCAGTTGGTTAAAATGTATAGTTCTCTGGTGTCCTTCTATAGGGCAACTATTAGGAAGTCCAAAAAAATGTCCCTACTTTATGTTGGAGTCCCTTTACACCTTGTAAGGAGCAACAAAGCATGCTCATTTGCTGCCATACTCATACTGGTATGGGGACAAATGATTTACTCCCCTTGTACATCCCCATACAGCTACCACTGATCAGCTGTGAATCTCACCTTTTACATGGGGAGCCGTGAAACCAAAGAGTGACCATTTTATATTTGCATAAAGGACATGATCAGCCAATGAGCATTCAATGCTTCGTCAGCTGATAATGGGCATATTTACACAGTACAATGATTGGGAAAGTGTATAGGTGCATGTTCTTGCCCAATCATTGGGCTGTGTGAAAGGTCCGTAATGTTCTGCTCACATCACCTTCAGATTCTGTTCAGCACACACACCAGGAGAAGCTCCCATGGATAGGCTGCACTATCCATAGAGTTCTATTCACATCAGGAGAAGCTCCCATGGATAGACTACACTATCCATAGAGTTCCATTCACATCAGGAGAAGCTCCCATGGATAGACTACACTATCCATAGGGCTCCATTCACACCAGAAGAAGCTCCCATGGATAGACTACACTATCCATAGAGTTTCATTCACACCAGGAGAAGCTCCCATGGATAGGCTACACAATCCATAGGGCTCCATTTACACCAGGAGAAGCTCCCATGGATAGGCTACACTATCCAAAGAGTTTCATTTACACCAGAAGAAGCTCCCATGGATAGACTACACTATCCATAGGGCTCCATTCACACCAGGAGAAGCTCCCATGGATAGACCACACTATCCATAGAGTTCCATTCACACCAGGGGAAGCTCCCATGGATAGACTACACTATCCATAGAGTTCCATTCACACCAGGAGAAGCTCCCATGGATAGGCTACACTATCCATAGGGCTCCATTCACACCAGGAGAAGCTCCCATGGATAGGCTACACTATCCATAGGGCTCCATTCACACCAGGAGAAGCTCCCATGGATAGGCTACACTATCCATAGAGTTCCATTCACACCAGGGGAAGCTCCCATGGATAGACTACACTATCCATAGAGTTCCATTCACACCAGGGGAAGCTCCCATGGATAGACTACACTATCCATAGAGTTTCATTCACACCAGGAGACGCTCTCATGGATAGGCTACACTATCCATAGGGCTCCATTCACACCAGGAGAAGCTCCCATGGATAGACCACACTATCCATAGAGTTCCATTCACACCAGGGGAAGCTCCCATGGATAGACTACACTATCCATAGAGTTCCATTCACACCAGGGGAAGCTCCCATGGATAGACTACACTATCCATAGGGCTCCATTTACACCAGGAGAAGCTCCCATGGATAGACTACACTATCCAAAGAGTTCCATTCACACCAGGAGAAGCTCCCATGGATAGGCTACATTATCCATAGTGCTCCTTTGAATTGAAAAAAAATGCACCCAAAAAACACCTCTTAAATTGCTTGTAACGTGTTTATTGAAAATTGTTGCCTTATTGTATTTGTTTTGTGGGGGCAAAAATGCAACACAAAAAAGTGTGAGATTCTCACTGATCAGATTTTTTTTACCTATCCTGACTCCACATATTGCCCCATATACAGTCCCCCCAACACAGTTTATCTTCACCCCAACAGTATATGTCCATCTCACCAGAAGGCACCCCCAGTGGGTCCCCTCATCAGCAATAACTCTATCTTCTTCCTTATAGGCTCTCACAGCTCCTACACGGTAACCAGAGTGAGGCTGCTGCGGAAGGAGCCTCTCTCCTGAGCTGTGAGAACCGAGAGTAAGGGGGGTCTCACACGAGTGGATTTGAATTGCAGATTCCGCGATTGCTGGATTCGTACGCACGTTGCTAGGAGACCAGATAACAAATGGTATAAAGAAAGCAGGAATTTATAGGCAGACAATGCAGGGCGGAGTCTGGGGAACAACACACCATCCAGACTGCTGTCTGTAACCTCCGCTTATTCTTCTGGGCTCTTCCTCCAGAAAATAAGTGTTTTTTTTAAGTGGTTTACACTACTTCCACACTAAGTAGTATAAAACCAGCCAAGCAATGAGAGCAGTATTCCCGTTCTGAACGTTCAGAACAGCTCTCACCACGACAGCACAAGGGAATGTCACCTGAGCGATAGAAGGGGGTTTCAGGGGCTTGGGCAACTTTCAAATGTTATTTTTTGCTTGCGATCCTTCTTCTGCATGGACAATACGCTGTCCATCTGCAAACAGCCTCGCAGAAAACCACGCGCATATATGACCATACACAACTTGTTTCCGTGATCATTCGCAGGTCTTCTGCTGCGGATAAGCGCATGCGGAATCCGACCCGCTTGTGTGAGCCTAGCCTCAAACTGCCGAAAAGGAGGACAGAGCTACACAGAGATGGTCATGAGACCAGCGGGGGCAAGGCAGCCCTGGCTAGGGGTGGGAAACTGCCCCCATGTCCCCTCTAAATCCATAAGTGGGTCCAAGTACCACAGTACCCCTGACCCCCTATATAGTAATGAATTGGTCAAAATGGCAGTTTATGAAATTCTCTTGAAGTGTCCTCTTAGCTTCAGCCTCATTTACATGCAACGGTTATTGCTCAAAATTTGTTCAAACGATGTCTCTTGAGTGATAATCGTTACGTGTAAATGCTACCATCGTTTGCTTTTCGATCGAACGATGATTTTTAATTCAGCATAAAAATTGTCTTTCGGCCAGGCAGCTGGTAGCAGGGACCGCACACTGTGATTTTCCACGGGAGCGCTGATAACATTGTTTTCAGCTGCTGTCTTGTGGGAGAACAATGGAGCTATATACAGATAACAGACCACCTGCTGTTATCTGCATACAGCGAAGTGAGCCTCATTTACACACAAATAAAGCTAATAAGCTACTAATGGGTATTAATACCCATTAGTAAATTCACTACTCTGGGTTCAAGGGAAGGGCTTTACCTCTGGAAACCCCTATTGATCTAATACACGAATATATTAGGCTCAACTGTCTAGAGAGCATTTTTTCTACAGTTTATTGCCTTCTCTCACTGCGGGGACAATATGTGAGGTGGTGGTAATAGTTGTAGGTGCATATGTTTACTCTACTTATAAAGCCCAGAAATAAATTTTAACCTATTATAATTAAAAGTAATGTTTTAGAATCAATTTGGTGAAAGTTAGAACCCATTAGTAGTTTATCCAAAATGATCGCTCAAACCGTCATTCAAGCTATCTTCTGAACAAATTTTGAGTGATCATCTTGGCGTGTAGATGGGGCTTTACTGACCAGACACATGGCATCTTTGGACCTAAGTTGATCCAGTAAAGCCACAACCAATCAGCCAAAGTGAAGACAACGATGCAGCTTTCCTGTCCAAGGATGACAAATGCAGGATGCATGAACCCAAATCTCGGTGTCACTGGTCCACTGATCACGATAGCCCAAAAATACTACAACTGAGCTGCCAAATCTCCACATCTCAAACTCATAGAAGGTTTGGGAGATTCTTTTGACCAGCAGGCGAAAGAATAAACTAAGTAACCGAAGTCTGCAGCTGAGTCACCCAACCACCCAGTGGGGTAATATTGGGGCTACACAGAGACCCCAGTCACAAAATCCCATCTAATGATTATAAAGAGGTGGTATGGCCAGCTGTGACCTTAGTGACGGTGATGCAACAACTGCAAAAAAAAATCAACATTGTTGAATTTTTGTTTGCAAGCCGCACACTATTTGCCAGCATAGACCATAATGCATGTGAATGCGAAACAGTCTTGCATTACTTCGGAGAAGGGAATCCTCCGCCTTGGATGTCACTCATGGCAGGAGGATGGGGAGATTTCTCCCATTGCTTTCAGTGGGAGACCTCGTGATGCTCCTGCCAGTCCCATTAAAAACAATGGGGCTGCGATGCGAGATCATGCAGGAAGATAGAACATGCCGCGACTTGTTTTCCACGTTGCATCGTATCGCGATTCAACGTACCAATCTTGCGCAATTTCTTTGCCCTGTGAAGGCAGCTTCAGAACGCTGCCCTTTATTTTTCCATTTTTGGTTTCTCCTCCCACTTTCAAATAATCACAACTCTTATTTTTCCGTCGATGCCGGCGTCTGAGGGCTTGTTTTTTGAGGGACAAGCAGTATTTTTAATGATAGCTTTTAATGTACCAAATAATGTACTGAAAACGTCTAAAAGTGGAGTACAATAAGAAACAAAACACCATTTTGCCACCTTGGAGGGGGTGCTGTTCTAACAGTGTACGCACTGCGGCAAAAAGAACTTTATTTTGTGGGTCAGTATAATTACAACAATAACAAATCTATTTTTACTTTTAAAATATAAAACATCCTAAAAATCAAGAAAAACAAATTCTGTCTTCTTCTGACCTCCTTACCTTTTTTATCTCAATGGGGTTGCATGAGGGCTTGTTTTTTGCGGGACGTCTTGTGTTTCAATTGGTACCATTTGGAAGTAGGTGTGACGTTTTTGATCGCTTTTTATTCAATTTTTTTCTTGGAGACAAAATGATCAAAAAAAGCACAATTCTTTGTAGTTTTTTTTTCTGATTGTGATGCTGTATGTAGTTCGATATAAATAATGCATTATTTGGATAAATCCTATTTTTATGGCTGCGGTGCTACCAAATATGTTTCTCTTTTCTTTTTTTTTCTTAGAAATACAGTACATACACTTTTATTATCCTTCATTTTTTGCAATAATAAAAAAAAATTTCACCTATTTTTTTTTGGCCCCATAGGGGTTTTGAACTTGCGACAACCTGATCACTTATACCATACACTGCAATACTTCATTATGATAGTTCTACTGGCATTCTATTAGCAGCTCCCCCAGCTGCCATGACACCCAGAAGGCACCTCTCATTACACAGCGGGCAGAATTGATAGCAGCATATAAAGGGTTAACAATCGCGATCCGCATGAATACTGATCGCTGCCGTGTATGGAGCAGGTTGGGGTCCTGAGTCCACTCCATCCAAACCCTGAGCACTCAGATGTTAGGGCCTATTCACACAAGCGTATTTATAGACCAAAATCACCCATTAAAGACTATGGTTGTGAAAGAGAGCGCAGAAATTGGGCTGCGGGAACTGCAACCAATAAAGCCTATAGGTTTCAATGGGTGCACTCACATTGGCCGATTTTCTGCGCAAATTTTCGCAAGTGTGAAGGCGGCAAAATACGCAACATGCTCTGTTTCGGGCCATAGTCTATGGTGCACACGAATACGCTCTTGTCCCGAACGAAATTGCGCTATTCCCAGCACAATTTCTCAGTGTCAATTGATAACAGCGGGGACTTAGTAGCTGGCCTGCTTACTAATTAGAATGCCCCGCCTGTTCAAACATAGCGCGTGTGTCTCCCGCAGCATGGATCCGCTTGCCAGTGGATGACAGCGATCTAGCCTCAGGGCCCATTCACATATGCAATTTCAGTAGGTTTTTCCTGAGGCTACCTCCACACGGACGAGCACGGACGACAAACTCGTGCGATGTGTTATACTGTCCCATTGAAAACGATGGGCAACGCGTTCCGAGGAACGCAAAAAGATAAGACATGCCGCAATTTTTTCCAGCACCACAATGCGGAGCGTCAAAACATCGTGCATGTATATGGTTAATATTTGCGTGAGATTTGTGAATCTCGTAACACACCAAACTCGCACGTGATTCTCGTCCGCGGGAAACCGGCCTTTGTGTGTACGCGCAATTCCCTGTTTATGGGTAGTTATTTTTGTTGGTGGTAATATGTTGAAGTTGCAATTATGTGCCATCCGTTTTTCACGTGTGCAACAAAAAAAATGCAAGAAGGTCCAAGCAATGTCCGTTTTGTCACAACCCATAGAAAACAGGGTGCGCAAAAAAAGGGTGTTCGCTGCATTCTGTTACTCACCCAGAGACTTTACTGCGCAATTTTGTTCCATGACTATGGGCCAAAATAGAAAATGACCAAAAAAAAAATGTTCTGTGCAAAATCAGTCCTCGTACGAAATGCACTTCTGAACACACCGGTTTAATTCAGCGGATCCGTGTGCGGTCTGTATTCATCCGTGTGAACGGGCCCTTAGTGACCGCCGTAAAAACACATTGGCTGATGACTGCCTTCACACTTGCCATAAAATCGCACATTTCCCACACTATGCGAGAGTGAGTGAAAACACAGAATTATGAAACCAATGATTTTCAATCGTTTCGTTCCCATTTGCGGTGTGATACTGCGATAAAAAACATCGCGGCATACTCTATCTTTCTGCGTTTCGCGATTTTTATTTTTATCCCCCATGTTTCCCTATGGAGCCTCCTTTTTATCGCCTCGCGACGCACGACCTTGTAATTTTCGGGCGATGTGCTTTTAAAATTAGAAACTCTTATTGACTTCTGCGTTAAAAAATTGCGCGATTTTATCATGAGCGGCGGTGATGTGAGATTAGTCTCAAAAAAAAGCATCGCGGATGCTCAAAAAATGGCAGATCACAATTGCGATTTTGACGCGATTATCTCGCCAGTGCGAAGGAGCCCTAGGGTGGTTGCCTTTTAGTCGGTGTATGTTGGCAGTGCACACATATGTGACACGGATGTACATGTCCTGATTCCATGATGTGGACGTATGGAGGTTTGGCAGGCAGAGGATCTGATTATCGGCCTCTGCTCTCTATCTGCAGGAACTGTAAACCTCCCGGCGTCAGTCTGCGGCGGGATATCCAGCCCAAACGTGTCACCCTGATGAAAAGAAACAGACTAACGAGGTTTTAATTACTGGAAAACGCCTCCAAGTCACCGAACACTTCCAACAGGCACCTGTGTGTCCGTGAAGACGGCGCTGACTCATGACACACAGCGCTGCAGTCCACGGCTCCAAGCGTGCTGGCGGACTACACGTCCCAGCAGACCCTGACAGCCCGAGACAGCAACGCCGCGTTCACCAGATGTGTGGACCCCGTGATGGAATTACGCGCCCCTGAGACTCCGTCACGCAACGGAAAAAAGAACGATGAACGAAAAGCGAAAATGTGTCACTCGCCGTTGGCTGCGTTTACGCTGAACGATTATTGCTCATTTTTGCTCGTTTGAACAATTTTTTCGAACAGTAATCGTTCAAGGGACTTCATACAAGCGGCTCATTATACCGCACAGTGCGTCAGAACTACAAGTCTCAGCGGAACTCGCCAGACTCAGGACTCCTTCAGACCAGCCTACGCGCAAATTGTGGATTGCATTGTACGTTTTTGGGCACACAGGATACGTTCGCATGTAGCGGAAAATGGTGCCGATCTTCCACAGCGAAAAATCCATGACAAAAATGTTTAAAAAATTTATAACATTGGCGCAAATTTTCAGTGTAGGTCGGGGTCACGAGCGTGTAATTTCATCGCGTTTAACGCTACGCAATGTACGTGCATAAAATACGCGGTGAACGGAGTCAATGGAAGTGCATTGATGAGTCATTGATCCGTTCACATTTGCGTATATCCATCGCATATAATACGTGCGCAAAAAAGAACGCAGCGCGGTCTATTTTAGGCCTTCCGCAGACGAATGTGTGCGCAGTTACACTCGCCGCTGTGGAGCATATTGGCGCAGGAACAAGGTTTGGAGATGGCAATCATCAAGCTGTTATGTGCGTGTCTGTAAGGCCATTCTCACACATAGCGACGGCACAACGCCGAGATTTTACCGCTGTTTTCGGACGCAGGTTACTGCCTACAACAGCGGGTTTTAATGAGGTTTTGATGAAGTGCGTAAATCAAGGCAAAATAGAGCAGACCTGTGCGCATATCGGTCAGGCCCCATTAAAATCAATGGGATCGTTATACCGCAAGTGCCAGAGCCTGATTTGCGCTCGGAAGGCCAATTCACGCACGTGATACTCCTTTTCCGTAGAATAGAATGGCGGTTTAAAATCTAATAAGGACCGTCTGTCTCCTGTGTAACTCCCTCCACCTCCATTTTTTTCCCGCTACTGTAGAAGTCTATGGGAGCTTCCTGTGTATTGCGGCATAAGATAGGTCATGTGACCAAAAACGGTCCCGTACGCGCTATTTTTCCCGGCATGATTTTTTTTACCGGCGCCAAAACAGCTCATCTGAATGAATACGTTCCTATGGCAGCGTGCTGCGCAACGCTCAGAAAGACGGGGCGGGTCCTGTGCGCGAAAAGCACACTCAGGAGAACAAACCCATCGAAATCAATGGGTTCTATGTGTCCCGTTTTGCGGGCGTGAACACCCGCAAACACGAGCGTCTGTTTAAAAAACTGGCAGGATCGGTCGTAAAAGCCCGAAAAGTCGCAATTTTTGTGTGCACCAAAATTGCGACTTTTATATGCAAGAAAACCAGCATACCGGCTGGAGTAGATATGAGCCGCCATGTTTATCCTCCTGCTGAAGCTGTTTAGGCAAAAAGGCCAGAAAGATACCCCAACAATAACAGACTGGCATCAGTCCCCCCAGTGTACCCCAATATCTAGCCTCCCTCTACCTCACTGGATACCCCAAGACATAATCTAGTCTCCGTCTAGTCAATACAGCTCACTATACACCATCACCCACGTCATCAAATCTCGTTATATACCCCCATATCAGCCTCAGTATACAGGGGGGGCCATGGAGAAATGGGGCGGCACTAGAAGAAAATCTGTCTGTTGCCCATGGCAACCAATCGCGGCGCAGCTTTCATTTCTTATCCTGCTGCGGTACAATGAAAGCTGCGCTGTGATTGGTTACTATATCTTCTGCTGAAGGAAAATGAAAGCTGCACTGTGATTGGTTGTTATATATTATACTGCTGAGGTAACATGAAAGCTGTGCTGTGATTGGTTGTTATATATTATACTGCTGAGGTAACATGAAAGCTGTGCTGTGATTGGTTGTTATATATTATACTGCTGAGGTAACATAAAAGCTGCGCTGTGATTGGTTGTTATATATTATACTGCTGAGGTAACATGAAAGCTGTGCTGTGATTGGTTGTTATATATTATACTGCTGAGGTAACATGAAAGCTGTGCTGTGATTGGTTGTTATATATTATACTGCTGAGGTAACATGAAAGCTGTGCTGTGATTGGTTGTTATATATTATACTGCTGAGGTAACAAAGGCTGCGCTGTGATTGGTTGTTATATATTATACTGCTGAGGTAACATAAAAGCTGCGCTGTGATTGGTTGTTATATATTATACTGCTAAGGTAACATGAAAGCTGTGCTGTGATTGGTTGCTATTTTTCTACTGCTGAGGTAAAATAAAAGCTGCGCTGTGATTGGTTGCTATTTCTTATGCTGCTGAGGTAAAATGAAAGCTGTGCTATGATTGGTTGCTATTTCTTATACTGCTGAGGTAACATGAAAGCTGCGCTGTGATTGGTTGCTACTTTTCTACTGCTGAGGTAAAATAAAAGCTGCGCTGTGATTGGTTGCTATTTCTTATACTGCTGAGGTAACATGAAAGCTGCGCTGTGATTGGTTGCTAGGGGCAACAAACACAGATTTTCCTTTAGACAGGCCAGAGTGTGGTGCCGGCCTCCTCATCACCCAGATTACATAGTGTCCCTGTAACCCCGTATGCGGCCTCTGTATACTGTACGGCTGCACTCACACTGGCGCGTTCTACAGCGTTTTAGTGCGTGTTTGAAACACTAACGCCGCTGTCCTGGGCCTCCATTGTTGTATTTTAGTGCGTTCAACACTTTTTAACGCAGCGCATCACCCACTGCAATGATGGGGGGCGTTTAAAATGCTGTCGAACGTGTGAGAAAACGCTGTGTTTTTGCAAACGCCTGTGTGAGACGGGCCTGACTGTATATTACATACCTCAGTATATACCCTAGTGTATCTCCCACCCAGCCTCTGCCCCTCGTTCTCCTACAGTAATGGACGCGGCAGGTAATCCGTGCTTTACTATTATTACCAGCAGTTGGTCCTATATAATGCAGTCCAGGATCTCCTCTATTACCGGTGGCTAATTATATATCCACCCTATTACACTGTCACTGCTCAGAAGTGTCATCTCATTACATGGTATACACACCCATCACATCTCTACACACATATTACATATATAAATAAACACACATATATATATTTATGAATATATACGCATGCATGACAGATTATATATATATATATATATATATATACCTCTCATGTATGTGTAGATAGATAGATAGATAGATATGGCAAGTATATAACAGTATTTACATGTGTGTGTGAGTATCTGTCATGTATGCGCATGTATAGATACAAATATATATATATATATATATATATATATATATATATATATATATGATTCACATTTATATATACATATGTATATATATATATATATATACACTCACTGTGTATATCTACACATAGAAAAGCTTTAATGACTCATCTATACACCTATCTACACATAGATACAGATACATTACACATATATATATATACTCACATATTTCCAAATATACTGTGTATACACAAATAAGTGACATATATATATATATATATATATTTATACTTTAGACACACATACATAACAGATACAAACCTGTAACCCTCCAGTATAGCTCTGATGTCAGATACCACTACCATGTATGCTGTGTATCATTATGTATTATATATGTGGGATGTTTATACTGCCCATTATTATGGGATTTGCCCCCCTTGTGTATTCTGTACCTGCTCCCGGCTCTGATGTCCAGTAAGAGGTCACATTATCACTGCTTTTACACCAGCTTTTCTATGGGGGGCTGATACTTCCTGATAATAGGAGTATTATTTCTCCCCGCACCACAGATTCTAATTGTATTTATTCCTATGCTGATATGCATTATCCAGCAGGGAGGGAATACGGAATATTCGTTATTAGTAGTGCTAGCTATATTAATAATAATGATAATAATAACTACTGGTCGTTGTAGCAGTAATAATAGCAGCAGTAACACACATAGTAAAAGCCTTTTGCCTTACAGCCGTAGTCGGAGTCAGTGTAGATGTAGTAACGAAATGATATCATTAAATTACTCACCGGCAGTATTTTATTTGGTGGGGAACTGCTTATTCATTAACTTTGTTCAGTTTTTACTTCTTTTCAAAGACTTTGTAATAAAAACGATAATAACTGATGACATTCTATAAATTATTTATGAGATGCACTAGCTCTTCATATTATTATAGGTGTGATATTACTAGTAGTATTTAGAGTTCTGATCTTTGTAACCATTTTCTGCAGGAAATGATGATATCGACGACGGCGGTTTTGACCAAAACGAATATTAGTAACATTCACCATGCAGATATGTTAATATAAAATGTTCTCTCACTATAATAACAGCAATATAGCATAGCAGTGGTAACAAATAATACTAATACTGAACACATCTTACCATTTGCTATAGGGAGCAGCTTTTGTAACAACTTACTCTAACCTAGTAAACATTAAAACCTGCTACAATTATTACTACCCTGTTTCCCTGAAAATAAGACATAGCATGATTTTCCAGAATTTTTGAGGCTGCAAAATGATTTTTCAGGCTTTTTGAGGATGCTTGAAATATAAGCCCTACTCCAAAATTAAGCCCTGCTAACAGTTAATTAAAAAGTCAATTTAAATAGTGTCCAGGCAGCTATACATGTAAAAAAGTTAAACCTTTTTGAACAAAAATTAATATAAGACACTGTCTTATTTTCGGCGAAACACGGTATTAGTAGAACTAGTAATAAGAGGAGTTAGATCTCTACAATAATATCTATTAAACGAAGTATAAGAATGAAAAAAACATTAGGGGGGAATTTATCATGTACGTTATTTTTTAGTCTGTTTTGCTGGAAACATCATAGTCATTGCATGCAGCAAAGTGATCAAAAGCTGCCTTCATACGGCAAAACTCCGGTCAGTGTTTTGCATCAGTATTTGGAAACCAAAACCAGAAGTGGAACCTACGAAAAAAATATACAATGGGGAGACCTTATGGTGCACAATTATGATAAAGTTGTCCCAACTATCATCAGTTGGGGTTGCTGGGTAAAGCGCAGTCATTCTGTTCACCGCCCCTTCACTGACGGAAAAGTGCAACAAAGTTAGCAACTTTTTATAAAGTCACAATTCAGAGATCTTTCTGAAAACCTCGCTTTCCTCTAAGCACACCACATCTGAAGAGTGGACCAAGAAACACAAAACAGCAAAAATATTGTAACTGTTTTTGTATCTAGCCCTTGTGAATTTCCTACCAATGTGACAATTTCTTTTAGGTTTAGTTATTATTCTGAAATCATACATTTTACTATTATACAAAAAAAAATATTCTTCTCACACTTGTAGCAGTTACAGTTTTTATAGCATAATCTACAAAATATAGTACATTGATAAAGGGTGTTTGCTTGTTCCCATAATTAGGATTAGACGGGGCAGGAAGTTATTTTACGTATATTACAGTCTATTAATACTGATATTACACGTAGCAATAAAGGGAAACACTTTTATATGTTCGGTACTGTGCTTAAAGCTTTAGGCAGGCGGGGAAAAGAGCAGCAAAGTAAGACTGCTTTAGGTTAATTAACAAAATGCAAAGCGAATGAAGAAATTTTAATTGCACCAATATTGGTGTGATCCCACTTTGCCTTCAAAATGAGCATCAATCCTTCTATGTACACTTGCACACAGCTTTTGAAGGAACTCGGCAGGGAGGTTGTTCCAGACATCCTGGAGAACTAAGCGCAGATCTTCTGTGGATGTCGGCTTACTGCAATCCAGAAGGGATGATGAGGAGATCATGGGGACATATCATCACTTCCAAGACTCCCTGTTCTTCTTTACACTGCAGATAGTTCCTAATGACATTGGCTGGATGTTTGGGGTCGTCGTCCTGCTGCAGAATATAATTGGATGTCTTCTTACTTCGTAGCATTCTTTCAACACCTGTTCAGAACCTTTGCATAACTATATATATATATATATATATATATATATATATATATATATATATATATATATATATATACATATATATATATATATATATATATATATAGTTATATATATATATATAGTTATATATATTACTTATATATATATTACTTGTAGCTATATATATATATTACTTATATATATATATTACTTATATTACTACTATTACTTATATATATATATATATATATATATTACTTGTAGCTATATATATATATATATATATATATATATATATATTACTTATATTACTACTATTACTTATACTACTACTTATATTACTTATATATATATTACTTGTAGCTAATACACAGATAGCAGTAATGCTAAATCTGTTTGCAGCTTGAGGGTTGGGTTGATGATGACTGACTGTGATAGTTGCACTATTCAGCTGGTATGAGGCAGTTAGTACATATGTTGTGGCACACCTATGCAATATGCACCCATAAATACCAGAATAGCTTGTAGAAGGGTTATCAGCCGTGGTCTCACTGCCAGCCTTGTAGAATATATAGAGCACTATGTAAATATATCCCGATCAATAGTCTAATAAAGGGTGCACTTTATCCTGTCTCCAGGATGATGGATGCTGATCAATAGGGTCTAAGGTTAATGTTCAAAATGAGGAACTTCTAGTATTCAACTCAGAAGACATTGTATGTGGTGTGTGATAAGGAGAAGGAGAAGTAGAAGTTGTGTCCTGTGGACTATTATAATGTATTTTATATTAATCTAGAACAGCATTGTGAATATCCTAGTCACCCTATATAATATCTCCCATCCACCCTACAATATCCCCATCTCCTGCACCTTCCATACAATATGTGACTTCTGCTGTATTTATTTCTCCTCTGATACACAATATCCCACCTCCTGTGGACAATATCCCATCTCTCCCATAGACCGCTCCAATATCCCATACGTAGTCATACATTGTCCCACATCTAATATCCTGTATTCCCGGTACCTTATTTAGTCTGTCCAGGATATGTTGTCTATTGTAAATTATAAGTTCACCCTGAACAATATACCATATTCTTTACGGAGCATCCAAAGTGTCCAATTTTATATCCCACCACTGTTGTATACTATTCAAAATATAACATACAATATCCCATAGTTTGGGTAATTTTACATCCACTTTACATTAAATGTGCATATATAATATACTAAACTTCCCATATCTTCTGCATGGTAAGTCCACATCTGTGCAATATCTCTCCATCTCTTATCAAAAAAACTCTCATTGCCAGTATATCACCCTGTAAGCCCCGTACAAAATCCTGTCTCTGTTGTAAACTATTCTGGGAATTATATTGCATATCCCAAATGTCATCTGTCTATCCCCCCCCCTCCCCCCTATGTATATTATCCCAGATACCCAGGGACGCAACTAAAGGCTCAGGGGCCAAGGTGCAAAGGTTCAGCTCGGTCCCCCACCCTATCACCACCTGTACCCGTACCCATAAATAAACCGCATTAGATACAGCTGCAAAACAAATTTACATACATGATCTAGACCGTGGGCATAAGATTTCCAAACATGACTCATTTCCTGGATACTATATAAAAATTTGTTTGTAACCCCTTGAGCTGCATTCATGTTTTTTGTTGCACTTTCGAACCACAATTTAAAAAAACACATCAAAAACTGCAAGCAGTATTCAAAAACGAAATGCTCTTTTAAGAAACTGCATACACTATTAAAAAAAAAAAGCATGTGAATGTAAACAATACGTGCATTTTTTTAAACCACATGCAGGTTTTTAATGCATTTGTGTGTAAAGTGGGCAATTATATACAGGAGATACCAGGGTTATACCAGCATGCTCCATATCACTTTATATAGGGAGATGCATAACTTATACCAGCTGTTCCCACTCTGTTTCCCTGAAAATAAGCCTATCCCAAAAACAAGCCCT
Source organism: Eleutherodactylus coqui (assembly GCF_035609145.1). NCBI lineage: Eukaryota > Metazoa > Chordata > Amphibia > Anura > Eleutherodactylidae > Eleutherodactylus > Eleutherodactylus coqui. The sequence goes on from NC_089837.1 coordinate 44,076,719, forward strand.
AGGATTTTTAAATGTAAAAAATAAATATTTTGGAGCAAAAATTAATATAAGACCCTGTCTTATTTTTGGGAAAACATGGTATATACAGGAGATACTCAGGTTATACCAGCATGCTCCATATCACTATATACTGGAGATGTATAACTTATACCATCTGTACATTTAGAATTATATACAGAAAATACACAGGTTATACCAGCATGCTCCATATCACTATATACAGGGAGATGTATAACTTATACCATCTGTATATTTAGAATTATATATATAGAAAATACCTAGGTTATACCAGCATAGCCCATATCACTATGCATAGGAGATGTATAACTTATACCATCTGTATATTTAGAATTATATATAGAAAATACCTAGGTTATACCTGCATAGCCCATATCACTATATACACGTAGATGTACAATGATATTGTAAGGCTTGACGGACAGTTAGGACTGAAAGCCTCATGGAATTTGGGGACTGGAAGTTTAAATGGTTGGAATGTATGTTCCCTTCTAAGGAAGGTCTTGCTGGCTAACGATGTGTTAAAAGGATATTACATGGTCAGCTGGTGATGGATCTGATGGTGTTCTGCCCGGTGACGGAGTGGCCAGCAACAGCAGTGGATTGGCTGTGAGTAAATGGCAGGAGCGAGCCTCGGTTGTCAGGCAGATGAGGTGGCCTGACAGTAGCTGATTATTGGCACAGGGGTACCGTGGCGGGAAGGTACAGAGATTGTTTATGGAGCTGCTGTGTGGCGGAGCTGTCATCTTCTGAAAAGAAAGCAGCTTCCCGCCCCCCCCCCCCCCTCCCGTAGATTTGTCGCGGTGTAGTTAATGGGGGATTGACGCCCGCATTAGGCGGGTGGAGAGATAAACTTGGGGAGAGTTTGGTGGTGGTAAACTCGTGTCTGTGTGACAGAGCTTACATTGTAATGTTATGTTCATTCATTGGTTAAATTTATCCCTTTTGTTATCATCCCCGTTAATAAACACTGCGGCCTTTAACCCTTTATTTATCCAAAATTGGTGTCCGTGTCCTTTATTTATAGAGATTGGTAAGTTGTATTAGAGTATAAGGTTCCATGACCATGCTGGTGTAAGGTTGGTTTCACATCTGTGTCTGAACCTCCGGCCCAAAATACTGAAAGAAAAAGCGCTGCATGTGGTTCTTATTCTTCCGTTCAAACCTGGGCAGCTCAGCAGAAAGAAGACGGACCCCATTATAGTCAGTGGAGTTCGTCCAACGCTGTTCCGTAACGCCCAGAGACTAAGCCGTTCGGCCACGGGGATTTCCCTTTCCTTCTCCCCAAATGGAGCAGAAAAGTGGAATCCCCAATGCAAATGTGAAACCACCCTAATCCTGGATATCTGCTGTATATAATTATATATGTACAGCTGGTATACGGTATACATCCTGTCTATAGTGATATGGCCCATGCTTGTATAATCTGGTATCTACTGTCTATAATTATGTATGTACAACTGGTATAACCCAGCCCTGTAGCAGTCATCCATGGTCCAAAGCCTGGATAAATGGGGAGGGTTAGGGAAAGACCTGGCGACCTACCATATTAAATCTTTGCCTTGGAAACCCTATGAAAGAGCACTTAAATGATTCTGATATCGTATCCAATGGTAGGCCCCCAGGTCAAAGGATTCTCTAAATGCTACTGGGGAAGAGCAAGGTCTGAGTACAAGTAGTCAGGGTTTTCCTCGTGACACAACTGGGGTAAAGCCCTCGGGAAGCCCAGCTGCTGATGCACCTCATGATGAAAGGAAAGGACTGCGCTGTACCAAAGCTCACATACTAGCAACATGGAATGTGCGTGGCATGAGTCTAGGGAAATTGGACATTGTGAAACACGAAATAACAAGACTTTACATTGATATTCTTGGAATTAGCGAATTGCACTTGACAGGTAATGAATATTCTCAGTCCAATAACTTCACATTGCACTATGCCAGTCATGAAGAAATCAAGAGGAATGGAGAAGCCTTTATTACAAACAAGCAGACCTCAAAGGCAGTAGAAAGTTTTAGAACAATCAGCGACCATGTCATCGCCATCCGGATACGTGGTAAGCCAGTGAACATCCCAGTCTTACAGGTCTATGCCACAACGACTGATGCTGGTGAGGAAACCATTGAAAATTTTTATGCCGACGTCCAGAAAACTCCAAACGAAGTGCCAAAGAAGGACATCATATACATTATGGGCAACTTCAATTTCAAAGTTGTCAGCCAGACAGAAGCAACTATCACAGAAAGATATGGGCTTGATGAAAGAAATGAAGCCGGTGATCGCCGGGTACAGTTCTGCCAAAAAAAAAAAAACGGCTCAGGATAGCAAACATATGGCTTATGCAACCCTAACGCCAACTTTACACATGGACATCCCCCAATGGCCTCCATCGAAATCAGATTGCTTAGATCCTGTGTAATCATCGTTGGCGAAGTTTGGTAATTGCAACAAAAACCTTTCCTGGTGCCGTCTGCGGCACTGACCATGAACTCCTTGCAGATAAGATGAAATTCTATAACATTAAGAAAGGTGCTCCATTGAGAAAATTCAACACCTCTAAAATCTCCCAATCATACACTATTGAGGTAGCAAACCGATTCAAACTGCTTAACACATCAGAAAGCATCCAGAGGAACTTTGACGCAATATACAGTCCACAGTTATGGAAACAGCCAGTAATCATCTCACCTATAAGTAGCCGTAAAAATGACTAAATGCCAATTTTCAGCGAGTGTCAAGGAAAGACAAGGAAATAGACTGGAATAAGCATTGCAAACAACTTAAAGCAGAAGCCATGAAAGACCATATGCAAGGTCTATTCTCATAGGTCAAGATGGCCCGAAAACCTTCCATGGCTCACAACAGCACAATCACAGGCAAAATGGAAAGGAACTGAATGGCCAACAGAGTATCAAGGATAGGTGGAGGGAATACTCAGAGGAACTATATGCCTGCAACCACATACCTGGACCATTGCATGAGGTGGGGTCTGTGGACTTGGAGCCTCCATTATGGAGTCAGGTGGTTAAGGCAGTGAAACAGCTAGCAAAAAAAATAAAAGACACCAGGCATAGATAACATACGGGCAGAGCTATTGCTGCCAGTACTAGTGAAAATCATCACAGTGCTGTGCCAGGCAGTATGGGCATCCAACCGATGGCCACAAGACTGGAAAAGATCTTCATCCCTGCATCCTCTCCCCCCCCCCCTTCTTGTTTAACCTATATGTGGTAATGATCGTGCGTAAAATGGGCCTAGACGAATTGGAAATCTGGTAAGAATAGGTGGAAGAAACATCAACAATCTCCGTTATGCGGATGACACAACTCTGCTTGCAGAAACAGAAGGTGGTCTGAAGCAGCTGATATGGAAGATTAAAACTGAAAAAATGGGCCTCTACCTGTGTTTAAAGAAGACTAAAATTATGACAACTGCAAAAAATGGACAAATTTAAATCAAAATCGACAATGAGGTCATAGAATCCGTGCAAAACTTCATCTTCTTTGGCTCAAAAATTGACCAGGCTGGAGAATCTATGCCAGCTAGGACAGCATTGCGGTGAAGCACGATGCTAAACATCGACAAAATCTGCAAAAGTAGGGATATCGGGAAAGCGACTAAACACAGGATAGTGTAAACCATCGGTTTGCCCAACGCCATGCGTGGATGTGAAAGCTGGACTGCGAAAAAAGCTGATAGAAGAAGGATTGATGTGTTGGAGCTGTGGTGCTGGCGACAGCTGCTGTGTATGTCCTGGATGGCGAGAGCAACAAACAGAGAAGTCCTGAACCGTATAAGACCCGATATATCACTGGAGGGCCGGATGACCGGACTCAGACTCACATATTTTGGCCATGTAATGCCAGCAGAGTCGCTAGAGAAATCTATAATGCTTGGACAGATCAGTGGCAAAAGAAGACCGGATCGCCAAAGGACACGATGGCAGATACTGTCAGAGCTGATACTGGCATGGATATCACACGAGTAAAAGAAGCAGTGCGAAACCAAAAAACATGGAAGGAAATCGCATTTAGGGTCGCCGAGGGGCGTGAACAACTAAACGGCTAACAACAACAACCCCTGGTGTAAGTTATACATACTTTCTGTAGTGATATGGACCATGCTTAAACCTGGGTATCATCTGTATATAATTATATATGTACAGCTGGTATAAATTATGCATCTCCTACCAGTATATATAGTGATATACCAGGTTATACCAGCATGGTTGATATCACTATATACAGGAAGATATACATCCCCTTTATATAGTGATATACATGCTGGTATAACCTGGATATCTCCTGTTATACCACATGGTCCACTGACTCCGCTTTCCTCCTCATTATCAGGCACTGATGGATGGACCAATCACACGATCTGCAATGCACTAACCAATCACAACTACAGTCTCTCAGTGGAAGAGAGAATTGCATGCTGGTGATGTCTGCAGCCTGTAATTGGCTGCCGGCTTCCCAGGTAACATCTCTCTCCTTCCTGGCTGCCACCCACATCTGTCCCGCGGACTGCAGCAGTGAAATGGCATTTGACAGGGGCCCACGGGTTCAATTGCAACCCCAGCGACCCCAAGCAGTACGCCAGCGTAGCTCACCATTTATCATACAGCATCTCTTCTACAACCATGGCCAAATGTTTAGATACTGACGCAAATTTTGGTTTTCGCCAAGTTTGTTGCTTCAGTGCTTTTACATCTTTTAGTCAGATGTTTCTATGGTTACTGCAATTATAAGCATTTCTTAAATTTTTACACTTTTATTGACAAATACAACAATGTAGGGCAAAAACTGTTGACGCTTTTTTTCAAGACTTCTGCAGTTCGCCCCGGCATGCTGGTTATCAGCTTCTGGACCAAATCCTGACTAATGGTAACCCATTCCTACCTAATCAGTACTCAGCTGTCCCAAACAGTCTGAAGGGGGCTTCATCAGAGAAAATAACTTTCCCCCAGTCCACTGCAGTCCAATCACTGTACACTATTTTCTCTGATGAAGCCCCCTTCAGACCGGGAACTCTGGGAAAATGATTGTCCAGATGAGAAAAGAAGAGCACCACCATGAGTCCTGTGTCATGCCAACAGTACATTATACCATATTTCCTGTGTATTATCCCACTTCTCCTCAATATTATACCACCACTCTTGTACATTATTAAACAGTATGATTGCTTATTAATAGTATGTGCTGTTGAAGATATTGAGAGGTAATTAAGAGAAGGTTGTGGACATCACCGTCTACGCTATAAGGCTTTCTTATCCTCATATCCCATGATTAGATGAGTGCTTCTTCCTCGGATCCACTTGTTGTAATAGACTCCTCACAGCGGTGGTTGGATGAGACGGACATACCAGATACATGAGCTCTTGTCTTCACATATGGGAAAACCTTCTTGTTAGGTATTGACCAAGTGCAGCATTGTTTTGATGTTTTAGTTCCTCTCTGTGACCAGCCCTGTTAATCCTAAAGGGCCACTCCATGCTAGGAACCAACGCATGGACTAAATAGAAGAGAAGAACTCAATGAGACACTATCACAGGTAATAGGTGTGAAGAGAGCTCCCAGCAGTCCTGAAGGGCAATGTACAACGCATCTAGACCCAATTATCTTGGGAACCACTGGAGGTCCGCAGCTCCTCTAATCCCATATGTGCCTTCCAAAGAATGAAGTCTTACCTCAGACACGAACCATTGCTACTCCAAGTACAGATCTTAAAAAGGAAAGGCATTGCAGATGTCTCCACCTTACCTCTCCAGTGGCAGGAGAATAGGAGCTATGAGGGAAGATTTAGGTAGAACTTACCTCCTTAGTGAACAACCCATTTTGTACCTTAAGGACCAAGTGATTTTCATCATTGCATTGTAAAAGCCATGTGAGAGCTTGTTTTTTGTAGAACGAGTTGTATTTTTTTTAATGGCCCCACTCTGAGGTACATATAATGTATTGTAGAACTTTTTGGGGGGAAGGGAGATGGAAACCATCCCCAGAAATTCCACCATTGTCTTTTGCGGTTGTTTTCATGGTGTTCACCATTTGATAAAAATGACATGATAATTTTCTTATCTACATCAGCGTGATGCCGGGGTAATAGAAATGTTTGTATTTTTTACTACTTTTGTACAATAAAAGTAGGTTTTTAGGGAAAAACAATTGACTTTACATTGCTGCAATCTGAGACTTTTACATTTTTCTGGCAATGTAGGTATGTGAGGACTTGTTTTTTGTGGGAAGATTTACAGCTATTATTGATACATGTGACTTTTGCATTTCTTTCTATTCTGTTTTTGATAAAAGACAATAGAAAAATAGCAATTCTGGCATTACTCTTAAAGCTGGGTTGCCCCAAGACGGAATCCCGCCGGAAATCTGGTGGTTTGGCCGCAGCGAAAAACCGCAAGATTTCCACGGCAAATGCGCCCTGTGTGAGACCCAGCCTTAGAATTATTTTTATGGCGTTCATGGGAGCTAAATAACAAAACATTTTCATTGTTTAAGTTGTTATGAACATGGTAACACCTATTATGTGTTTTGGGTTTTTTTTTGTAGTCTATCCTTTAAAAAAGGGGTTTTTGGAGAAAATTAGATTTTTTTAAAATTGAACTTTATTCTACTATTTTTTTTTTGTTCCTCAAGCAGACTTGAAGATGCAATAACCAGGATAGTACATTGCATTAATTATGTAGTACATTCTACTAAACCTATATCAGTCTGTTAGACTCTGATGGAGGCGGAGCTAATAGCCTGAGTTACATGGCAGACACAGAGGTCTTTGTGAAGGTTCCAGCTACCAAAGGAACCCATTGGTACCTTGCAATCACATTGCCCTTTTCCGTTGTCATCTGCTTACATGTTGCAGTTGCTATTGATTGTAAGGGGTTAAAGTAAAGCCCCATTTACACGCAAAGATGATCTCTCAAATTTTGTTCAAAAGATAGGATGATTGACAGTTTGGGCGATCCTTTTACATAAGCTACTCATGGGCACTAATGTCCAGTATTAGCTTATTAGTTTTATTTGCATGTAAAAAAAAAAAACCTCCCTGCGCTGTATGCAGAGAACAGCAGGTGGTCTGTTATCTGCATTCAGCCCCTTTGTTCTGCTGCAGGACTGCAGCTGAATATAATGTTATCAGAGCTTCTGTGGAGAACACAGCATGCAGTCCCTGCTATCAGCTCTCTGGCTGAATGATGGATTTTAAACTCAATTAAAAATCATCATTTGGACAAAAAGTAAATGGTGGCAGCATTTACACGAAACGATTATCGCTCAAAAACATAGTTTGAGTGAATTTTAAGCGATAATCATTGTGTAAAAATGGGGCTTGAGGTTTCTCTGCTCCTGGCAGTTAGAGCAGGACCCTGGCTGTCAGTAGTCAGTTAAGCCATTGTGGTTTTTGCCTTCCTCTGGATCAACTAGGGGGTTGGGATAGGCTGAACTGGATGGGCGTTGTCTTCAGCCTAGCATACTATGTTACTATTGCATTAAAGCGTATTAGTGTGGTCAGTAAAAAGGTGCATTGGCAGTCACTAAGGAGTTAAGGGGGATTTTCAGCCAAGACTTAAAATTGGCTATACATCAGTAGTCAGAAATTGGCTCAGAAGCCGAAGTTTAGTAATTGCTTTTCTTTTACCTACCGAGACACTGGTACTTTCTCCTTTTGCTTGTTGTGGCCAAATTTGCAAAAGTGACAACAGGAAGTTAGGCCATTTAGGTCCTCAACTTTAACTCTTTGGCTGGGCTCACACGAGCGTATATATATATATATATATATATATATATATATAACGCAGTGTCTTACTGCTGTGTGCGCCGGCGTATCACCACATATGGCTGCGATCTTTGACTGTGAATGACCAGGTATCTCTTTTTTTATGTCCTGCTCTGTTGGTTAACGAAGTTGGGTAAATACGTTCGTGTAAGCCTGGCCTCTCCCGACATGTGCCGTATATATGGTACACGTGGGGTGGTATTGAATGGACAAGGCTCAAGAGCCCGCGCCATATACGATGGGCGTTGGCTGTCTTTGACAGGCAACACCTGCCCACAACAGCCGAAAATCAGATAACACTGATTGCAGTTGTTAACCATTTAAATGCCATTGTCAGTTCTGACAGCTGCAATTAAATGTAGCAATTAGGATTGTGAAGTCCTAATCCTGTATAGCCCTCCCCCCCCCCCCCCCCATAATGAGATTGTGGAGTGCTGTCTGAGTGTCATGGCATTCAAGGCCGCAGACTGCCATGAATGATTGCCCATTAAGTTGTGCCTGTAGCACATTTTAATAGAATGAAGTGTAATGCAGTACTCTAGTACTGCAGTATACTGCAAAAATGATCAAATGATCGCATACTCCAGTCCTCCCCGCTGGGAACTAAAGAAAAGTACAAACAAGTAAAATTAAGATTTTTTTATAATTGTAAAAAATAAAAAAGTTTTCAAAGTTTAACCCCGCCCCTTTGTCAGTCGTCACTTCAGAAAAAAAATTTTAAATTGTAATCGCTGAATCAGTAAGAGTCCAATTTATTAAAATCTCGCATTCTTCATCCCACACAGTGAATGCCATATCAGAAAAAAACGTGATGGCAGAAATGCATTTTTTTGGGTCGCCCAGTCTCAAAGAAAAAACTGAATAAAAAGCAGTTAAAATGTCTTATGTAGCCCAAAATGGGACCAATTAAAACTACAAACTACACGACCTCATAAAGCTGCAGACAGAGAAAAATAAAAAGATTGTGACTGAAATTAATTTTTTTAAAGGTAGTTTAATTTTTTTAAGCAGTACTAATAATCTTTTGACCCATAAAATTGGGATAACCTCATTTTTACTGCACTGGGAACGCCGTAGAAACAAACTGCACATACGCACCCCAAAAAATAGTCCATTTATATGTTTTTGTTTTATTCCCCTAAGGCTGCATTCAGACGACCGTATATATGCTGGGTTTTCATGCCCAGCCAATATACGGCATCTCTCTCTGCAGGGGGAGGAGGCTAGAAGAGTCGGGAGCAGTGCTCTGAGCTCCCGCCCCCTCTCTGCCTCCTCTCCACCCCCCTGCACTATTTTCAATGAGGAGAGGTGGAATGGGGGCAGAGCTAATTCCCAGAAATTAGCCCCGCCCCCGTTCCGCCTCCTCTCATTGCAAATAGTGTAGAGGGGGGAGAGGGGGTGGAGAGGAGGTAGAGAGGGGGCGGGAGCTCAGAGCACTGCTCCCGGCTCTTCCAGCCTCCTCCCCCTGCAGAGACAGATGCCGTATATCGGCTGGGCATGAAAAGTTATAACTTTTTTGGTTGATTTTTATTCTTTCTGTATGTTCAGCCGTTCATGAGAAGCTATTTCAAAAGTTTTAACCATTATGGCTGCACTTTCTGTTATCACTTTTGCAAAAAATGTCCGCCACAGTTAAAAGCTTACCAGTATCTCTGGGGGTAAAAGAAACATAATTGTTAAACTTTGGTTCTAATTTCACATGTACTAATATGTGGCAATTTTTTTTAATTTTTGGGTGAAATCCGTAATAATGCCATAACGATCTTCATCCTGGCTGCGGAGCTCAGACTACGTCTCCTCTATGATACAATGTCACATCTTCTGTCATCAGATCCGATGTGTGAAGTATAAAAGCCTAAGTCTCCTAATCTAAATTTATGGATGGGGAGACGTCCCTCCCATCATGCTCCTCAGCGGGGCCCGTGGGTATAATACAACATGTTGTGTTAAGCAAATTACATTTTGACTTTTCGTATGACTCAATGTCTGTCACATCTGCCTTGTGTCTCACAGACCGCACGGCTGTTCAATGTCAGGCTTGTCACAACTCTGGAATGTGAATGTTACGTTCTCCCAAAACTGGCCGTCCTTGGGAGAATTAACATATACCCGTCACCTCTGTGAGCTCTGTGCCTGCAACAGTTTCCATACTGTCCAGCATATCTACACTGGACGGCCACTTTATTAGAAACCCCACCTTGTAGCGCGTTGGACCTCCTTTGGCCTTCAGAACTGCAGCAGTTCATCATGGCGTAGATTTCACTAGGTGATGAGATCGTTATACAGAAATATCGGCCCCTGCGGACAGAAATTAGATGGGAATAATGACATATTCATTCTGCTTGTGCCAAATTCTGACCTCCCATCGGCACGGTGCAACAGCGATCTGGATTCATCTGAACAGTCAATATTTTTCCACTACTCAGTGATACAATTTTTGTGCTCTTTTGCCCGCTGGAGTCTCGCCTTTCTGTTTCTCTTAGACATTAATGGTGCTGGAACTGCTGTTATAACCCATTCATGATAAGGGATGGCAAGCTGTGCATTCAGACATGTTAGTTGGGACACTAGTGTTGTATTTGGCTGCTCTTGGCTGTCCAGCAGAATGTCTCTTGACATCCCCTTCTGACCCCTTTCAGTGGTGAGTTGTTTCCATCCACAGAATCCCCTCTCGCTGGATGTTTTCCTCAATCACACCATTCTCTGTATACCCTCTACACCACTGAACAAGAAAACCCCATAAGGTTGGCAGTGAAGTCCTGGCACCGGCTAGTCTAGCACCGATGTCCCGGTCTCATTGAAAGTCGTTCAGATTGCTGCATTTTCCCATCTAATGTGGATTCACTCTAAAACTGTTCCACAGAAACCTTGTCACGTGCCTCAGTTCGGGGTCACGGCTCTAATTACCATACAGGGAAGCGCCAATTATAAAAGGGACGGGGGCTGTTATAAAGTAGTCATTCACTGTAGATATATAGGTGAAAACTCCACATTAACCCTCCTCTATGGTCGCCATCTAATCCTACTCACCTTCTAGTTACTTGCTCAGTAGTCAACGGGGAAGAAAAAGTTGCCAACTTTTTGAAATTGGAAGAAAATGCCTGTGTAGTTGTATCTAGAACATAAAAGATATATAATGGATACTTATTAGAGATGAGCGAACGTGTTCGGCCCCGCCCCTTTTCGCCCAAACACCGAACTTTGCGAGGACTTCCGTGCTCGGGCGAAAAAAGTTCGGGGGTCGCCGTGGCAGCGCGGGGGGGTGCGGCGGGGAGTGGGGGGGAGAGGGAGAGAGAGAGGGCTCCCCCCTGTTCCCCGCTGCTGCCGCCCGCGCCGCCGCGCCTCTCCCCGCCCCCCGGCGCCCCCCGAATCTTTACGCGCGAACACTGAAGTCCTCGGAAAAGCCGGTGTTCGGGTGCGTAAGTACTCGTTAAGAACACGTTCGCTCATCTCTAATACTTATGAGTTGTCCTGCTGTTGCACATGTGCCATGTAAAGTCATCATACAGCCCGGCTATGCTAACCCTAAACTTTTAAACTATTTTTGAACTAAGTTATGTAAATATTATATTCCACGATGCAGTGGTGAGCCCTCTATATTGTCCCCACAGCCCTTATGCCCTAACTCTACCAGTGAACCATGACTCCGTTGTATTCAACCTTGTGATATGGATTCTTTTTCAGAAAGTTGGTCCTAAATATGTAAAACCATCGGGATCATAACAAATATCAGCGCTGAATTTATTCCCGTTGTTGGGATAAATCAGGCTAAATGGAATTTTGTCTGATGTTTTTGTGTAGAGTCAGATATCTGCAACCCAAAACAGTGGGATGAAAAATGGATGAGGCGAAAAGAGCCAAAAAGTCCTGAAACTTTGGACGGTATTTACATACACTATTCTACCAAAAGTATTTGGATATCTGAGCAAGAATCAAAAGTAGTATATATTTCCATATTTCCACTACTTAGTGGCGCCTCCATTGGCTGTGATGACATTGGATACTCTCTGTGACATACTTTCTACTTACGTCTGATACACTTCAGCTTGTATCTCTCTCCATTCATTCTGCAAACGTCTGGCAAGTTCTCTCAAGGAAGATGCATCAAACTGTCTACAATGGTGCAAGGTCATTGGACAGTTGAGAGCATTCTATGGAGTGACGAATCAGACTGCTCCATATTCATATCAGATGGGTGTACCTGGGTGTGGAGGATACCTGGGGGGGCCATGAGTGTGTTCAGAAAACAGTTACGTACAGTGCAGCATTTTTTCCTCCACATGTAAGCAGGATTTGCTTTAATCCCATTTACTTTTACAGTGCAGCTTTTCCGCAACATATGAACACATCCTGCAACAAGAAGTATCTATATGGCATTGCTCCCGTCCAGGGGTGTAACTATAGAGGATGCAGGGGATGCAGTTGCACCCGGGCCCAGGAGCCTTAGGGGGCCCATAAGACCTCTCTTCTCCATATAGGAAGCGCAATACTATGAATAAAGCATTATAGTTGGGGGCCCCGTTCCAGGTTTTGCATTGGGGCCCAGGAGCTTCAAGTTACGCCTCTGCTCCTGTCACAAATCATGAGGCAGTCGGGGGTAACAGTTGTCAACGATTACTCATCCAACGGTGATTAATAGCATATGGGCAGCTTAAATTTGGCTTCACATGGGGCAACTCTTGTCCAAATAGTCGAATGCCGTGACCAAGCAGGTGAGAATTCATTCGCTGGGCGCTTTCTTTCATCTCAACTAAAAATAGTCACAGGTTGATTAATTATTGTCTGGTGTAAACAGGTAATCATTGTCTTTCAACAATCAGCCAACAAGTTTGCAGTGAGGTGTGTGGTTGTCCACCCAAGCACCCCAGATCTTGTCAAACTTCTCCGGGCATCCCCTGGCCATATATGTTAGCTTATACATGGGAATTATAGAATTTACCACCTGGATCCATGCAATCTTAGTCGGCCTCTCCGGGTGTCTCCAATATTACTTGGCACGCAAAGGCAGCAATTTATACAAGGTGCAGGCTGCCCCAGCCACCGGTAGTCTTCCAACAAGTCCGATGAGGCACAACCCAGGGTGCATGATCCTCAGGCTCGCAGGTAGGATTCCATGAGTATGAGAACAGTCACGGCTATCATTAGCAATTTTTTTCCATTCACGCAACCAGCTGCAACATATTGCAGGAAAAATATGCCGCTGCCCTGAAATCCCTCGTTTGGCAGAACTAGAGGCACCTGTAAGTGTTTAGCAGCGCTAGCCACTGTTAAACTCCCTCCCCCTCCCTTTTGTGACAGCACCCATAGACTCTTGTAGGAGCCTATGGAGACGCCAGCGTGTTTCGATCAACAGATAGGACAAGACCTTTTTCGGCCTCGTGTCCAATTGGCTGCCGAATTCGCCTGTGGTTGTGCTCTTTTTTTTCACAGCTAATCATCGTCCATCTGAATGAATGCATTGGGATCCAATTAAACTTCTACAGAATGGAAGTGAACTCTACAATGCCGATGAGTGAAAGTGGAAACGCTTGCTGGCAGTGACTCCTCTAGTCAGCAAGAAACACAAACATGTGCCGCTTGATGATGAAATGTTACTGTTCAATACAGTTGGCAGTCAAACAGTAAGATGTAGTCAAGTGCAGGTGCGCGAAACTTAAGAATCATGATTATCCAATGCAGCCCGAGCTACTTGTGGTTCCATATGGTAGCCAACTTTCTTCCTTTGACCCATCCTAATGGAGGTACCTAGTGGATCTACCCGCTCTACTCCCATTTGTGGAAGACAGATTGACCAAACCTACGCCCCTTCTTCAAGTGATCAGTTCCATCAATGGGAGACCACAGCACTGAGTACACACTCGAAGACCGTCACATGTATTTATGTGCATTCAGTAGACTCAGCAACCAATAAGCATGTGTTGAAGAAGGGTCAACATTTCAAATATGCGCCCAACTAAGAACTAGTTAACAAATGATATTTCGGCGCGTGTACATGCTCATTTGTACGCTCCAGCGACTATTTCGAGTCACTAGCAAAACAATAGTTGTCCCATGTAAGGTCATTATTAGGCTTTGTAGTCTTTACAAGCATCAGATGTGGAAACCATGGCTTCAAGCAGAAGAGCTTGAAGAAATTCCAAAAGCGAAGGGTCATTGAATATGGCTCATTGCAGGGTTATACGAATATGGCTCATTGCAGGGTTATACGAATATGGCTCATTGCAGGGTTATACGAATATGGCTCATTGCAGGGTTATACGAATATGGCTCATTGCAGGGTTATACGAATATGGCTCATTGCAGGGTTATATGAATATGGCTCATTGCAGGGTTATACGAATATGCAAATGAATGCTTTTCCCTGCGGCCAGCCATGCACATTGTACGGATTGTGGCACCTCGCTGTATAGTCCATTCGGCTCCACATGCAAGTTAAGTATAAAGGGATGGATGCCAAGCAGGCACTTAAGCTGCCAGTGCTTGTCTGTGTTTATTTGTGTGAGGAGACACTTGAAAGGAAAAGATCGGGAAGTGTTTATAGAAGAGGAAAACCCTGAGATACCAAGTCACCAATAAGACAATGTGCCAGAGAGGCCGTCACAGGCCCTGTCCACGTGTCAGCAGCCACCGGCCATTCACCCGGCTTCTCACAGAGCAATCCTAGTGTTTACAAGTAGGAGAGACAACATTACCACAAGTAGAAGCAATCGTTCTAATGAAATGTGTGCATTGAAGATTGAAAATGCTGCTGGAAGCTCCAGGACCGAAAGTGAAGACTATATCCAGGCAGCCTATGACATCACATGCAATGTAATGATGTCATTGTATGCAGTGTAATAAAAACATATTAGGGAACACACTAAGCACAGAGCTGTACCGCCACATATCTTGTAGTGATACCGAGTTAAGGCCCTTACAAATGTATGTACTGTATACTGTGACTCCACCAGCGGAATAGTGAGTGCAGCTCTGGGGTATAATACAGGATGTAACTCAGGATCAGTACAGGATATGTAATGTATGTACACAGTGACACCACCAGCAGAATAGTGAGTGCAGCTCTGGAGTATAATACAGGATGTAACTCAGGACCAGTACAGGAAAAGTAATGTATGTACACAGTGACTCCACCAGCAGAATAGTGAGTGCAGCTCTGGAGTATAATACAGGATGCAACTCAGGAGCAGTACAGGATAAGTAATGTATGTACACAGTGACTCCACCAGCAGAATAGTGAGAGCAGCTCTGGAGTATAATACAGGATGTAACTCAGGATCAGTACAGGATAAGTAATGTATGTACACAGTGACTCCACCAGCAGAATAGTGAGTGCAGCTCTGGAGTATAATACAGGATGTAACTCAGGATCAGTACAGGATTAGTGATGTATGTACACAGTGACTCCACCAGCAGAATAGTGAGTGCAGCTCTGGAGTATAATACAGGATGTAACTCAGGATTCGTACAGGATAAGTAATGTATGTACACAGTGACTCCACCAGCAGAATAGTGAGCGCCACTCTGGAGTATAAAACAGGATGTAACTCAGGATTAGTACTGGATCAGTAATGCATGCACACAGTGACTCCACCAGCAGAATAGTGAGTGCAGCTCTGGAGTATAATACAAGATGTAACTCAGGATAATTTAACTATATAAAGTGTGTAGTTTTTGACTTTTAGGTCTATGCAAATCACCTCCACTTTAATTACAAATTCAAAGAATTTAAAAGAACGCATCATTGTGACAATGGGGATTATACTGAGAAGCAGATCTACAGAACCTTACTCCACACACCTCTCTGTAAATCACCCCATCACCAGGTTTGAAAGAATTTTTCTCAGCATACATATTTATTACAGGACTCCCACATAACTGCTGCTAATTCTCCACCCATATGGAGTCTGCCTATGAGCCTTGGCGAGTGATGTATATTAAAGGGGTTGTCCCGCGCCGAAACGGGTTTTTTTTTTTTTTTCAATAGCCCCCCGTTCGGCGCGAGACAAACCCGATGCAGGGGTTTAAAAAAAAAAACGGATAGTGCTTACCTGAATTCCCGCGCTCCGGTGACTTCTTACTTACCTTGCGAAGATGGCCGCCGGGATCTTCACCCACGGTGGACCGCAGGTCTTCTCCCATGGTGCACCGTGGGCTCTGTGCGTTCCATTGCCGATTCCAGCCTCCTGATTGGCTGGAATTGGCACACGTGATGGGGCGGAGCTACGAGGAGCCGCTCTCCGGCACGAGCGGCCCCATTCAGAAGAAAGAAGACCGGACTGCGTGTCTAATCGGGCGATTAGACGCTGAAATTAGACGGCACCATGGAGACGAGGACACTAGCAACGGAACAGGTAAGTGAATAACTTCTGTATGGCTCATAATTAATGCACAATGTACATTACAAAGTGCATTAATATGGCCATACAGAAGTGTATAACCCCACTTGCTGCTGCGGGACATCCCCTTTAACTTAATAACCTGTGGCTGAAAGTTCTTATACAGAGCTTCAAAGTGAAATGTAAGAGAATAGAGTAGATAGATAGATAGATAGATAGATAGATAGATAGATAGATAGATAGATAGATAGATAGATAGATAGATAGAGACGAGATAGACACATACATAGATATGCAATACATAGATAGATATGAAATAGATAAATATTAGAGATAGATATGACAGAAAAAGAAAGAGACAATAAAATATATGTAACAGTCCCACCCTCCTTAGAGGGATGAAGTGTACAGGTTTCCTCTTTTAAAAATAGAAAACACTTACAGTACTTCTTTGGGAGGTGCCCTCCTTGGAGACCCTTCTTTTATGGAAAGATGAGCCTTAAGAGGTCTCCACCGACGGGGTGTCAAAAGCCACAATTCTTTAGAATTAGCGGACACTGATTTATTAAACAAACAAAAAACATAAAACAATACGTAAAAATAACTTGCATGTGGTTCTGATGCAACGCGTTTCGGGGCAACCGGGCCCCTTTTTCAAGCATCCCTCTGTAAAGAAACTCCTTCTTTATATACAAAAATACTCCTGTGCCGTACATTATGTCACCGCGTAACGACGCAACGCACTTCCATGTCGCCAAGCATCATCAGGCAATGACGGAACGATGCACAGGACGTCCAACGCAAGGAGGTCACCACGTGATGAAGCTACAACGCATAATGCGTCTACGCATTAGATAGATATGAAATAGATATATATTAGAGATACAGATGTGAAATAGACAGAGATGAGATAGACATAAACATAGATATGAAATATGAGATAGATAAATAGATAGATATGAAATAAATAGAGGGAATAATAGGTGATAAATAGATAAAAAACATTAATAGATGTGAGATAGATAGATAGATAGATAGATAGATAGATATGAGATAGATAGGAGATAGATAGATAGATAGATAGGAGATAGATAGATAGATAGGAGATAGATAGATAGATAGATAGATAGATAGATAGATAGATAGATAGATAGATAGATAGATAGATAGATAGATATGAAATAAATAGAGGGAATAATAGGTGATACATAGATAAAAAATAAATAGATGTGAGATAGATAGATAGATAGATAGATAGATAGATTAGATAGATATGAGATAGATAGATAGATAGATAGATAGATAGATAGATAGATAGATAGATAGATAGATAGATAGGAGATAGATAGATAGATAGATATGAGAGATAGATAGATATGAGATAGATAGATAGATAGATAGATAGATAGATAGATAGATAGATATGAGATAGATAGATAGATAGATAGATAGATAGATAGATAGATAGATAGGAGATAGATAGATATGAGATAGATAGATAGATAGATAGATAGATAGATAGATAGATAGATAGATAGATAGATAGGAGATAGATAGATAGATAGATAGATAGATAGATAGATAGATAGATAGATAGATAGATAGATAGATATGAGAGATAGACATATACATAGATATGAAATCAATAGACAGACAGAGAGATAAATAGATGATAGATAGATTAGATAGGAAATAAATAGATGTGAGATAGATAGATAGATAGATAGATAGATAGATGTGAAATAGATGGAGATGAGATAGACACATACATAGTTATGCAATACATAGATATGAAATAGATAAATATTAGAGATAGATATGAAATAGATATATATTAGAAATGTAGATGTGACATAGAGAGAGATGAGATAGATAGACATATACATAGATATGAAATATGAGATATGAGATTAATATGAGATAGATAGATATGAAATAGACAGAGAGAAAAATAGGTGATAGAAAATAACTAGATAGATATGAGAAATAGATAGATACCCTGTTTCCCTGAAAATAAGACATACCCTGAAAATAAGACATAGCATGATTTTCCAGAATTTTTGAGGATGCAAAATGATTTTTCAGGCTTTTTGAGGATGCTTAAATATAAGCCCTACTCCAAAATTAAGCCCTGCTAACAGTTAATTTAAAAAGTCAATTTAAATAGTGTCCAGGCAGCTATACATGTAAAAAAGTTAAACCTTTTTGAACAAATAATTAATATAAGACACTGTCTTATTTTCACGGGAAAGGGGATAGATAGATAGATAGATAGATAGATAGATAGATAGATAGATAGATAGATGTGAAATAGATAGAGATGAGATAGACACATACATAGGTATGCAATACATAGATAGATATGAAATAGATAAATATTGGAGACAGATATGAAATAGATAAATATTAGAGATATACCGGTAGATGTGACATAGAGAGAGATGAGAAAGATAGACATATATATATATATATATAGAGAGAGAGAGAGATAGATATGAAATATGAGATAGATAAATAGATTGGTAGACAGACATATACATAGATATGAAATAAACAGACAGAGAGGTAAATAGATGATAGATAATAAATAGATGACAAACAGATAGATAGATGTGAAATAGATAGAGATGAGATAGACACATACATAGATATGAGATACGTAGATAGATAGATAAATAGATAGATAGATAGGAGATAGATAGAATATATATATAGATAGATAGATATGAGATAGATAGATAGATAGAAGATAGATAGATAGATAGATAGATAGATAGATAGATAGATAGATAGATAGATAGATAGATATGAGATAGATAGATAGATAGATAGATAGATAGATAGATAGATATGAGATAGATAGAATATATATAGAGATAGATAGAAAGATATACAGATATGAGATAGATAGAATATATATAATATATATATATATATATATATATATATATATATATATATATATATATATATATATATATATATATTAGATATAGATGTGAAATAGATTAAGAGAGATGAGGTAGACGTAAATAGATATGAATTAGATAGATAATATAAGATAGATAGATATAGTTGTGAAATAGATATATCAGAGATGAATAGATTCTCATTTTTTTACAATATAAAAAGCCAGCTGCCAATTCTAGAATTGCATAAAGCCCGATGACACATCCTATATGTGGCCCTTATTTTGCTCATGCAAACAAAAGGGAGTAAGAAATTGCAAAACAATGCGTGTATTTTTCCCTCCTTATCAATTTTAGTTTAGTTTTTTTTTAATCACTGATGTGTTTTATTAATTCATTTATTTTCATATACATGTATTATGATATTTATGTGTAATTTATTAAACATATCTTATTACTTTGCGTTTTCATTTACAGATATTTTTTACTGACGTCTTTATTTAGTTTTTTTTACTTATACATTTTTATGTCTGATGTGAAAGACTTTTCAAAAAGGTTAAAGTGTTTCTGAATATATCTATCTGTATTGTTATATTTACATATTGGCCAGTAAATAGAAGTTTCATACACTGAATCTATACTAAACTACCGTACATACTGTACTTATGTCTGTGTGTCTTTCTATGTCGGGATTACTTTATATATCATCTATATCTTATCAAATAAGATGAATTATACTGTCTCGCTGCATCCAAAACCTGTCCTAACCATATATCTTGGGGTTCCGTGTTATATCGCAGTTATATCACGTTTTATTGTGTGATGACCTGACAGCATATAAATGAGTATGATACTATGTATCTCTGCGGTTTTGTGGCTGTGTAGGATGTGATGACCGCTGGGTGCCGGGGTCAATGGGGAGACAGTCTGGGCTGCAGTGCAGGGTCTGTTGTCAGGGCTCTCCCCGGCTTGCTGTCTCTTTCCTGAATCCAGAGCAGTCTCAGTCTGCAGCAGAGCTGTCACTTCAGCGCCTGATTGTCTGACAGAAGCTGCAGGAGGACATCCCCCCAAAAACACAGCAACCCCACCCCCACAATCATCACACACACCTCATCAATATGACACTGACCTGATCATACACACAATAGTCTATATACACACACATATATCTGTGTATATGTCCTGTGTATCTGCCGCTCTCAGTAAATAGACAATTATCTATTACATTATTATTACATGTCCGACCAGAAGCAATAGCTCCCCTCCTTATATAGATCTACGCCTATATAGAATAATCACCCATCATCCTCTGACTGATTACATCTAGGCGTATCAGCGCAGAATGTCATATACCGGGATCAAGGATGAAAATAAAGAAATGTTACTTCGCAGTAAATTATGTACTGTCTGAAAATATAGAAATAAGTATTTATATGGTATATAAACAATATGATAATTGTGTATATTTGTCCACCTTATAGGATAATGGAGAAATAAAAATAACTATATATATATATATATATATATATATATATATATATATATATATATATATATATATATATATATATATATATACCTAAAATAAGTATATACATATGTTTCTGTTTCTCCTTGACTTTACACACACACACATACATATATATCTATATTATGTATGTGTGTAAAGACAAAGAGAAACATTTAGATGTGTATATACTTAATTTTAGACGTGTGTATATATATATATACATATATGTAGTTTCTTTAATTTTTCTAATTACAGGCTATAAGATGGGCAAGAATTCACAAGTGCCATATTGTTTATATACAGTACAAATACTTACAGATTTATTTTTCACTTACATATTTTCGTTATACACACACATATAGTGCAAGCTATGCATTAAATAACATATATAGCATATTGAAGAAATAAAAATAACTGCAAATATACGCACACAGAAACATAAATGCATATATACTTAATTAGGGCACACATATATATTCTTCTTCAATAGGCTATAAGATGGAAAGGATAAACGCACAACATATTTATACAGTATAACTACTCGTTCCTCTATTTATTTATTCATTCACTTACATATTTTTGTTATACACACACATTATATATATATATATATATATATATATATATATATATATATATATATATATATATATATATATATATATATATATATATATATATATATATATAAGACACAACATGAAAAAGATTGTTTATCTTCTCATATGGACATGAAATCTAGGATCCACACATCTATCTTGTTCACCCTACAGGAAAGGCTCCTTCTAGAGTGGAATATACATTGTGATACTATAATGTGTGTCGTAGGGTTAATGTATTGATTGAAACAAGTCATACTCCAAATCATGAAGTAGTTGTTTTAATTAGGACATAATGGATTATTAATGATTGCTATCAAAATAATGAAAAATAGTAATAATTGGAATAGAAAAGTGTTCAAATTACAGCGAGAGCTCGTAGACATACATAGATAAATAGCTATGAGATAGCTAGATAGATAGACAAGATGACTTTAAGATACTCTTATTAAAATAACCAGAGATAATAGCTTCTATTTCCAATACTCATCATATACATACATATTTTTGCAGCCACATTTACATGGATTTCGACAGAAATAGCTCTTTATAGCAATAAACTGGGGAGTTTTTGGCTATTTCAAGTTTAGCTGCCGTTCAACTGAAACTCACAGTATTCAGCCGATTAAGATGTGCTGAGAGTAGTAGTTCCACAGCATCAAGTTACAAACTGTCGATGTGGTAGATATCACTCAACTTCCAACTCGGATACCGACACGTGTTTCCATAATATCGCTCTCCATATATACATATATATATACATACAGCACTGAGCATGCAGCCTCCCGGCTTCTAAGTGAGCCCTGATAGGTCCTGCGAGCCCCTATATCAGCCTATTAAGTTTCTTATTTATGGGGTTAATTATTGTCAGTGCAATTGCCTGGAAGAACACAGTCACCTTATCCTCATACAAAAGGGAATTACTCTGACATCATTATTGCTAAAAAAAAGGCCTATTTAGACACAACGATTGTCGCTCACAGCGATAATCGTTGTGTCTAAATGTTACTTACTGGCTTCCAGTCTTGGGATAGAGCTTGCAGTTCTGCAGCTGGAGATAACCAGTCAGCTGAGCCCTCTCCTCCTATTACTATCACCATCATCTTTGGGTATTGAAGGTTTTTAGAATCAGGCCCTTAACTTATGCTCTAGAGACCATATACAGTATATTCATATACGCAGAGCTCTATCATGTGTACTCTTGTACACGCAGTTCTGCAGGTCATGTACAGTGTATTCCTATATACCAAGCTCAGCAGGTCATTCACAGTGTATTCCTGCACACAGCTCTACAAGACCTATACAGTGTGTTATTGTACTCACAGCTCTAAAGGTCATATACTGTATACGTCTGTGCACATAGCTGTATACATCATTTACACTGTGTACACAGCTCTGCGGGTCATATACAGTGTATTCCTGTCTACATACATCTGAATAGATCGTTACTAGAAAGTAGAAAGCATTCATATCTACTACTGTGTTTTGTATTAACCTGCATTGTCCTTTTTGCTTTTGTTTTATTGCAGTTGGTTAATAATCTTTGTATACTTGTGTAACTTTGATGTAATGCTGTTTACTTAACCTACCATGACCTCCTGAAGGCAAAAAAACACCTAAACTATTGGGAATAATGTTTGAAATATTCTAAAATACGTAACTACATCTGTCTATCTATTTATCTATCTAATATCTATCTAATATCTATCTATCTTATATCTATATCTATATATTGCCTATCTGTTTCATATCTATCTGTAGTATCTATGTATCATCCATCTCCCATCCATATCTATCTAACTATCTCATATCTATCTGTTGTATTTATCTATTGTATATCATTTATCATCTATCTCCCATCCTTATCTATCTATCTATCTCATATTTATTTGTTCTATCTATTTATCTATATATCACCTATCTATATCATATATAACAGTTGTATGTATTTATCTATCTATCTCATCTATCTATCTCCTATCTATCTATCTATCTATCTATCTATCTATCTATCTA